>NW_006408695.1:5961371-5969050 GCF_000296735.1 Chrysochloris asiatica | reverse complement strand
TTGATAGAATTCTTCTATTTCATCCTCACTGGCTTTAGTGGTTGGTGCATAAATGTGAATAATTACTATCTTCAAATAGCAAAAGGGAAGTTGTTGAGTAGACTCGTAGTCAGAGTGATCCCATGTGTGTCAGAGTAGATTAGTGTTCTCCAGGACTAGGTTTTTGAAAGTACATCACCAAGTCTTTATGTTGAGGTGCCTCTAGGTGAACTCTATCCCCTAATCTTTCAGGTTAGCAGTTGAACACATTAACCATTTGCACCACCCAGTAGTTGTTGTTGTGTGCCATGGAATTGGTTCCGACTCATGGCAACCCTGTACAGAGTTTCCAAGCCTGTAAATCTCTATGGGAGCAGAAAGCCTCATCTTTCTCCCATGGAACAGCTGGTAGTTTCAAACTGCTGAAAGTGAGATTAGCAGCCCAATTTGTTAACCATTATGCTAACGAAAAGTAACTAAAGAGAAGACTTCAGAAAAAACTTAAGAAGCAGCTTGGGAAAAGGAAGTGAGCAAGCCATCTTCAGTGAGCACTCCTTTTTGATAAAAATGTGGAAGGGAGGAGAGAATCAGCAAGGAAGAGAACTTAGACTATGATTTTAGGTCTAAGGAATTTTAGTTACCTTGTAATAGAAAAAGTTTGGTGGCACTTTTACTGGAGGTAAATAATGTGTTAAATTGAACCAGAGACAGTGGGTAGTAAAAAACTGTGTTCAAGGATAGGACAAGCATGCTTAGCCCTCTTAAATTCTCTCTATAATAATAATAGTACCCCTTATTGAGTTCTTCTCTTTGCTAAGCATTGTATTATAACTTTAGCCTGACTGATGATAACCCTGATTTAGCAACAATACAAGTTCAACTTTAAAATATATACATAAAATAAAGGAAATTGATTTTTTTTTTTTTTAATATGTTGGTGAAGTTTTTGTGAAATTGCCATATTGGTACATGGAACACAAATGGAACATAAATTGACACAGTCCTTCTGGAGAGCCATTGAACAATACTAGAGTCATAAAAACTCATTCAGTAATTTCACTCCTAAGGATTTACCCTAAGGAGTAACTTTAAAGATGGGAAAAAAAAAAAAAAAAGCCTGTATATTCAAAGCTCTTTAAAGTATGAAGACCTGGAAAGAATTCAAATTCCCAACAATTTGGAAATGGTTAAGTAATTTATGACTTAGTAAATCCATGAAAAATTATGTATCCTTTAAAATGATAAATAGGAAGACTCTAACAATATGAAAAGCTTATAGCAAATAACGTTCAAGGAAAAGAAATGTTTATACGCTCTGATTATAACTCTGCAAAAAATCCTATGGTTAGAAATTGAAAGAAACAACACAGAAGTATATATAAAAAAAAGTTGTATTTTATGGGGTTTCCTGGATAGTCATTGTTTATATTATTTTCAAAAGCTGAGATAAAGAAGAACTCTTACCCTAGCTAGGGAAATTTGAGACACAGAGCAAGCATGTAAATTCTAAAGCAATGTATAGGTCATTGACTACCATTCTTATTTTGCAGTTGAGGAAAGTGAAGTCCCCAAAAAAGTAACCTGTCTGTCCCCCAAATAGGTAATGACCAAGCACAGACCAGAACACAGAAACACAGAGGAGAAGATCTTTGAAGATTACATTCTAGAGAATGACAATGTGAAGACACACAAGGTGAAGTGAGCAAGAGAATAAAATACAACTGGTTGTCAATAATAAAAACTCTTAGGTGTGAGCAGCAAATTGTCAGTTAAAAACATAACCTCATTTTTTTTTTTTTTAATTAATGAAGACCAGCTCTCAATCTCTAATTATGTGCAGTGAATATAGAAAGGGAGGATGTATAGTCAAATAAATTTTGCCTCCCTCTAACTGAATTTTATCAAAACCACAACACTGAAGTATGGTATACTTGTAGTGATCTGCTTTGAATTATTTATTACCTGGAGAAGACCAAAAGAACAAATTCTCCCCAAATGTATTACATGAACTCCATGTCACACATGCTGCCTGAGTTGCACATCAACTCCCTGGAAGCATCTCTGGCTCTGGTAATCTGAGTAAGATTCCAGCCATAGGACAGAAAGGTGCCTTCTTCAGAGCTCATCTCTGAATCTACAAACCCATACCAGTGTTAATACTTCCAATAGACTTCAGATTAATCCCTTCTTCTCCATCTTCTTTGCCATTTTCCAAGGTCAGGGGCATGTCAATCATTTTGTATCTTTTCGAACTGTGCAAAGCCTGGATATACCCATGTGAGTGTGATGGTTAACCTTATATGTCAGCGTGGCTAGGCTATGATTCTCAATGATTTGACAAACATTGGGCTGATGTTCTTTCATAATGTAGTACAATGTAATCACCCTCCATTTTGTAACCTGATGTTAGCAGCCAATGAATTGACAATGAATCATTTCCTTGGGGGTGTGGCCTGCATCTGATATATTCTAGCAAAATTTGCTCCCTCTGACCTTCAGTTCTTGGCATGTGAGCCAACAGTCTGCTATATGACCTGCATATTTTGGGATTCACCAGCTCCCACAGCCCCATAAACTAGCAGTTTTCAGTGCAGCCTGGTAACATTGAATTCATCAGCTCTGGCAACTAGGTGAGTCAGAAGAGCATGATACTTGACCCCTGGATTTGGGTTTAACCAGCCACCACAATTGCACAGCCTTCGGTATGGATTACATCTCAATGTAAAGAAAACAAAATCCCTCACCACTGGACCAATAAACAGCATTCTTATCAACAGTGAAAAGACTGAAGTTGTCAAGGACTTCATTCTTCTTGGATCAACTATCAACACTCATGGAAGCAGCAGTCAAGAGATCAGACGACGTATTGCATTAGGCAAATCTGCTGCACAAGATATTTTTAAAATGTTGAAGAGCAAAGATGTTAGCTTGAGGAACAAGGTGTGCCTGACCCAAGCCATGGTATTTTCAGTAACCTCATATGCATGCAAAAGTTGGACAGTGAATAAGGAAGACAGTAGAAGAATTGATGCTTTTGAGTTATGGTGTTGGAGGAGAATATTGAAAGTGCCATAAGCTGCCAAAAGAACCAATAGATCCATTTTGGAAGAAGTGCAGCCAGAGTGCTCCTTAGAGGCCAAGATGGCCAATCTTCGTCTTTCATACTTTGGACATATTGTCAGGAGGAAGCAGTTGCTGGAGAAGGATATCATGTTTGATAAGGTGGACGGTCAGGGAAAAAGAGGAAAACCCCCAACGAGATGGATTGGCCAAGTGGCAGCATCAATGGACTCAAGCATGGCAACAATAGTGAGGTTGGTCCAGGATCGGAAAGTGTTTCATTCTGCTGTGCATAAGGTCGCTATGAGTCAGTACTGACTTGATGGCACCTAACAACAACAACAACAATTGCATGAGCTATCTATCTAGGTCTAGATTTAGCCATATAAGCCTAAGACAATGAGTAAGTCACAAATAGAGCCCTTGTTCTCCTGGTACTCTCATTTGAAGAGTACAGACAGACAGCTAGCTTCAAATAAATCAGACAGTGATGTTGCTAGTTGTTATCAAAGTAGTCCCAACTCATGGTGACCCCATGCACAATGGATAGAAATGTTGCCTCCCCATGATGGGTTGTAGATCAGGCCATTGTGATCCATAGTGTTTTTATTGGCTGAATTTTAGAAACAGAGTGCTACATCTTTCATCCTAGTTCATCTTAGTCTGGAAGCTCCACTGAATCCTGTTCATCATAGTAACGCATGAACCTCCACTGATAGATGAATGCTGGCTGTACACGAGGTACATGGGTTGAGAATTTAACCCATGTCTCCCACATGGATGACAAGGATTGGGCCACTGAACAATCATTGCCCTCTAAAATGAAAACAAAGCAAACAGATGAACCCACTGCCATTGACTTGATTTTGACTTTATAAGCAAGCTTATACAGGGTTTTAGAGACTAAATCTTTCCTGGAGCAGACAGCTTCATCTTTCTCCCACAACACTACCCAGGAATCTGTGGTAGAGAATTCTCAGAGCAGGGACAGGAAGTATGAATTCAGAGGATTATAAGCAAGGAGGTGACATCATCAGATTTATATGTTTAAAGGGTAACTATTACTGCTTTTCTTTCTAGGACAATTCTCTGACTCTTCCTGGCCAAAGAGCTCTTTCTGAAATGTAAATTTGATGTGACACTTCTCCATCTGAACACTTTCCAAAGCCCTCTGTCACAGTCAAGATAAAGATCCAACACTCAACACAGCCCTGAAGATCTACACAAGACACTTCCATGTCCCTTCACTCCAGCCACAGCACCTTTCATGTTCCCTAATCCACACACCCTTTCCAGGAGTCCCACTGGACAATTCACTATTATCTTGACATTTGATGGTGCATTTGAATAAACCATTCTCACTCTGTGATCCCTTTATTCTGTCTTTATTTATAGAACTCTTCCCCTTCCTTTCATGCTTTGCTTGAATGTCACCTTTTCTTAAAAGTCTCTCCTCACTTCTACAGGCAGAGTAGATTAGTCATTAACTCCTATATGGGCTCATAGGACACTCTGCCCATGCATATATTAGGACACATCACACTGAATCATAATTGTGTGTATGTGGGTAGTAAACTCTTAGAGAGTAGAAACCATATCTTACTCACATTTTCATGTCCAGAGTCAAGCACATGCTGTACGTGTTAGTGAATATGTAATGAATGATAGATCAATGGATGGATGAATGAATGAATGCAGCTTATACCATCATTTTCTAAGCAGAGGAACTTTGATCTGGTTCCCTATCTGTAAAATGAAGCATCAGATAGGATGATTTTTAATGTTACTTCCAGCTCTGGTTTTCCAGAGTCTGAGATTCAAAGATTCACAACGAGTGTTGTCCTTGGAACCAGATAGTCTTTCTAGCTTTGACAGCCTGAGATAACTCAAATGACTCCCAGGTTCATGATTAAGAATCAAAGATACTGTGAAGCCCTGACCTTGCAGGCTTGCTCACTGGGATTAGTACCTGGGCACAGGCTGGGTGTCCTACTGTCCCAGTTGGCAACTCATAATACCCCATAATACCTGCTGAGGGAAGAAGCCTAGGGCAAAACAAGTTTCAAGCCCGCTCAGCAACAGAACAGCTCTATATACTCCTGTCAATTTCCAGGGCTGTGAGAGGGACTGCACAGTGTGCATGTGCCTCTATGTTTCACAGGACCAGTGGCTATTCCACTTACTCCTTCATCTTGTAGATTTCTAAGATAGCATGTGTCAATTTAGATCAGAGGTCAGGACAGAAATAATTCAGCTTTCAATAGAGGAGGAAAGCATGAGGACACACTTATTCCCTCTCTACTACCTAGTGGGGAGAAGGTGATTTGAAATTCAATTCAAGCCAGAGGGCTATCTTAAAGACAACTACACATTGAACCCTATGTTAGGTGCTATGAAGACTATAAAGAAACATAAAAGGGTTCCTGTCCTCAGACAGTTTTCACTTTAGTGGATATCAATAATGCCCTTTAAATGATAGAAGGGTAAGTTACTTTGAGGAACAAAGAAGAAAGAAAAGTCCATTTGGCTACAAGTTGAAAGGGTGGAGGAGAGATCAGGGAATACTTCATAAAAGAGAAAGTTGTATTCAACAGACAGAAATGGGGATTGATCATGTTAATCAGGAAAAGTGCTGGAACAAGGTTCCGAAGGGGTCAAAGTGCAGGGAAGTGAAGGAAGGTAAGTAGTGTGTTTGGCTGCAGCTTACAATGTGCTACAGAAGGGAGAAGAATGTTTTGCCATGTTGGAAGAGGTGGGCCAAGTCTTAGAGACCTGCCTTCACATACTGGTGGGTTGTTTTTTTTTTCCCCAACATATATTTATTGTTAGTTTTGTCAGGTCCTGATACTACTTTTGAGTGCCAGACTCCAAGATTTGTACTGAATCCTGCAGGCTATGGGACCACTGTAGGGTCTCTAGATGGGACTGACTTGGCAAGCATGAAGAGCCTGGCTCTCTGTTTCCCTTTCTTACCTGAGGACCACCTGCAGAAACTACTTGACCCAAGACTCAAAGAACAGCCAGATACCTTTATGGTCTCTTCCTGGGAGATTCTGTGATCAATTACCCATTTATAATCAACATTAGGCATTTGCAGGAAATGCCAGAAAAACACACACACACACACACAAAAACCCACATGTACACACACACATCCTGAAATGAAAGTTTCTTTCTTTTTCTTGTTTTTTAAGCTTTTATTGTGAATTAAGTGTTAGTTTATAGGGCAGATCATCAGCCTTGCATTCAACCAATGATATTTTGTTTCATTGCAATGATTACAATCCTCTTCATGCATCATCAGTTGACAGTATTTACCTCTATTCCCTCTTTTTTTTTTTTTTTTTAATGTACACAAAATACACCAAAAATATATATTCATTTAAACAGCTAAAGGACACATTTTGCAAGCCAGCCTCCTGCCCACTGGCACAGAGCCTTTCTCTTTCCATGGGTCTACAGTCCTCAGCTGCTCTATCTCTCTATGTCATTGCCTCTGCTTCCAGCTCTGGTGTTGCTGCTTCTCTGGTTAGGAATCCACACTCTGCTCCTGTTCTTCTCTCTTGATGGTCCTAAGGTCCTCTGTTCCTGGAATGAAAGCTTAACTACACCTCCCCCCCCACCCCACTGTTCCCTTTTGTTTGTTTCACATCTTCTGCCTTTACAGTTGTGACTATCACAATTAGTCATGGTAACAATTATTCGCTATTGAATCAAAAGAATCCTATTCCCATCCTCCCCAAAATGGAAGGCTCTTGAGGCAAAAAACCAGAAAACAGTGTGTTATAGAAATAGAACACCAAACATCAAAAGTATATTTCTGGTAATAGTAATTGTGGAACTTGGGTCCATGCGAGATTTTCTCCTTCACTCTGCAAGGTTATGGAGAGCTCAGATCTCTGTAGTTTATCATGTGCAAATAATAGATTTCCAGAACTGTGATCAAAGACAGGAGTGAGTGTAAAGAGAACAGTAAGAGGAAAAGAGAATCTGAAACTAAGAAAGAGAAAATACTTCTAAAGCAATCCGAAACCCACTGCTATGGTGTCAATCATACCCATAGCGACCCTACAAGACAGTGACCTACCGGACCCTACAGAACTGCTCCATAGGGTTTCTGAGATGAACACTTTCACAGCAGCAAATAGTTTCATCTTGCTCCCATATCTAAACCAATAGAGAAGTTAATTGTAAAGAGATTCCATTCCATCTTTAAAAAATGCAATAGTATGAGCAGACCAGCCTGGAGCAGCTAGAAGAACAAAAGATACTTCTTGAAAGAAAAACCTACAGGAAAAATACAAAACAATAGAGGCAGACCGACTGTTACTACAAGAACAAGCAAGTTGCTCACTCAGGAGACATCAAGGCAAGTGGTCAGGTCCCCTCAGTGCAAACCCCCTTCCAAGACTAAGACTCAGTGGGATTACACGCTCTGATTGGTGACCACGTTCATCACCAATTAGGAAAAGTGAGGGAAAACAGCAATGAAGCTGCAAGCTAAGTCCTACCACGTTCAATAGGCTCCTGTGAACCCAGGTGGAGACCTGATTGGCCAGCAGTGTGGCAAGACCTGGGGACTCTTGGGCCCAGAGTCAGTGACATAGCCACAGAGGACTAGAGTGGAGAGTGAAGCATCC
>NW_006408695.1:5941365-5961143 GCF_000296735.1 Chrysochloris asiatica | reverse complement strand
CTTGGACATTGGCTACCCAAAATAGAGGAGCTACAAAGGCAAGAAGTGACTGGCTTACAAGCTTTTGAGAGGGAACCTAGATCCAGAAGGCATGGAGGAAGGTAGAATTTCCACTGAGTAGTATCCAATCTGTCTAGGAGGGGCTGATGAAATGAAATGCAGATAGGTCTCTTTGATATAATAGTGAATAATTGTTATCAGGACTGATTGTGAGGGTTGGAAATGTAAATAAAGGTATATGTTTTGTAGCAAGGAGGGGAGTGATTAACTTTTCAGTGTAGGAGCGGAGGTCCCTGGAACCATCAATGAAGAAGAGTGGAGAGCGGGACTTTATCCAGAGAAGCAGTGATGCTTGAGATGGAGGCAGAGATGATGACATGGAGAGATGGAGCAACTGGGAATTTTAGACATAGAGAGGGAGAGGGGCTGTGTGCTGATGACCAGTGGGACAGGCTTGTAGTGTATACCCTTTGGTTGGTTGATGATGCATGGAGGGATTGTAACCATGGCAATGAAAGGATTACGATAGGATGAATGTAAAACTAATGTTCTGCCATGTAAACTATCACATAATTCACAATAAAACATTAAAAAAACAAACAAACAAATGCAATAGCATTAGAAACATTCATATTCTCTACCCTTTCCTACACAGAGAAGAGTTTATAGTGAACTAATTTGGAAGTTCAGTGATTGTACATAGTCTCCAATTTGTAACAGCAATCTGTTCTGATGACTTGGTTGTAAGTCAGTTCTAATATAAGTAGAACCTCTCTCTCTCTCTTTTTTCCCAATTTATTAATGCCTTTTATTGTTAGTATCTTTAGAAACATGATATTTGTCTTTAGGGATAGAAATATATAAACTTCCAGAAAAAAATTGAATACATACATAAAAATTACAGAAACTGTAAAAATCTACTCCAACATGAAGAGTTGGACAGCACTGGCATTTTGTCCTTTGCAGTAAGGACTCTACTTGTGGAAGGGTTCTGAAGAATGCAGATTATCCCTGGAGATGGGGATGCTTTTTCTAGAAAGAAAATTAGTGGGAGTTATCTGTATAGGCCTTTTCTTTTTTCCTTCATAGATTTAACAATAACATCTGACTGCTTCCCAAATCTACTTGTTGACTTAAACAAAACCATCAGCATTTGAGTCCATGTTTTTAAGCAATTGAAGCTTCTAATTTTGTTTGGAAAAAAAACTCCATTGATTTCTTTTATTGTAAAAATGTTTAACAACCTCTCTCCTTTCTCTTCCTCATTATTTCTTTCTTCTTCAACATTTCTTTCCTCTTCAAAATCCTTTAAGTACTGATTTGTCAGTTTCCTTTATTTGTGATCTTTGAACTGTTCAAAATTGGCGATGTTGTTTTTGTTAGGTGCTGTAGAGTCGGCTCTGACCCATAGCGACTCTGTATAGGGTTTCCTAGGAGCAGTTGGTGAGCTTGACCGCCAACCTTGCAGTTCAGATGGCATTGCATTCTGGCGCATTAACCCACAGTGCCACACCAGGACTCTGAAATTGGCAATATAAAGTTCTAAATTTAGCATTCTTGCCATATGGACAATTTTTCTCTTTCATTGAATTATCCTGATCGAATGCTTAGAGCTTGTTCACATAAATTAGCATTTTTTTCTATATCCTGCATGCATTTTCCTGTAACTTCCTCCTAGGAAGATGCAATGTTCCAGATACACTGATAGTCATAAACCAGGAACTACCTGTACAAACATATTAAAAAATATCAAAGCATCTAGGATAGAAATGATTCAAGTTTCAAAATATAGGCAAAGTAAAGAAAGCTGCTATGAATTTAAAGAGTCTTAAGCAGTTTTTCAAAAAATTATTCTTGCAGATGTGGTGAGTTTTGTAACTCTGCTATTTTTAAAAAGTTTTCATTTTTACTGGATTCTGGGACTTCATTGTCCTTAATGCTATGAACTGTCTAAGAGCCAGAGACAGAATTATCATCCAGGAAAGAATTCTGATGACCTTCAAGCAGAATTGATATGCTAAGTTCCTAGAGTCTCAAAACACAGGAACTATTATTACTCTTAGTTCCCACAGTATGGACACTCTAATAAGTATTAGGGTAATCAAATGGCCAAAAAGATAAAAAGAGTCCCCTGGTCTTAAACACGAAAGACACGGATCCTAGTATCAACTGTAACCCTCCATGACCATGAATTGTGCTTCCTCACCAGGCCTTGTTGTTGTTGTTGTTGTTGTTGCTAGGTACCATTGAGTACTGACTAATAGCAACTCTATGCACAACAGAATGAAATACTCCTCGGTCCTGGGCCAATCTCACAATTATTGCTACGCCTTAAGCCCATTCCTGCCACTGTTGTGTTAATCCATCTCATCAGTGGTCGTCCTCTTTTTCTCTGACCCTATATTTTACCAAACATGATATCCTTCTCCAGTGACTGGTCCTTCCTGATAATACATCTGAAGTATGAGAGATGAAGTTTGGCCATCCTCCTGGCTTCCGAGGAGCACTCTGGCTGTACTTCTTCCAACACATATTGGTTTGTTCTTTTGGCAGTCCATGGTACTTTGAATATTCTTCTCCAACACCATAATTCAATTGCATCAGTTCTTCTAAAGTCTTAACCATATTCACAGTCCAACTTTAGCGTGCATACGAGGTTATTGAAAATACCATGTTTGGTTCAGTCGCACCTTAGTCCTCAAGCTGACATCTTTGCTCTTTAATACTTTAAAATGGTCTTGCGCAGCAGATTTGCCTAATGCAAATAGAGATCAGCCATGGAAAACCCTGTGGAGCACAGTTCTCCTCTGACTCACACAAGGTTACCATGAATCAGAATCAACTAGACAGCTAGTTGTAAGCCAGCTACAAGAGAAAACCAACTTCATGACTCCATTTATATACATTGCAAAAACCAGAACAGACTAATCTGTGCTTTTAGAAGTTGGGATAATGGTAATGTTTGGGAGGACAAAGTGATTGAAAGGAGGCACAAGGCAGACATTCTGTAATATTATTCTGTTTCTTGAACTGAATTCTGGTTACATGGATATGTTTGGTTTGAAAAAAAGAAAAAAAAAAACAAAACGATGGAATTAGGCATATTATCTCTAAAGTCCCTGCCAGACCAAGCATTCTATGAATTAAATTTGTGTCAGCTACCAAAGTGGCCAGTTAAATTAATCAGATTACTTTCTGGTTTCCCTGATGTTCTTAGGAGAAAAAAAAAAAGGTAAAGCAATAACTTATCATATGCCACATATTATGCTAATATGTTTGTGTTTATTATTTCACATGCCAACAAACTGATATCCAGGTAGAAATGATTTAACTAGACAATAAAAACAACTCCAGAAACCTGGTTGGGTGTTACTATAGATGCGGTCCAATTTCCCACACCTCCTGAATTTCCACTAGTCTCCCAGAAAATGAAAAGTCATGATCTTAACAATAGCACTAAATCCAGAAGTACCTTATGAATCATCAAAGAAAGTTCAAATCATACTCAGAATCATTTTAGTGTTTTTCTAAGTGTGTTGTAATTTACCAGTTTGGAAGCCAAGAATTAGTGAATAATATATATGGTAACCAGATGAACCAGAATTTTCCATTGCCCAGAATACACCATTCCTTAGCCATTTTAAGTAAACAGGGAAGTACTATGGCACAGGAATAATATTAGCCTATGCCATAATAATAATAATAATAATAATAATAAGGACTAGATTCGGGTAGTCACTGGCTTGCTAACTATCCAGCAATGTGTCAACAGCAAAGATCACTGTCCACTCCAACTAGGATCCAATCAGACTTCATTTCAGAAACCATGGGTGGTGTTTCCATGGAGCTCTGCCGAAAAAGAGGTGATCTAAATCTTGCATGAGAGATGTACATCAACAGGAATCTTTGCCTAGAACACTGTGACCTAAAAAAAAATCATATTAAGGAACTCAGAATGTAGTGTCAGTTTCAGCGGCACTAAGTGACCTTGTGCAAGGCACCTTACATATTTATTGCCTTGCCTACTTGACGCCCCCTAATGAAGGGTGACTACCTCCACAAATGCCCATGCCAGCAATCTGCCCCAGCCAAGGGTGAGGGTGAGCATTCTGATTTTCATTGCCCTATTTTTTTTTTTTTTTTTTTTTGAAAGGCAGCCTGCTTCTTCTATTAATCATCTTTCTGTTTATTTCGTTCTGGGAAGGCAAGCACTGATTCACAGAGGGAAATATCACTTAGTAGCTAGACTGGAACTATATCTTTGCTGCATCGCCTTTTGAAGAGCTTGCCCATTTCCTCTTCTGATACATCTTAAATAAGGATACTTGTGATATGTTTCTCGTGGAGTTTAGTGCCAAAAAAGGTTTGGTCTCCCAGATCAATAGATATTCATTCTTTATTAAAAGATGAAAGTTGTGCATGTTTTGTCTAAACTGCTGGAGTTCTGTATCTCAGCCATAAAGACAAATGAAGCCCTAGTATGTACAACAACAAGAGTGAGCCTTGCAAATATGCTGAGTGAGATCAGTCAGACACCAAAGAACAAATAATGTATTATCCCCTTTCATGAAACATTGAAAATAGGCAAATGTATAGAGACCAAAGTTTATTAGGTCACAGGGAGGGGGAAAGATGGAGTCATTGCAACAGGCACTGAGCTTCTGTTTGTTGTTGTTGTTAAGTGCCATCAAGTCAATTCTGACTCATAGCGACACTGTCTAGGGTTTCTGAGAAGCAGTCGGTGAGTTTGAACCACCAACCTTGTGTAATTTAAACCGATATTGCAATTCAGTACTTACACTATAGCGCCACACCAGGACCCTAAGCTTCTGTTTAGGGTGATGGGAAAAATGGAGGCAGATAATGGTGATGATTGGACAGCATGAATGTAATTAATGTCATTGGAATGTATACGGGAAATGATAAATGTTTTACTATGTATATATATGTATTTATGGAGGAGTCCTGGTGTGGTGCTGTGGGTTAACGCATTGGACTGCAAGGTCAGTTTGAACCTCAGAGTCGGCAGTTCAAGTTCACCAGCTGCTCCTCGGAAATTCTATTCAGTGTCACTATGGGTCAGAACTGACTCGATGGTACTTAACAACAACAACAATGTATATGTATGTATGCAAAGAGAAAGAAAAAGTCCTGGGAATGTGGCTCTGTAAGATAGATAAGCACTGAGCTACTAACTAGTAGCAGTTCAAACCCACCAGCCTCTCCTTGGAAACACTTTACAGAGCCAACTCGATAACATTTAATAACAATAACATATGTGTATGTGTATATTCACCACAGTAAAAAAAAATTAAGCTGTATGTTTTATTTAAAATATTCTTCTTCTTCTTATCATGGATTTTCTACCTCTTTACTCTTCTCTCTCTCTCTCTTTTTTAAAACCATGTTTAAATGAGTCTACTTTCTTGTGTTTAATATTTTAAGTTCCTTCAAATTTTTTTGGAAGTAAGTGACATACAAATAAATCAGTAATGCAAGCTAATATGTTTTGCAAAAGCTTTCCAGATGTGAAAACTGGAAGATTATTGTTTAT
Source organism: Chrysochloris asiatica (assembly GCF_000296735.1). Lineage (NCBI taxonomy): Eukaryota > Metazoa > Chordata > Mammalia > Afrosoricida > Chrysochloridae > Chrysochloris > Chrysochloris asiatica. The sequence continues at coordinate 5,955,589 of NW_006408695.1, read as the reverse complement.
TCTATGATGAAATCTGAAATTTCATTTCTAACACCAATTAATCATCAATATTAAACATTTATGTATAATAATAATCTTGAGCCTTGGCATAGCCCTTATCATTAAAATGGTAAATACTTTCACATATATGGTCTCATTTTGTAATTAGTGTTCACACTTGACAAAGGAGGAAAGTGAGGTTTAAGGAGATTAAGGAGTTTGCCAGAGGTCAAAGAATTAGTAAACTCTCATCTTCTGACTCTAACCCAAGTGTTTGGCTGTTATTTTTTCTTCACGGCTTCATCTTGTCTCTCACTGACTTTTCACTTCAGCTAGTGTTCTTATTGCTCCTACACACGTTTTTTATTTGTTTTGTTTTTGTTTTTACTATGTCAATCAAAACTGATCAAAAATAGCTTATTGATTATTTTCTATGTTAAAATGGTCTTCAGAAAGTGTGGAGAATACTGATTTTAGGTTAAAAGGGTCAGGGTTGAAATGGTCATTTCTAGAAGATTTGAACACCCTGTCATCCCGTAGTTAGTTCCTTGTCTCAGTTTAACTCTGAGATGCAAAAGAACAATGGGAAAAATATAGTCTCTAGTGCGTTTTTCCCTTCTAGGTAAGTTATTTTAAATGTTTCTCCTTTCCATCCCTAGTATCTGACTGATATCCATATACCAAATCAATATACCAAGGATAGAAACAATTCAATGCATCTTAGGACCTGCTGATTTTAAAGTACAATGATATCCTTTTTATTTAACTTCTCTAGGTTTTAACGTGGGAAAACTGGTGGCACTGCAGGATAAGCAGTGGACTGCTAACCACAGATCGGTAGTTCAAGTCCACCAGCTGTTGTGTAGGAGAAAGATGAGGCTTTCTGCTGCTTCTGTCAAGATTTACAGCCTCAGAAACCCAATACAGAGTCGCTATGAGTCAGAACAAACTTGATAGCACATAGCAACAACAATAACAAGGTTCTAAAGTTGTTGCTTTACACAGGTCAGTCAACAAACTTGCTTTAATGCAACTCTGAAAATAAAGTGTTGTGGGGTTTTATCTCCTATTTCAGCCAGCGACCTACTGTCAGTTGCAAGTTGAAAAGCTGTGGAGATAGTTTTCTCAAGAGATCTACTGCAGGTCCACGACCTGTAGAACCTTCTGGTACATCATGCACTCTAAAAGAGGGGTGCAGACAAATGACCTGCCTCTGATTCTTCATCTCCAGGTTTGACCAGACCCAATTCTGGTTTCCCATTAGGCCCCAGATCCTGCCCACAGTCTGGGGGCTGGAGAGGCTAACTCAAAGGTCTAGAAATGAGTCAGTTTCCATGCTCAGCTTCAGGCGTGTGGCTTCCTGAAGCTCAGACAAGGAAGCGCTGAATTTCAAAGAGGGCTTTTTTTTTTTTTTTTTTTTGCATACCATATCCGGAACTGAAACCACCAATTCATTTTGCTTAAGATCTCATACTGCCCTCAGATCATCAATAACATTCCAAAGATAAGATACCAAGTCTTCACCAACTTAGTCATTCTGTGTCCTCTCTCTCTTTGCTTATGGTGATGTTATTGTTGGCTTCTTCTTTTTCTTTTTTTAAGGCCTGACAACACAGAATTTGGAATCCTTTGTTGTTTGCAGGTGTTTATGAGAATGAGGAGTTAAATATCTAAAAATCTGCTGAGGGTTTAACCCTCCCCATAACTTTCTGCTTTCCCTTGCTATGAATCTGTGAACATAAGGTCATAGATTCAACACCCCATTCCAGGTAATTGGCTTTTCTGGGAGCTTCCTCGCTGAGGTAACAGGTCACCTCACAAACCCATGAAAGTGGTTAAAAGGTGGGTTCTGTGGAGAGATCCATGCAAACCACCCTCACGAATAAGAAGCAACTGAAAATGTACACATCCTACTCATGCGTGTCACAGCTTCAACATATTGGGAGGAAGAGGATCCCTGCTATTCATACAGCACATTACATTTCACAAACCACTTTCACATCCTTTCTGTCTTTTGATTCTCACCAGAACTTGTGAGATCAGCCTGACAAACATTGTCCTCCCCATTTTAAAGATGAGGGGACCAGCATGGTAATAAAAGTAGAATGATGTACCTGACTAGTCAGAGCAAAAGAAGGCATTTCTTGATTTCTTATAACTTCCCTCTAACCTTTTACATAATTTAATATTACATCATAATCCATGATGTAAAGTTACATAGTTCTTTACTGACATTTTAAATTTCTAGTTTCTTATAAGATTACTAGGAGTCCTGGTGTGGCACTGTAGGATAAGCACTAGATTGCTAATCACAGGTCTGCAGTTCAAACCCACAAGCCGCTCCTTAAAAACCATGTAGAAGATCACTGTGAGTTGAAACTGACTTGAAGGCACTTAAGGACAACAACAACAACAACATAAGAGTACTAATCCTAGTGTGGTGTTATAGGATAAACACTTGATTGCTAACTGCAAGGTCAGAAGTTCAAACTCATTTTTCTCCACAGGAGAAAGATGAGACCGTCTGATCTCCTAAAGATTTACAGTACTGGAAATCCAATGTAGTGCCAGGAGGAGTAAAAGTCAACTTAATAGCAGTGGGTTTGGTTTTGGTTTGGTGTAGTTTCTTGGTGGTGTAAATGGTTACCACACTTAGCTGCTAGTTGCAAAGTGGGAAGTTCAAGTCTCCCCAGAGGTGCCTTGGAAGAAAGCCTAGTGAACTACTTCCAAAAAAATCAGCCAGTGAAAACCCATGGAATACTGTTCTACTCCGACATACGTGCGGTTGCCATGAATTGACTTAATTGCAACTGGTTACTGGTTATTAGATCAGTGTTAATGTTTGTAGTCATTACATTTGTATAAATCTTCTGGGCCTCTACTTTCTTCATTCAAAAAATGGTGTGATGGCTTTACATTTTCTCAGTATTGCTCCAATTATGTAGCTGTATCCACAGGATTATCCAAAAATGTTCCTCAAAGTGTTCACCTTGGGACATGAATCCCCAAGATGGTGATAATATTAGGGTAAATTAGAGACAAGTAGTACTATTAAAAATGAAACAGGTTACTTTGCTTTAACCCTTTTCAGATCTTGGAATGTGAATATACTTTATGAATCTTCAGGGGAAGAAAGTGAAGAGGTTGTTGTTACGTACCATTTAGTCAGCTCCAACTCATAGTGACTCTGTATAGGGTTTCTGAGGAGTGACTGGTAGGTTTGAACTGCCGATCTTGTAGTCAGCAGTCCAGTGCTTCTTCTACAGCACCACATCAGGACTCCAAATTGAGGAGAAGGGGTTATGAATACACAACTTTCCATTAGTTTGACCATAGAACAAGGATCTCATGAGATCAGTATTCCTTGGAATTCATTCTGATAATCAGTGAGATGTTTTCTAATGATCCTATCGGTGGCTCAAAGCAGAACAAATTCTGAGAGAAACTGTACAACAGCAAACCCAGCACCACAAGCCACTGGTCAACCCATCCCAGAGCCACACTCACCAGTCTCTGTAGTGTGGTCATTCAGACCCAAAACCAACGAAAGATGAGCAACTCCAGCTGCACAATCTGGATCCCATCACTTCAGCCACAGAAGCCTTTGTGCTAAAAAAACAAAAAAACTCCACAATCCATCTGAAGACAAGGACTTCCACATGTTGCCTGAATTCAGAACTAGATGCAGTTTCTTTTATTGCCTTGGAAATTTACTGCCCTTTCATTTCCCTAAGTAGGGGATGTCATCATTCTCCTGTTGTTGGAGAAAACAGGAGACACTGGTCAAGGATTTCTCATTCTGTCTATTGCCATTTTGTCCCCCATGATTTTTCTAACATCTTTTCATTAGTGAAAGAAATTCTAGGTTGTATTATTTCTGAATCATCAATTCTCAGTGAAATTTAGAAGTGTAGCAGACCAAAAGGGGCATGCATCCATACTGTACATTCTCTAAATTGACTCTTACTCTTCAGTATCTCTTGAAAAGCCAATGTTGATTGGCTCCTCTGATGAGATTCTCACTACCTCCAAGGGCAGTCTAACTCCATGTTTTAACAGCCTGAGATTATTGGAAAGTTGTTAACCAAACTTCATCTTACTGGGACTTCCTCCTGTAGATATCTCTGAACAAGTCTGAGCCTACTTCCACAAATGTGAAATGTGTCTCAACTACCTGACAGGTGACTACTTTACTTAAATCCATACATTAAAAACCCTGCCACCATCATATATTTCCATTCTCAAGCCTTACATATCTTCCTGGTGAACTGTCTTCCAATTATCTCTTCCAATCTCTGTTGAGCAAGACTTTGTTGTTGTTGTTGTTAAGTGCCATCAAATCAATTCTGACTCATAGCAACTCTCCATAGGGGTTCCAAGGAGCAGTTGGTGAGTTTGAACCATCAACCTTGCAGTTCAAACCAACCTGCAGTCTAGTGCTTTATCCCACTGTTCCACACCAGGACTCAGAGCAAAACTTGGTTGTTATTGCTGTTAAATGCCATCGAGTCAATTCTGACTCACAGTGACCCTTTTATATGGTTTCCAAGGATCAGCTGGTGAGTTTAAACTGCCACCTTTCAGTTCAAAGTGACTTTGCAGGCTAGTGCATTATACCACAGTGCCACACCAGGATTCCAAACAAGATTCTAGGTAAAGGTAAATTGGTAAAGAGATAAAGATATTATTTACCTATATAACTATGACCTCCACTTTCTGCCCTGAGTCTAGGTCAACAAAAAGTACCATCAAAATTAATGTTTCTACTTTTTACCTCAGCCACAACTTATGTCTGGCTGAAGATTGTATGACACACTGAGACAAATAACATTTAAATCTTGAATGACATGAAACTGCCTACTACTTGATTATACAGAGAAAAAACTTCAGACTGAAAGAAAGCATATTAGTAAATAAACAGGTAAAATGGTCTTGGGAGTTTTCTTTTATTTGCAAGAAGAAAATAATTCTCATTTTTTCCTTTGACTTGATTAAATACTCTACAGTCTTTATCAACTGTCTAATTAGTGCTTCAACATTTAACATAAATTGTTCACATTCATTATTTTATATATACCCATAGCAACTCTTTCAGATCAGATATTATTGCATTATCTCTTCACGGTTTGATTATTTTGCGAGAGCACTGGTTTATCTGAGGCCGTGGCTATGAGTTTAGAGTTTTACTCTTTTGTTCTAGTGTGAAAACCCTGGACTGCAATTTAAAAGCCCTCGGTTATAATCCTTGCATGACCTTTGGCAAGTCACACTCTTTTTTTGACCCTCAGTTTCTGCATCTGTAAAATGGAAGAGGTATGGGATGAAGTTAATGCTGTCCAAGAACCCTGATGCTGGCCAACCTCTTACAAGTTTATGTCCTTGTTTACAAAGTGAACAGAGCTAGGCAAAAGACAAGGAGGATCCAGAAAAAAAGTCTTCCTATTGCTACACCCATGATGAGAGAATTACTATCTTAGAATCTTTACATCTCAAAGGACAACACACCCATAACCATTCAGTACAACAGGCACAGTGATGATTTTTTTTTTTTTTTTTTAATGTAGAAACCTGCTTAGTTGAAGTAAAAAAAAAGTATTTGAGAGAAAGTTCAAGTCCTGAAACCACTAATGCCTTCCTGTGATAGTATGTGGGACGGAGTGGGGGTGGGGAGCAATAAGCCAGACAGTTCATCTTAGGGGTAACCTCTTTGGTTTATGTAAAATATCTGACTCAAAGCAAATTCACCTTGTCAGCTGCAGTGCCCGAAAGAAGGTGAAGCCTCGCTCAAAGGGACTGAACCCTTCATCCAAATAATCAGTTACATCTAGAAGGCCTGTGTTGCGATGTCTAATTTCCAGAGGAAAGATCATTTTCAAACCACATAAATGATGATGCTTTTGGAAAAAGGAAAACCCACCTCTCCTAAATATTAAAATTTCACTATGAAGCTGCCTATTGTTTGTATTTCACACCCACATTCTTGATGCCTATTATCTCTGAAATCATTTCAGTTTCCAAAATTCGTTTGAAAAACTCCTACATCAGGGGTTTTTGATAAACAGTCCAGCTTTTACAGAGGCTAAGGGTGTTTGTAAGTGATTGAGATTAGTAGAGGAAGGTGAGTTTTGAGGGAAAGAAAGTAAGAGCACACTTAAAAACTTACACAGCATAAACAACTGCAAACCTGAGCACATTTTACTGTAATTTACAATAGAATTTGATGTGCATGGGTCTTGCCTCCATGGATCCCCCTTTGAAACTGCAAGAAACTCTTGGGTAATTTTACTTGGAGTATAAGAATGAAAATAATGGTAAGCACTTACTATGTCCCAGCAATTTTTCTAAGAGTACTGATACATACAAATGCACACATGGCTCACAACAAGTCTACGTGATTGGTACTATTATTGTCCCACTTCACAGATGCAAAAATGAAATCAGAGGAATAAGCTCCTCAATCTTTTGATAATCAAAATCCTGTCTGATCATCATCAAGACTCAAGATGCCAATTTTTCTGTGGAGCACATGAAATGGGATAGAGTTTGATTTTCCTCAGAGCAGCCAGGAGCTTTCTCATAGCACTGAAGTCTCTCCCTTAAGCGACGATTACCTATGCACTCCCAGGTTATCTCTGTGAGATACTAAGCTCCTTATAATAAAAAATGTTATTAAATGTATCCCTGTTTCCCACAGCATAGCAAACTGCCCAGCACTGTGTAGGCACTTAGAAAGAAAATACCTATGGTTTCAGGCTTGAGTTCTCATTGTCTTGCTAGAAAAACTCAATATAGCTTGTTCTCCAGGGCCAAAGGCAGCTGAATAACCATCTGTGAATTGACCATGAAATGTCCCACCTATTTTTAGCCCTCTTGGCTTTTCCCCTGAATGAATCTTTATCCCTTGGATGGAAATAGTGGGTGGCCTGTCCATCTAGCCTAGAAAATTGGTTTCACAAAAGACACTGTAATGAGAGAGAGAAAGCTTAAGTTGTGTTAAATTCTGAAGTTTACTGTGCTCTTCCTTGTTGATCCTGAAGTTGATCTAGTGCAAGTAAATGTGACCCTTAGCTTAGTTCATCTTAGCTTTTAGGGAGTTCCTCATTCTTTTAAAAGTATTGTCCAAACCTCAGCTCCAAAGCATAGCAATACCAGAGAGAAAAACTGAGATATAGCAAGGTGCTTCTGATAAAAGCATAATCTTGTAAGAAGCCCATCAAAATAGATCACCTAGATCACCTATGTTAACCAGTTCATTTGGCAAATGAGGAAATGTGCTGCCATAGATGACAAATCGGTTTAATAAAAGAAAGGGGGATGGATAATAATAATAATAAAAAAGATGGGACAGCTAACTCCCAAAGGAGACTCTTTCTCTATTATTTTTGCTAACCCCCAGGACTGAGTTACAAGTCAATGCTTTGTAAAATAGAGCCTATCTGGGCACATTTGGGATAAAAGTTCAATTTGGGTTTGAGTAAATCCTCCGGGTTAGGCAAGACCAATTCTAAGAGAGTCAATGACATGGAGGGTCTCTATTTATTAATCACACACCAAGCCATAGCAGGATAAAGTAGTTTGCTGGCATCAGAAAGGTACGCATCATTATTCTCACCAGCAATAAATTCAATTCTTGGTAGAAAATAGATAAAATACAAAATGGCAGCTGAGATTGGAGTATGTTGACCTCCCTTCATTAAGCGTTCTTCAGTCCACTAATTGAGAATGTGATGTCCCTATAGTGGTGATAAAAGGGCTTAGGTAGTTGTGGTCTCTTATGTTGCTGATGGTCGAAAAGCAGACAAAAATAAGCAATGCCTGAGCAGATGGCAATGACATGCAGGTGAATGCAAGACACCCATGCTTGAGTCATAGCTTTAATCTTGACCCTGAACATGACTTTAGAGAAACCGCATGCCTCATTTCCCCTTCTTAAAATTGAAAATGTTGAGCCAGGTAATGTGTAGGATTCTTGCTAGTTCTAGGATTCACTGAGTCCATGAATTCATTAGTTCCTTCTTTCCCTCAATGGCTCTGCGAGTCCTCAAGTTTCTAACATCTAGATACTTCTTATCTTAGTTAACAGTTTGACATCACCGGGAGCTTCCAGTCTTATCTCTATATCGAAGTGATGTTGAACAAGTTATTTCAGTTCCCTTTCTTAACTCTGAATTCTTCCTCTGAAAGATACAAGTAATAGTACCTATTTGACAGAGTCCATCTGTGAGTCAAGTGAGCCTTTGTTTGCCAAAGTGCTTTAAACCTGAAAGATGAAGATGAAGATGTAGATGAGAAATCAAGAACATGTTCTGATTTTCCATGAAGATACCAATGTAGCCCTCTCACAGAGCCAGATGGATTTTTTTTTTAAACATGTAAGTTAAACTCCTCATTGTACATATGAAAAACTGAGGCTCAGACATGTTAACTAATTTGCTCTTGAGTGAAAAAAATGAATACTCAAACCTATAATCTCTGATTGAAAGTTCAGATCTCATTCATGAGGTTACTTATAAATTATATGAATAGTGTAAGTATGGAAACTCTACTTCAAATCCAGGTTCTAAGGATATATATTTTAAACACTAGGAGATTATATTAACATAAGCCTTAGATGAATTTATATCTACATTGGTATATTCCTTGATGTGATGAGAGTGTAAGTAGATTTGTTAGGATATGTGGAAGTAGGCATAATTAAGAATTATTTCAACTCCAACTTTGAAAGCCAAAGGAACCTTGTAAAGGTGAATTTTCTATAATCTAGAAGCAGTATATGTTTGATGGTTTAAAATTAGACTCTACTGGGTGAGAATTAGCCTTGGAAATGGATGAGTCTGTTTATTTGGGATCTAAAGTCTATTACTTACTAGACCAGTAATGTACTAATAAATATTTAACAGTCAGCTCTTGGTGGCGGTAGTTAGTGGGAAGAAGTCCTAATACGTAGTATGTACCAATTTCCTGGATAGAAATTGTCCCAGCATAGCCAACTTCAACCTACTAATGTGATGCCCATGAATGTGGAATTTGGAGAAATGAGCAGCAACACATCATAATACAGAAATTCTACTCAGGATCATTATGAGTTGAAATGAACTTGACAACAACTAACAAACAACAACAATCATGTGGCTACAGAAGCATGAAAACCTGAAAAGCATATATAATAAAAAATGAAGTCAAATAAATTATTACTTTTGTTTTCTATGAAATTTATTTAATTGCAAATTTATATCACTTGGTTTTTAATAATGGCTCTACTTTTCAACTGGAGTTCTGGTGTGGCACTGTAGGGTAAGCACTGGACTGTTAACCCCAAGGTTGCCAGTTCAAACCCACCAGCTGCTCCTCATAGGGTCGCTATGAGTCAGAAGCAACTTTAAGGCACTTAACAACAACAACTTTTCAATCAGCTCACAAGATTCCTAGTAATTTAATAACAAATCATTAACAAATAAATTAACAGTCAGGTCTTATAAGCTGAAGCAAAACAGTTCCAGGACACCACTGGATCAGACAGACCTGGATTTGAATCCTGGTGTACAGTTCTACTAGCTGTGCAATGCTAGGTTAGCTTTTTAACATTTTGAGCTTTAGTTTCTTCATTTGTTGATGGTAACAACAAGAATAATCTCATGGGTTTATTGTGGTTAAGTGCCATTGAGTCAATTCTGACCCATAGCGACCCTGTATAGGGTTTCCAAGGAGCAGCTGGTGAGCTTGAACCACTGACCTTGCAGTTCAAATGACTTTGCAGTCTTATGCATTAGCCCCACAGCACCACACCAGGACTATGATTAAATTGGGTAGTGCTTATATAGTAGCTATGTTGTTGTTGTTAAGCGCTGTCGAGTCAGTTCTGACCCATAGTAACCCTGTATAGGGTTTCCAAGAAACGGCTGATGAGTTTGAATAGCAGACCTCGCGGTTCAAACTGACTTTGTAGTCCAGTGCATTAACTCACAGCACCACACCACATACATAATAAATGCTCAACAAATCATTCTTAGCGCTTTTCAAAGTCAAATTCGTTCATTCAATAAACATTGAATGATAAATTTCATGGTATATTTTGTAGGTGATTCGTGGTATACGTTGTCTCCAGTATTAGGAGCTATAAGGTACAAAATGCTTCAACTCTTCATCTTGTCTTGTCCTCAACCAGTCAACTGCCTAGCAGTATGGGATATAAGATATAGATCACAGTAACTTCACCCAAAGTAATCCATATGAAGTTCATGAAGAGCTTGGGAAGGTCAGAAAATGGACAGAGGGAAGGGCTCATAGAAGGGAACACATTTGAGTCATACATTTCAGAGTAGAACTGAACATGCAGAGATATCCAGGAAAGAATGTCCCACGAAGTGAGAATAAAGAAGTCAAAGACAAATACACAGGGACATGGAAGCAGAAACAGGATGAAATTAGGGGCAACACAGAGAATAACAGAAATGGCTGAGGGGATAGTTGGAAAGGCAGACAATTTCCTGCTCATGTCAGCTTTGCATGTTGAGAAATTTGATTGGTGTTCACTTAAGCAACATTGAAACTGAAGACATTATTTTCCTCTAATAAGTGATACAAATCAGATTTTTTGATTCCCCACAACGCCATTTTAAATATTTGTTCACTGAAGAGATTTTGATAGTAACTGCGGTTTTTGTTTTTTTGGTGTTTTTTTCCCCTCATCTAACAGGAATAGTTGAGTTAACTAGATAGCAAAATACCTTTTTGCAACTAAGTAAATTTCCCCTGTGGAAAAAAACCATGTGTTCAGGGATGGAAGATGGCATTATAATTCCCAGTTGAAAACAAAGTCATTATTTAAAGCCTTTGATAAATATTAGGAAGACTCTAGCCAGTGGCAGTATTTCATGAGATTTGAATTGTCTGCCACCTCCTTCTTGCATTATGCTTCACACACAAAAAGTCATATGACCTACATCTTTATCTGCTCCAGTCTGAAGCTACTATATATAGGCTTTGGTTATGAATGTTTTTTCCTATGAAAAGGTCAGACCTTGCACATGTACCATAAATGCAAAGCCTTGCTTATTAAAAAGCAAGCAGGCAAGCTTGCAAAAGTCATTGAAATATTATGGATGTGGGGAAAAACACCCGGCACTTTGCTGAGAAAGAAATGGCCTCCAAACTTTCTCAGATGGAAGATGTGGAAGCATCTGTCTTTTGATTACAGAAGCATTTTCCTTTTGACTAAAGAAACCTGTAGCTGTTGTCACACATTTACAGAAACAGGCTGGGAACACTCCCACCCCCAGCTCTCTCTTGCTTGTGGTACACATACACCCCCCCACCCCAGCTCCATTAACTCCTCCTCCCCACCTCAAACCTCCATGGAACAACTGGAGGTGGAGTTGGGGAAGGTTCTTTGCAACCAGAAAGATGCAAACCCAATTTGGGCTTTCCGGTTGTACACAGGGTGCAGAAACCACTATTGGCCAACATTGCAATACCAAATGAGACCTTGGAGGGAGTTGAACTCTTATTTTGCAGTCAAAAGTGCAGAGTTTCAAATAACCATCTGATGTCAGCTGCTCCCTAGGGTCAATCCTTGTCTAAAAGCTCTGAAAAGGTTGAGCTACCTCAGGTAAGAAGCTGACCAGATCAGTTTTAATCTTTTCTCAGCAAAGCCAAGCACTTTCCCTGAATGAAATGATTTAATATCTATGTGAAGTAGAAATGATGTACTTTTGCTTTAACAAGTAAGGAATTCTGGCTCAGAAGTCAAATGATTGCCCAAGGACATTGGACAGTAGGGAGATGGACAGGGTTCATGTTCATGACCTGGTAATTTCTCTCCAAGGTCAGACTCTTGTCAGTGCTATCAGAGACTCTTGTTAGGTGGCCAAATTATCAGCACTGGGATGGACATAAAAAAATCAGATGACATTGTGCCTATCCTCAATTAGTTAATATATTCTACCTGTTAAGACAAGTCTCAAACAAAGGTACATTGTAAAATGGAAAGATTCCAGGTTATAGTGATTAAAGTATTAGGTTGAAGGTCAGAAGAACATGTTTTTGGTTCCAGACCAGATACTTTCAGTCACATTTTTATTCACTCATGCATTTATTCATTCAAAAAACATTTTCTGAGAAGAGGTCAGACTTCATTCTAGGCACTAGGGATACATTGCTAGGCACTTGGGATACAGTAAGAACAACCACAGTTCTCATCTCATGGAGCTAACACTGGTGGCCTGTTTTGTGTACATTCAAGTTTCTTCATATCTTCCCGTTTGTTTGCCCCTTGACTGCCCTTGGGATGTGAGTTCCTCAAAGGCAGGAACTGTGTCTAATTCTCTTGTGAATTTCACTTTCTCTCACAGAGTCAGTGTTGGTTGCAGAAATGGTCTGAGATGACTTCCTAGTCATTCTTTTAAAAGAAGTAAAGGGGCTCTTAGGTTCGAACCAGTGACACCAGCAACAACGGGAAGTGTCGAGGCCTTAGTACTGCCAGGAAGCTTTGTAGCCACCAACAGGACCAGAAAGTATGATAAACCAAACAAGAAAGCCAACTTGGGCATGACCCTGACGGCCAATCCCTTTGGAGACACTTCCTATGTCAAGGGAATTGTACTGGAAGAAGTAGGGGTTGAAACCGAAAGCCAAATTCTGCCATCAGGAAGTGTGTCAAAGTTCGGTTGATCAAGAAAAGCAAGAAAATCACAGCCTTTGTATCTAACGATGGTTGCCTGAATTTTATTAAGGAAAACAAAGGAGTTCTGATTGCTGATTTGGTTGCAAAGGTCAGGCTGTTGGCAGCATTCTTGGAGTCTGCTTTAAGGTTGTCTCAGTAGCCAATGTCTCTCTTTTGTCTTTATACAAAGGCAAGAAGGAAAAGCCAAGATCATAGGTCTTGATGATAAAAACATGGTACTAATAAATATTCATATACCAGGGAAAAAAGGAAAGAAGAAGTACAGGGGGATTAAAAGGAGTGAGAGTTGAGATTTATTCGGTTACTTCACCTATCAACAAAGTTATGACCAAAACCCTGCCTCCTGAGCTTTAGTTAATAAAGTCTCATTGCAGTTACTCTCTTACAATGTCCACCTCTAAGATATACCATGTTTTACTCACCTGGCTGGGTTTCTTTCCTTAATCTAGCTAATCTGTCCCTCCTGAGGTACAAACTGGTCTCCAGGTTCTAAGCCTCCCTGGTTTGACCCCTTCCAAACCAAAAAATGTTGTCCTGCTGATAATTTGCAAAGGTTTTAGGTCAGTGGAGGTAACCAACTTGGTGATACTGAGATAAAGATATTCTTCAATTTGAATAAAACAAGGGGTTAGCACTTGAAGTTAAATAAAATAGAAGGAAAATGATTAAAACAAAACTCATTTTAACAGTAGGAGCTGTTGAAAGGTAGTGTGGCTGCTTCACTAGGTAATGAATTCTTCATCCCTGGAAAGATTTACCAGAGCAAGAGTTCAGCCTGGTATAGGTACCGAGTGCTCTGAAGATTCCCTTCAACTCATATGTCTATGACTTTTAATCTTCATTCTTTACCATTGTGAGTATCAATGAGGCACCAAATCCCTGGAATTCTATCCTGTTTTCCTACATAAAAAACGGAATTTGAAAAATTCAGCAGCTTTCTCCTTACCTCATCTTTATCAATCTTCAGAACTAGTCCAAGGTGAATAACTTTCCTTTATTGTATTAGCTTTTAGCATAGTGGTTACGGATCGGGCTGTGAATGTTAAGGTCAGCAGTTTGAAACCACCAGCTGCTCCGTGGGAGAAAGATAAGGCTTTCTGCTCCCATAAAGATTTATAGCCTCGGAAACCATGTACAAGGTCACTATGGGTTGGAACCAACTCGATGACATTTAACAACAACAAACACTTTTAATACACTACTCACTAGTTCTAGAAACCTCTGTCAACTGTCAACTAACACCATTCACCTTTAACTACTCTTTATCACCTTTGATTCATTCACTTGTCTTTAGGAACCTTCCAGAACACTTTTTTCTTTCCCAACTCTATTTTTGTTCTTTACACCCTTCCAGTACCAGTCATATTTGCAGGATAGTGCTCCCTCAGAGGAGGGACAGATTCCGTGCTCCCAGTCTGGCTCTTAGACCATGCCTACTGGCTGGAGTTAAATCACTTCTTTGGTTTTTTTTTTTTTTTTTTTTTTGAAGACGGCATAACTTTGCCATTGCTGTGACTGGAGTTCAGACGTGTGAATATCGTTTCTGAATATTATGTGGCCATC
>NW_006408695.1:5892742-5941265 GCF_000296735.1 Chrysochloris asiatica | reverse complement strand
GACTATGAACCACAAAGTCAGTGGTTCAAACCCACTAGCTGCTCCTCAGAATTCCTATACTTGCTCACTATGGGTCCAGACCGACTAAACGGCGCTTAACAAAAACAACAACAAGGGTGTCTTGACCAATTTACTCAAACTCTTTTAGAACTCAGTTGCCTCATTTCTGGAGTGAGATTAATAACAGTCCATACTTTATGGACTGGGCAGTGTTTCGATCTGTTATGCATAGGTTCGCTATGGGTTGGTACCGACTTGATGGCACCTCATAATAACAATCACCTTATGTTATGAGACTTAAATGAGGTGATTTTTATAAAGTGCTTAACTTACTGTTTGGTGCCTAGCTAGCCACCAGGTGATGACTAATTCTTTAAAGTGCCCTTCTAGTCCTCTCTCCTTCAAGAATACAAATTCTATTTTCCACATATAAAGCACTTCAGAGTTTACCAAGATCTTTCTTGGTAATGTGTTTTCACATTTAATCATCTCAATAATATGCCAAGTAGGTGTTGCTGTCCCCAGAGGGTTTTGGTGGCACAGGTAAAAGTAAAAGGGAGAGGGGGATGACAGGAAACCAGAGATTCCGTTCTCTGTGCAAAGTGTGTTGAACTACAGTATGTTGCTCCCAGTCTAGATCAGTGGGACAGCTATGGCATGGCCCAGCATAAGTTTCATGCCTACCCTTAGAGATGGTCCTCCATGACCCAGAACCAGTGCTGTTGATCCCATCATGTTTGCACACAAATCTTAGATCTCTGGATCAGGCTTTGTCTCATAGCTATTTCTAGTGGGGTTACTAGCTGTATGTATTCCCTCATGACTCTGTGTTTTCATGTCAAGTGTGCTACAGATTGTTCTGTGATCTTTGTGCCCTCTCTGTATGTAAACCTTTCTTACCGCAGGACACCAGGCAAAGTAACATCAGAACAGTCAAGTCACACAGGATCTTGGAAATTATTAAGTCAATCCATCCAGGGTCATTTCACAGATGAAAACATTGAATTCCTGGAAAAGGAATTACTTGTCCAAAGACCCTCTTAGTTTACCAACACCTTGAGGGTGGAGACTCAGGTATTCAGGAGCTTAAGTTCAGGCACTGGAGATATCTTCCTTTAAGAAGCACACAGTGTAATAAACCAGGTCCTATTTATCTTAGCATCTTGAGTGTCTAATCCAATGACTAATGCCAACAGTAGGTATTCTACAAATGCTTGCTGGATAAATAAGTAGGTATTGTTATCCATCAGTCACTGGCTGATCAGGCATTAGGCCCTGGACTCCCCACTGGGTTTGCAAGCCAGGGCTCCCTACTGCTCACGTTTTCTGCCTCTTCCATTGAGACTCACTTCACAGTAAGGTTTGAGAAACAGCTAACGTGCATGATCTAACAGCCTTGCAGGGTCCCTGGGTGGTGCAAGTGGTTAATATATTTGGCTGCTAATCCAAAACTTGGAAGTTGGAATCCACCCAGAGATGTCTTGGAAGAAAAGCCTGGTAATCTATTTTCAAATAATCAACCTCTGAGAACCCTGTGGAACACAGCTCCACTCTGCCACACATGGGGTCACCGTGAGTTGTAACTGACTAGACAGCATCTGGTGGAGTGAAAGGCACTGTAAATATTCCATGCCTATCATTTTTATTCACAACTCACTAGGGATTATGAAAGAACATTCCCTTTGCCTCTCTTTCAACATGATAGAAGCAAAGTGGGAAGCAGAGTACCCAGCAGAAGGCCCAGGGAATGTATTGGGATGTCAGGGCTGCCTGAAATGCCCCCAGGTCTTCACTATATAAACAAGAACCCGTATATGATGCATATCGGTTCATGATGGAGACCTTGACTTGTTTCAAAGTGTTCCTGATTTGGCTCTTTCATAGAATTTCCAAGCCTCAGAGCTAACAGATTTAAGAATACCTTTATATGAAAGATAGAAAACCAAAAAGTCAGGGAGAAAAGTGAATTTCTTGTGGTGACTTTTGACCAGGAACCCAGGCTTTCAGGATTCCAGGTGATCGATTCTTTATGTGTTTCCATTGCCAGAGCTGGCATTAATACAACAGACTATGTGCTTGTAATTTTCTCCTGTATTTCTTACCTGTCTCTCTTGCTTTATTGGTGCTAAACAGACAGAAACCCCTTGTCTGTCCAGCACTGTGGCAATCTCTAAGAGCTTTCATGTTCACCATGAATCCCATTTTACAGATCAGGGAACTTCATTGTGGCACAAAGGGAAAAAAAGACTCATGACCTCAGGAAATGCTAGCAAAACGTGAGCCCTGATCATCTGATGACTAATTTGTGCACTTCCTCTGCCTTACATGGCCAATTCAGCTACTTAATGACCAAGTAGATGAATGATGATAATATAAATAAATGAATGAAAGATTGGCACATATAGGAATGAATCAATCGATCAATCTTGGGAACCAGAGTTAAAAATATAAATAACTCCAGACACCCAGCTCAGTGCAAACTTCCTGCTTGGACCCATGGTGACCTGCTTCATTTCTTTCACCTGGGTTTTCCCTTCACTTGGTACCTGGTGCACAGGTTTAAGGGGAGATGAAAAACTAATAGCATCAAACCTCCATGCTCTGAAAGGGATCAAGTTTGTTGGGGCTTACTATTTACATTTTGAACTACTAATAAAAAATACACACACACAAAGAAAGAAATGAAAACTACCCCAAATCCCACCATCCAAAGATTACCAGTATTTTGGTGAACATATAACCATTTATAGTTTTTCTCTTCCAAAAGCTTATATAGAATTTTTATGTACTGAGTAACACATTATGTTGGAGTGTTCTCAAACTACTTCATATTGAAAAAGTCACTTGGTAATATGCTTTCATCACTTAATAAGAAATCACAAGTATACACTCAGGTCATAAATTGATCATTTGAAAGAATACGTATAACGTTTTGACAGTTCATGTACTAAGTAATACATTACGTTGTATGTTCCCAAACTACTTTCCCTGGCCCCAACAAAGCCATTTTACCAGTCTCTTCCAGAGCTTTCTTATGTTTAAGATGACCATAGCTATACATCGTTTGTTGTTGTTGTTATGTGCTGTGGAGTCGGTTCCGACTCATAGCAACCCTGTACAGGGTTTCCGAGGCTGTAAATCTTTACAGGAGCAGAAATCGCCATTTAGACACGAGGAATTGTAATACCTTGAAATAACAGTTTACTCTTTGCTGACCTCTTTTATACATATTCACACACACTGACACACATACTCACATATATCAATCACTGTGATCGGGAGGCAGAGAACAAAACATCACACTTCTCATATGTTCCTTACAACAACCAGGGAACAAGTCAGACACACATTTCTATTATTCTTTAAATGATGAAATTGAAGATCAGGCAAATTCAATGACATGCCTGTGTTTATTTTTTAAAATAACATCTTCAGAAATAAACAAAATGAGGCCCTGTTCAAAAGTGAGTTTCTTATGGTTGAAGATTTGTAGGAGATTGTATTCATTCATAGTAGAGTGGAGATTGCACATATTTTTCTGGTCTTTTGTTATAACTACTCTTATACCATGCCAGTATTCTTCATTCCAGGAGTCCTGGTGTGATGCTGTGGGATAAAGCATTGGATCACAAGGTCAGTGGTTCAAACTCCATGGAAACTCTGTGTAGGATTGCTATGAATCGGAGCCAACTTGATGGCACTTGACAACAACAGCTCTTCATTCCATGCCACACTCTTTCTGATTTAAACATTGCCTGATTTTAGATCATTTCATAGGATGTATGTGTATAGGAGGTATATCTGAATAAAAATGCAGAGTCCTCGCCCACCCCTGTCCTCCCTCCCCCATCAGTTCGAATGCTTACAGTGCATTCTGTGGCCCTCTGCAGATGGACCGACTGCCTGTCATGTCTGTGAGTGAGGTTTAATTTGATTAACGTGGGCCAATGGTCAGGACAACCTCCCCTGCTCAGTCAGGCGTGGGCTGCTGGGCATGGCTGGCTGGGGGACCAGAGGGAGGTTGTGATTCATTTCTACCCCAGGCACCCACCTGGCCAGCAAATGCTCTGGGACCAGAAGAAAGTGAGAGGCACAGGCACATTGCTTGTGAGCTGGGCCTCTGTAGTAATAGTGAGAAGAGGGGTGAGAGTCGCAGCTGCTGAGGTCGATATTTATATAATGATTTTCTGTGCTTGAGGCAGGAAGTGAAACTGAGGTTCTGCTGAAACACTTTCCTTCCCCCACACCGCTGCCCACAGGCTGCTCCAGAGTGGTGACGTGGGGAGAGCCTCAGCAGGTTGTGCTCAAGACTGCAGAGACTCACCAGACTCCAGCCCCTACACAAGGAGGCATGGTCTAGTCTGGGCTCTGTCCCAGAAGTTCCCCATTCCTTCAATGTTCTCAACCTCAGCCCATGCATTCTCTCCATCTAGCACCCCTTAATGAGGGAGAGAGCCCATTTCTCCCAATAATGTCCTTCAGGAAGCCTGTAAAGGTGGATGAGGCAGTGTCTCTATAACACAGAGGCCAATAGTGTGTGTCCATGTTGTCAGCATGGACTTCTTCCCTATGGTCTTTTCTAACACTATCATTTGTGGTTTCTATGGATGGCTGTTCTCTTGGTTTTCCTACCTGCCTTAAGCACACATAGTACCTCCATTTCCTTTTTCTCTTTCAAGCATCAATACCTTTTTGGATCATCTCAGCCGTCGGAGCGAATGTCCCCATCTGTGCCTATCTTCCTTCTTGCTTAATCCATGGCTTAGGAATTCCATCTTAGGCCTCTAAAAGCCTTCATAGTTTGCTTGGTATTGGGGACCTACTTGAATCATGACTTGTTTCCAAGTCATGGGAACGATCTTCTCAATGTATGATGGACCTGCAGCTGCAACATCACCAAGAAGCCTCTTAGAACTGCAGACCTGAGGCCCCATTCCAGACCTACTGAATCAGAAGCTGTATCTTCACAGAATTTTCTGATGTTTCATATGCATTGTCTTAGTTCAAGCTCATTAACAGGTAGGGGAAGCAAAGGCTCAAAGAAAGAAAAAGACCTGTCTAAGGGTACACAGCAAGAGACTGTAATCAGGACTGAACTTAGCAATTCTGTCTAGTCCAATTCTCATTCCTCTGCACAAGACCTTAATGAAGATAAAGTTTCAATGCCAGCACTATGAAACAAGTGAGCGAGTGAGCTCTTTTTCAATTTTTATTATAAATTTCATTTACGCATACTTTTACAATTTACTTGACTAATAAAAAATTAATACCAATGATTTCCCATCTCCTTGGAGCTTTTGTCTGGTCTAAGTTGTCCTTCTAGTTTCTGAGCTCCACAGAGTCTGATGTGCTTACTGAGCAAAACAGAGTGTTGGCAAGAAAGGAGAAATGTTTTGTCAAGTGTCTCAGCTACACCTAGTCTTGTCCATCAAGGACTTTGTCAGGAAGAGCAGTGAACAATTGCATATTCTAGAATAACAAAATGTCAAAACTAGAAATGACATTAAAGATCCTCTCACCCAACACCTTCGAGTCTCAGATGGAGGTGCTGAGTCACAGATGGAAATGACTTGCTCAGGTTTATCCTACCCGTTAGTAGCATATCTGAGGCAAGAGCCCAAACCTCTTGTCTCTCAATCCAAGGCTCCATGTTGTATATCCTCTCCTACTCCTACCTAAAGAGAATGGACAAATTAAATAAATAAATCGCCTGGACCAGATGGTACTCACTCCCAGAATTCTGGATTAACTCACAGGTACAATTTTGGAACTATCATCCCAAATGCTCAGCCTGTCATTATAAATGGTTACTGAACTAGAGGGACTGTCACACTGCCAGTGGTATTTCCACCCATATGAAGGACTACCTGGGAATGACAAGCTACAAATTCTCACCACCATGTCTACAATCCATGATAAGGAATGGTATCATTGAGATGTAAGCAAACATAAACTATTATAGGAAAGACAACAATAGGCCTTTAACAAAATCAATGTTCTCTAAGAAGCTAGGACTAAGATTTCAATATGAGACTATTGAAAGACAATGCTTTCAGATTTCATAGATCCAAAATTATCTGTGACCAGACTTTTACCTCAAATAGCAGCTTGATTGTAGAATTGGTTGGCATGGTACTATGTCATCTTTGACAAGAAACAAGGAAACAAAATAGTAATACTGTTGAAACCTTCCTAGATAGAGAATATTAACATACGGATCTCCAAAACCAGAAATCTACCCTAATTCAGGTTTTAATTCACATTTTAATAAAGACAGAAGAAGAAATACAAAGTAGTGCAAGGTCCACTTTTACAGATGTCCTTGAATACTTCTTACCTTCAGAGTGCCACATTTTCAGATTTCATTAATTGCTTCTACATCAGCTGTTCATTTGTTATTGTAGGTACCCCTGTAAGGTACATACAAAGGGGCTATCAGCCCTAGATGAGAGAAGTAACCCAAACCTCAGGGAGCTGACTGTCTTTTCAAAGCTTACATCACTTGAATCTCAATTGAACTCCATATCCAATGCTCTTTACATTACACAGTGCTGGTTCTGGTTAAAGAAGTGTCATGACAAACAGTAGCTTCTAATATCTGCATCTTGCATAAAAGTAGCACAGCCTCTGGACAACTGGAGAAGAACAAAACTAATTGTGTTGGGAACATACTGTGTGTGTCCAAGGTTAGAACCTATGTGGAGTTATCTCACTAAATTATGGCAAGGACTCTTCTTGCATATTAGGAAACTGAGAAAGGTTAAGCAACTTGTCCAAGTTCACAAAGCTAGAAATTGATAGAACTAGAAATTAAATTGTGAATCTATTTGATCTCCAAGTCTGTGTTTCCAGGTCAAGTAATTCTATTATCCCAATGTTACAGTTTAGAAAATGGACTTAAAGATGTTAATAAGTTAAGATCATACAGCTAATACATCACAGAGAAAGGATTCAAGCTGGAGTCCTTTGACTAAATCTCAAAGGCATAAAGATCTCAGAAATAGGAAAAAAAATGTAACAGCCGAACTTTACTTTAGGCAAATATAAAACAGCTCTCTTAGGTAATGTATACACAAATATCCATTTATAAAACAACAGACTTGAGTGTATCACAACTCAGCACACACATTTAAACTTGTTTCATTTCACTTCCATAAATATGTATTAAGCACAGACTTTGGGCCAGATACTGCACAACATACTTGCATGTATCTTCTTTTATGTGAGTGTCTTAATAATTTTTGAAGTACTGTGTTTCCTATTTTACAGAGAAAATTAGTAACTTATTCCACGTCATACTACTATGTGTTAAGGCAGAAATTGAGGTCCACTCTGAAAAATAGGAACCTTGCTGTTAAGCACCTTCGAGTCAGTTCTGACTCATGGAGAACCTGTAAAGAGTTTCCAAGGAGTGGCTACTGGGTTTGAACTGATGACTTTGCAGTTAGAAGTCCACTGCTTAACTTATAGTGTCACACTAGGCTCCCAAAATTTAGTGGAAGCTAACCTGAGACACTCGTGTGAAAGCTGGATTTCAATGGAAAGAATATGGAAGCCAAAGAGAAAGATGTTACACTACATTTGCCTGAAAGCAAGATGTGTACCCATAAAAATAAATGTGGTAATTCTATTCAAGGACCAAGAAAAATTAGTGGAACTTGGCAAGTGGGTAAAGGATAGAGGAAAACTGTTTAAATTGTCAATACGAATATAATAGACACTTGTTTGTCTAAATGTAGATTAACAAAACTAGATCTCCTCAATTGTGAAAGAGAAGGCTGAGAGGAAATATGACAAAGCTATATAGAATGGAGCTATATACTTAATCAGCAAATCTCAGAAAAACAGAACTATCCCAACCTCCTGACCCCAAAGTTTGCAAGAGTTAAATTTAGAGGAAATTAAAGGAAGTGCTGCTTTACATAGTAGATAGTAAATTTAATGAGCCCAAGAGGTAGTAACTGACTGATGGTGCAGATGCACAAATGAGTTTTAGAAGGGATTATTTAAATACCAGGACCCTATAAATTCCACAAAGGTTTATTTAAGATGCATGAGACCTTAAAGGTCATCTGACCCAACTGACTACTGATGGTTTTCTTACATCTGCTTGATCACCTCCAATGTAAAGAGCTCATTCTATATCAACGCAGATGGTTTCATCTGTTCACAGCTATGTGTGCCAGAATGTTCTTTCTTAGGTTTAAACAAAATCTACTCCCATTTATTATACCCATTGTAACTTTATTTCTACCTTTGAGACCTCAGCAGTCTGGAGACTTCCTGTTACATCCCTTCAGGCATTTGAATCCAGCTCTTATAATTGTTGAAGTCAATGTGATCCACAGAAACCATACTTACCCAGAAATTGTTTTGTGAGACTTTCAGAATTCCAAAAGAAGAGCATTGTTGTTGTTGTTGTTGTTAAGTGCCGTCGAGTCGGTTCCGACCCATAGCGACCCTATACAGGGTTTCCAAGGGTGTAAATCTTTACGGGAGTAGAAAGCCTCATCTTTCTCCCGCGGAGTAGCTGGTAGTTTCGAACCGCTGATCTTAAGGTTCGCAGCCCGATTCGTAGCCACTACGCTACCAGAGCTCCTTAAAGAAGAGCATAGTATGGCATAATTAGCTTTGAGAAGGCAAAGGAACCAGCATGGGACTGGGAATCGGGTGGCCTAGGCTCTAGTTGGATTCGGTGACTATTTATATGAAGTCCATGCTACTGCATCTTCGAGTGATGAGACCCTACATTTCTAGACTACAATGATTTTTACCTGTAAAATAAAGGTGCTGAACAAGATCATCTTAATTCTCCCTCTGTCCACGATTCTCTGACTTGGACTTAGTTATCCATTGGCAGTGTGAGACTTAAGCTCACTTCTAAAATTCCTTTTCAATAGACCAACAGAATAGAGGAATTCTACTAATTTCATCCCCTTAAGATGGAACAACACAATTGAGTGCAATTACTGCTCACTAATGCCCCAGCGCCCCCATTTCTTTGAAACAGGTTCATCCAGAGACAGAGCAAATTTCATAAATTTTTTACTCATTTTCAGATAAGTTGTTTCATTTACTTTCAGCTAAGCCAGAAAAAGGTTAATAAGTAGAAGGCAAGCAATAGACAAGTACAACAGCTCGAAATTTCATTTCAGATCTTGAGACTGATCCATGGAATCAAGACCACTCAATAGACACGGTTAGGGTTGGTTACCCTGGACTTGAGCCTACATGATTACAGAAGCAAATAAATTGTCCACCTGTGGAAACCCTAGGAGAATGATAAAGCATGGGATGGATCTCAAGCATTTGTACAAAAGAAATACTTTCTTTCCTTGGAATGACTAGGAAAGGGCTGGCCAAAGTCATACTACCCAAAGAACAGCACTGGAAAGTACTGAGGTCAAGAGACTCCCCAGGTTTCCCAGCTGTTAACAGAACATGTCTTTTAGCATCTGATGTTCACCTATACAGTTTATTAAATGATGATGCAAAGTGATAAAACACTCAGTTGCTAACTGAAAGGTAGGAGGTTCTGTTCTACCCATAAGCACCTCAGAAGAAAGACTGGAAAATATACATCCACAGTATTCGTTATTGAAAACCCTATGGGAATTATGATACATGTATTAGAGGTCACCATGAGACAAAACTAACTCATAGGCAACTGTTTTTATTTTCTTTTGTTTTACAACATGCCAGGCACTACGTTACACTCTTCAATATGTGGTATCAGATTTCATTTCTACTACAATATAGGCTGTGATGAAGCATGGGTCTCTTCTGTTTTGTTCACGATTTTATGTGCCAAGAACACCAGTTGGCACATAACAAGAGCTCAATAAATATCAGTTAAATGAACAAATAAGCAAATAACTGAGATAGATATTGATATCTCCAATTTACACATGAGGAAATTTAGGTTCAGAAAGATTAAATGACTTGACCAAAGTGAAGAAGCCAGAAAACAGTGGAGCTGTTTGAAACTTTGAAAACTTTGAACCACCGTTTTGGAGATGTCATTTTAGTTCTCTTCTTGGTAGAGTATACATAGCTGCCTCTCGACTTATCTACTTTAGATACCTAAATTCCCTTTTTGACTATAAATTCTCTGCCCCCTTAAAAGCAACATGGAAGAGATTAAAAGATTCCACTAAAATTAAAGGGGGAAAAAACAACCTAGCTTGCAATTTAATGTAAATTGTGAATGCCTTTCTTATGTAAGAAATACATCCTCTTAAATTTCCTGTGGTCCTACAAGAGGGACATCTTGGATTGTGAGTGACGGAAAGACAGAAAATAGTCTTCAGAGGGCGGTCAGTCAGAGTTAAGTGCCAAACGGTCTCATGGGATACCTAAGGGCTCTTTCTCTTCCATTTTTACTTTCCCCATCCTTCTCCTCCGCTAGAGTCTTGCAAACAGACAGGAAGCACCACCAGGCATGGAGTCAGGACACGTGGGTTCTGGCGGCTAATGTCCAGTCAATGACTCCGTGACCATGCCTGAGCCCATTGCCTTTCTTGGCTTTGACTTCCCCATGAATTAACTTATATGGTCCTGGATCCCCTTTCTTCTCTAACAGTCTCCCATTCAATGATTCCCTCTTCTCTTGCACGCAGCAGCACAGGAGCACCCCAAGCTGTGCCGAAACCAGTAGCCCAGGGTGGCTGTGGGGACTCCCCACCAGTGCCGCCACCGGATCTGCTCGTGCAGCTGCACAGCCTCAGTTACCTGGTCCCGCACTGTTGACCACTCCGATTTACCTATGCAGATGAGGTGATGCCTAAACAAGTCTGCTAAAAGTGAAAAAGCACTCAGGCCTCTCTTTACTTTCGACTGTTCACTCTCCCCAAGCCGATACTATCTTAGGCAGCACATTCACACTTACCTTAAACCAAGCAATCAAAAGAAACCAAGATGGGGCACCAACTCTAACACTGTCTCCCTTGGGGACTCAACCCTTGTATTACATCTGCACACATAGGTAGGAATTCATGTCACTGATGGAAAATTGCTTTTCATATTTCATTTTGGTTTGTCATTTTATATATATATATATATTTTTTTTTTTTTTCTTTCAGTCTTCTTTCTCGACATACACACACACACAAGCATACAAAACAGTTCAAACTTTCTCAGATATTCTAAGACATAAGCACCAGTTAGTGAATACCCACTGGTCTTGAAAATGATGGACCAACATTTGCTGTATATCTGGGCATTATAGTTCTCCATCATCTCAATCTGACCTGGCTTACCTTCCTCAGGCAACCTCCCCATCTTAACTCATGTGTGCCTCCTTCTTCAGAACTCTTTGAGAGACTAGAGGAAATCTGGTCTGTTCGTGAAACTCCTGTTTCTCAAACATGTTGTCCATAAGTCTTCCCTCTTAATCCTATTTGCTCCTTCTTCTTTTATTTTAATTACTTATTTTCTCTTCCATAGTCCCATACCCCACGTTTTATATATACTTACATATATTCTTTTAAAAAAATATTTTATTGTGAATTATGTGGTAGTTTACATGGGAGAACATTAGCTTTACATTCATCCTATCGTATATTGTTTCATTGCCATGGTTACAATCCCCTCCATGCATCATCAACCAACCAAAGGATATACCCCGCAAGCCTGCTCCCTGATCGTAAGCACACAGCCCCTCTCCCTCTCTGGATCTAAAGTCCCCAGCTGCTCCATCTCTCCATGTCATCCTCTCTGCTTCCATCTCTGGTGTCACTGCTTCTCTGGGTAAAGTCCCGCTCTCCACTCTTCTCCCTTGATGGTCCCAGGGACCTCTGCTCCTGGACTTCAAAGTCCACCACTCCCCTCCTTTTTACTACAAAACCTTTACATTTCCAACCCTCACAGTCTGTCCTGATAGCAATTATTCACTATTGTGCCACATGAGTGCTATCCCCATCTCTTTTTATCAGCCCTACCCAGGCAGATTGGATACTACTCAATAGAGATTCTACCTTCCTCTGCACCCTCTGGATCTAGGCTCCCTCTTGAAAGCTTGTAAGCCAGTCACTTCTTGTCTTTGTAGCCTCTCCCCCCCCCCCCCCATTTTGGGTAGCCAATGTCCAAGTTGCCCATCCCTGTCTACCCTGTGTATCGAGGTGGTGGGAATGATTCTTGCTGTAAAGAATTTGTTCTCTCTTTTGAGCTACTGCATCCATAAGTGTAGGTCAAGTTCATCAGATTGTATCAGATTATTCTTTTTTCCCTCTTCTTTCTTCTTCTGGTTGAGTTTTGAACATCCAGCCATTGAAGCCAGCTCGAGTGGGTATTATCTGCAGCGTGGGTGTTCTTGTGCATACGCCCTCTCTTATCAGCTGGGTGCTTCACTCTCCACTCTAGTCCTCTGTGGCTATGTCACTGACTCTGGGCCCAAGAGTCCCCAGGTCTTGCCATACTGCTGTCCGAACAGGTCTCCACCTATGTTCACAGGAGTCTATTGAACATTGTAGGGCTTAGCTTGCAGCTTCATTGCTGTTTTTCCTCACTTCCCCTTATCGGTGATGAATGTGGTCACCAGTCAGACCATATGTCTGCTCGAGTATTCCCATTAAGTCTTAGTCTTGGAAGGGGGTTTGCCCTGAGGGGACCCAACCACTTGCCTTGATGTCTCCTGGGTAAGCATCTTACATATATTCTTAAAGCATAATTAAGGAGGTCTGGTAGCATAGTGGTTGTGAGTCAGGCTGCTAACTTCAAGGTCAATAGTTCGAAACTACCAGCTGTTCTGCAGGAGGAGGCTTTCTGCTCCTGTACAGATTTACAGCTTCGGAAACCCTACATAGGATCACTATGAGTCAGAACTGACTCCACAGCATACCACAGCCATGGCATATTTGGAGTCCCGGTGTGGTGCTGCAGGATAATGCGCAGGACTACAAGGTCAGTTTGAACTGCAAGGTCGGGAGCTCAGACTCACCAACCACTCCTAAGAAATCCTTTACAGGGTCACTATGAGTTGGAACCAACTAAATGGCACTTAACAATAACAAGGCTTAATTGACAATATGCTTTGTTGTGATTATTTGGAACCATGATATCTTTTTCCAAGTAGAAATCAGCTCTTTGGGAGCAAACCTTATATCTTGTTTGTGTTGATATTCTTCACTGGCATGACTCAAGTTCAGTACTAACTGTTCAATTATTCCTAGTGTGCACTATGGGTCAGGTACTATTCTAATTGGTGGAAGATACATGGGGCAAAGTGTGAGTAAAATGGGAAGCTGCGTGACTAATCGAGTCCCACTGTAAGATGCTCTTCCAGTTTTCGTTGATGTCTCCTATTACAAAGCATAAAGCAACAGTGTCATTTCTCTTGTTCTTATTTTCTCGGTCCCTGGAAGGTACACCTTTGCCGGTCGTTCCTCTTTATGATTCACCTTTCTTTGAATATATTTATTTGCATTTCCCTCAGCACGTGCTTCAAAACATCATCAATTTAATTTTAGTTTTATGGTTAACTTTATTTGAAGCTTCAATTCTAAAGCTCTTCCTGTTCCAGCAAGTATCCCTTCATTTATGTCTGCATTAATTCATCAAACAAGTAAACAGCAATCAAGGTCTCAAGGGATTAAAACTTGAAAGTTCTGCCTTTCCTGACCACAAGTCGATCCTCGTCTAGTAGGCAAGATCAGGAAAAATGATTATACAAAGTAGATGGCTATCAAAGCTCCAAAAGACGAGACCAAAAGATCACATATTTATACATTCAAAGGCACAAGGGGTCACTAACCTGAGGCGAAAGAGAGAGGATGGGATCAAGAAAGATGTCATAAGGGAGGTGGCTTTTGAAGTGGGACTGAAAAAATGATGTTGGATTTCTACACACAGGGCTAGAGAATCAAGTAGCGGGAAAACAAAACAAAACATAGCCATGAGCAAAGCCAGGAGATGGAAAAGTACAGGACCAGAAATAGTGAGAAGTTCAACTAGGCTGCAGCGTGACATGCTCAGATGGGAGCTGAGAAATATGGCTGAACAGGTAAGTTGAGATCCATGTGGGGGATGGAATGGAGCAGGGAGACCAGTTGGGAGACTTTTGCAAACTCTCGGATGAGAGGTGATTGGGCGGTGACAGTGAAAATGGAGGGAAAGAATGTGTATGAGAAATGTTTCAACAGAGATGCTTAAATTTCTCCAAATCTCCTTGACTAATTCTTCTAAATAGCTCACACACCTATTTTCATTGTAGGTGTCATGCGACCTTTCCCCGCCCCCTCTCTGGGAGTTTATCTTTTTATCTTCCAGGTGCATGACTTTCTGCCCAATTACTTGTCTTCAACCCATCAGAGGAGGTCAACCATGTAGCTCAAAAGTCTCACTGTTACACTTGGCCTAGGTTGCTCCCGTGCGCTGTCTCTGTTCTCAGCACACTACGTCTGGGCTCTTTGAGGACAATAGCCCTAAGTCACCAGGTCCTAACATGGAGGTTCAGTTAGAAGGTGGCACCTGGACAAGAACTTCAGACAAAATGTGGAAGAGGAAGTGGTAGAAGGAATGAAACAGACCCTCATTTGTCTTCATCCAGGTACTTACTCTAGATGGGCAAGTGGACTCACCTCTACTACTTCTCACTCTTATTAGGAAGGCCAGCAAGCAGGACAAAGATGAATGCAGCTCAAGCAGGCACAGGGAGATCGGGAGGAGACAGAAGGGTTTTGTTTTGACCCAGAGAAACAACCCAGAAGTATAACCACCACCAGTCCTGGGAATCACTAGTAAAGAAAACCTGGACTAAGGAAACACAATGACACTTTTCTGCCTCTAC
Source organism: Chrysochloris asiatica (assembly GCF_000296735.1). Classification (NCBI taxonomy): domain Eukaryota; kingdom Metazoa; phylum Chordata; class Mammalia; order Afrosoricida; family Chrysochloridae; genus Chrysochloris; species Chrysochloris asiatica. The sequence continues at coordinate 5,926,480 of NW_006408695.1, read as the reverse complement.
CAAGTAATATGATCTTTGGCCTCTCCCCTCTCTGAGCCTTACTTTTGCTTCCTATACAATGGCAATTATGACATCTATCCTTTTTATCCCCACTGAGCTGTTTGTAAAGCTGTTTGTAGAACAGGGAAGGAAAATGTAGAAGCACTTTGAATGTGGCAAGCACGACTCCAAAGGCTTATTCTCATTCAACTCAGACTCCACTTATTAGAATAGGCAGACATGGAGAGAAGGAAGAGAAAAATTAAACAGTCAGGGAGAAGAAGCTGAGGAGATCCGAGTTTTCTTCAATACACATAGAACAAGGATGATTGACTTTATGAGGCATGAAATCCAGAGCCTTCATTGGACAGATTAGGAAACTGCAACCCAAAGAAGGAGAGTGAATTGTCCAAACTTACAAGGTGTATCAGAAGAAGAACCTAGATTCTGAGAATTCCTAGGTCAGTCCTTTTCCACCACACAATCCTGAATATAAGCCACAATGGAGATAAATGGCTCAGGCACTGAACTTGCTTGGCTCCTGAATTAATGATGAATGTGGTACAGAGGTAGAACTAGGAAGAGTTTAACAAGGACCTGGATGAAAACCTTGTTTCTTCTAATCATTGTGTTTAGACTCCTGGACAAACATTTCCTAAACTCCAGAGTATTCACGTGCTGAAAAGGAAGACCCAGTTCCAAAATTGGGATTGCCTATTGTCCTTCTGTCATCAATCATAACTGGGGTTCTAGAATAAGGGAAGGAAAAATCATTCCACCTACTAATAGTTGCCAAGGATCAAGGGCTTGTTTTTGCTGTCAAGTCAGTTCCCAATCCATAGTGATCCAACCCAGAAAGGGCTTCATTGTTGTTGTTAAGTGCCATCGAGTCGGGTCCGACCCATAGCGACCCTGTACAGGGTTTCCGAGGGTGTAAATCTTTACGGGAGTAGAAAGCCTCATCTTTCTCCCGCGGAGCGGCTGGTAGTTTCATAGGTGCCAATTAATCCTCTAAGAAATATTTCACAGGTACATCACCCTATTTTATCCTCATAGCAATTTTATGTGGTAAATAATCTCAGTATTCCCATGTTTACAGATGAAAAGCTCTCAAGAATCTTTTCTCAGTCACAAGCTAGTATTAGGTTGGTGCCTCCTAACCCCTCTCTAAATGTGGCAAGATTTTTTTGGCAGAGAATTCTAGCTTCTATTCCAAATCTTTTTTCCAGTGGGCCCCTTCAAAGGATCAGAAATGTTGAATGACATGATGTTTTCACCTATGAGAATCTGCAACATACAGAATCTTTCTGCTTCATCCATAAGCTCATCTTCCTCTGTCTTTTGCTTGATTTATCACTGTGGCTGTTAGGTGCTGTCAAGTTGATCTTTGACTCATAGTGACACCATGTAGCAGAATAGAACTGCCCTAGACAGTTGTAATCTGTAGGAGAGCAGATGGCCAGTTCTTCTTCCCATAAAGAGGCTGGGTGGGTTCAAACTACCAACCTTTCAATTCAAAGCCAAGTGCTTTACCATTGTACCTTCAAGGAGCCTTGATTCATTATTACATAAGCATTTTTCTGAGGATGGCACACTATGCTGGAATCTGAGGGATGCAGAAATGAGGAATAGCTAAAACATACCCCTGCCCTCAATGATTTAGAGGTTAGCATTCAAGAGAGCACCTTCTCAGGTAACTCCAGTCCAGGGCGGAATATCTTGTCACAAGAGAGGCTAAGATGTGTGTCTGGGGGTCTAGAGGCAGAAGGGTAAAGAAGGAAATCAAATCTATACAACTAGAGGGTTCAGTTAACAGGGAAGGCAAGCAAGCATGGGCAGTATGGGCATAGCATCAGAGGCAGGATGAGGAAGGGCAGGAGTTCGTGCCAGAAAGAGTCTGGGGCTGGAGTTTAAAGGGAGTCCTGGTCAAGCACTGTAGGATAAGCACTGGACTGATAACTGCAAGGTTGGAAGTTAAAACCTACCCACTGCTCCTCAGAAACTCTATAAAGAGTTGCTATAAGGTGGAACTGACTAGATAGCACTTGGTGGTAAATGCCTTCGAGTCAGTTCCGATGTAGAGCAACCCTTTATAGGGTTTCCAAGGAGCGGCTGGTGAGCTTGAACTGTTGACCTCGACATTCAAACCGACTTTACCATCCATCCAGTGCATTAACCCACAGTGTCACACTTTACAACAACAACAACAAAAAAAACAAAACAAGGCTGCGTCTATGATTCTTGTTCCTCCCCCAGAATTTGTCAGTTCTAGATCAGTCCTCAGTTTCCCCTTCTACAAAATAAGAGGGATGAATGCTGTCTCTAAGGGACCTGAGTGAAGACTGGAGGCAGGGATGGGGAAGGAATGATAGCGAAGTGTTGTGAGCTCATCTCCAGGGTAGGGTGCGAAGGAAATGCAAATCACAGTTATTTATAATGGCAGCAAACTGAGACTCTAAGAAGACATTGCTGCGGGCCGCCAAGCACTCTCTCTGGAAATCCTGAAAACCTGCTGCCGTGGGGCTGTGCCCAGATCCCAGCTGGAAGCAGGCTTATCTCTTCAGAGCTCCTGGCACTCTTTCTGATCCTGCCAGGATGTTCCTCATACTGAGCTCCTCGCATAATTCCACCTACAGAGGAGGAAGCTCCACACCCTTCTGCCCTCCCCTTTCAGAGAATCAAACTGAGTCCTAAACTCCCAAGTCGTGACAAGTTCTTTTTGTGTCATCAGTGCCTCTCCAGGCAACCCTGTTAGGACTGGACCTTCTGAGTTGGGAAGGTCATGACGTGAGACACCATTCAATATCTCACTGCCCTGGTAAAGTGGTCCTTCATTTATAGACATACACTAGGACTCAGACATCCACAGAGCTAATAGGCCAGGAGATACAGTGAACCAGGGCCTGATATCAGCAGAAGCTTTCCAGCCTTCATTTTCCTCTCCTACCAAGGAAATGGAGAAACCTTACAGATTTGAATGCTGTTTTCTTTTTTTTTTTTAATAGAACCCTTTTCAAATGTAATTTTGGGTGGGGGGGGACCTCATAGGTGCACAGGTGGTGCTATGGAATAAGCATTGGGCTGCTAACCACAAAGTCTATAGTTAAAACCAACCAGCTGCTGCTCCATAGGAGAAAGACAATGCTGTCTGGTCCCTCATAAAAATGATAAGACTTGGAAACCCTACATAAAGGTTGCTATGAGTTGGAATCATCCTTACAGCAAGGGGTTTAGTTTTTGTTTGTTGTTGTTGTTGTTGTTTTGCAAATGCAACAAAGCCTACCCATTTAGTGACCTTTGGAGGAATTCTAGAACCATGTGGGGGAATCTCAAACTTCAATGTGAACATGAATTCATAGCGACCTGGTTAAAATGCAAATTCTGATTCTGGGTTGGGATGTGAAACTCTGCATTTCTAATTCATTCCCAGTTGATGTCCTCATTGCTAATCCAAGGACCACACTTTAAGTCCCATGGGTTGAAAGCTCTAAGAATCATTGTTTGAAAACCATTCATCTTTAGGCCAGTGACTCTACCAATTCCTGTCCCCATCCTTGGAGATTTTATACCAGGACTCCTGAAGTCAAGAAGTCCTGTGTGGCACTGTAGTCCTGATCTGATAACCACAAGGTCAGTGGTTCAAATCCACCAGTTGCTCCTTAGAAACCCTAAAACAGGGTCACCATGAGTCAGAACTGACACAAAGGCACTTAACAACAGTCATGACAACCTGGATTCAATTCTCCTTCCTTGGACTAAAGTCAACCTCTGCAATCAACTCAAGCCCAGGTCCTAGGATTGCCTCCTTCTTACCTCCCTCTGGCTCTAGGTATCTATCATCTCCACAAAGCAGTCTGGGAAAATTCCTAAGAGCCTTGGCCATGAGGAAGAGCTTTAAGGTGTAGCTTTCCTTCTAACAGAAAAGTACAAAATGTTCAGGTCAATCCTCCTTTCTACCCCTACCTGCCACGCAAACACACAGAGAGAAGACAAGTGAGAACAATCAAGAAGTGTGCCCATTGGCTTTTAAAAAGGAGGACCTGTGACAGTAGCCCCCTACTACCCTCTCCTAACCTCAGTAGAGGAATGATGAAAATCATTTCCAGACCCCTCTTGTCCTGCAGGGCCACCTCCTTCGGGAACTGAGATGCTTCCACTGAGATCAAAGGTATTTTTAGCTACTGCTCATGCGGGCCCATGCTTGGCCAACCCTCTCTGGACATTAATCTTGGATTCCACAAATGCCAGGTCTCCTGAGCCAGGAGGCACCGAGGCGACAGGGAAATCTGAGTGCATAGGAAAATGCAGCACATGGCCTTTTGAGGATTTTGTCTGCATGACATGTGTGATAAAAACAACCACAGTAACACCTAATGCTCAAAAAGTTCCTCTGCATTGACCGAACACTTTCATTGGCATTGCCTCATTTAAGCTTCCCAAGAGGCCCCTGGAGAAGATGGCACACACACAAAAATGTATTCTTATTTCTATTTTATGGAAGAAAAGACCAAGGCCCATGTGACTTGTCAAGAACACAGAGCTAATAAGTGACTGACTTGGGTCATTGGCCTCCAGGTTCAAACTCAGAACCCTTTACCACGCTTCCACACTTTTTGCTTGTTTTGTTTTTAGGTTCAACATTGTAAGGGGAACCACCTGCAGACTTTCATTTAAAGTGCCTGGAACCATTGATGCTTAAGGAAATGGAAGAGTAGAAACAAGGAAGAGTGAGGTAGTTATATCAGTTAGGATGCTGGCAAGAAGCAGAGAACACATTCAAAAGGAGGAGACTGAAAAGAGAGTAATAAAAAAGATGTTCATAAAGATATGGGCAAGATTCAGGAGAACTAAGAGATGTTGATGTACCCTGAGGCTAACAACAGCTTGGAGCTGTTGACAGCACTAGGCCTGAAGGGTAAAAGCTGATGCAGTTTTCAGAATCCATAAGACTCAGTTGGAGAAGGCTTACCAATAGGAGCAGTGGTCTTTGGTAGAGAAGCACAGTCATTGCCCACCTGCAGTACAGTAGAGACAATGCTAAAGAAGACAGTCCTCTACCTCTCTCTTCCTATCCTCTAATTCCCTTATCTGTACTGGGTTGGATCCAACCAAAATCCAGAGAGTAATGAAACCTATTGATGCCCATAAGCCTCCTGGAGAAACTGGAAGAGAAGTGTGCAGAGTGGATTTGGATGGTCAAACTGAGAACATCCAGCACACAGCTGCCAGCCAAGATAGCCAAGCGATTCAGGGCAATTGAGTTGGCACAGAAGAGCTGGGATTTGAGAGAGAGTGTTGCTCTATCCTGCCAGGGTGGAATCACCCCAAAGACCGTCTGCAACTGCCTGGCAGCTAATCTGTTTATGGGCCTTGGGAGAACACAAGAAAAACCAGACCAAGAGCTTGCAAGACACCTCAGTAAAGTCATGAGTGGTGTTGGCCATCCTAGAGCCTGGATTTAAATTCTACTTCTACCATTTAGTTTTGTGTCACCCAGGACAATTCATTTAGTCTTTCTGAGCTTCTATGTCCTTGTGCATGAAATAAGTGTAATAATAATACCCTGGTGCTTCCTGCCTCAGAACAGGCCATCATCTTGTCCACTGGGGAGTCATAGACAGATATCATAGACTCAAATGACCCGAGCCAGTGCATTGGAGCAACTGGTGTTCATCCGAGCCTCATTTGCTGGCTGTAAAACACAACTTCTTGTTGGTTGAATCAGCTCTAATTCATGGTGTCCACCACAAACAACAGAATGAAACATTTTCTGGTCCTGAGCCATCTTCACAATCATTAGGATGCTGAAGCCCATTGTCACCACTGCATATTTTGAGTGCCTTCTAACCCTGGGTGGTTCATTTTCCAGAACTATGTTGGACAATGTTCTGTTGTTTTCACTGACTAATTTTCAGAAGTTGACACCTGTTCTTTATTCCTAGTCTGTTTTAGTCTGGAAGAAGCTTTGCTAATAGTGGCACGACTTCAAATCATAGCAAACACACAAGCCACAACAGTATGACAAACTGATAGGTAGTAGAAAGTACCTAATAATACTCATGTTAGAAGAAGGTTAAAGATAGAGAAGCCCTAGAAACATCTGATCAATCTTCACTCATATAAAAGTAATCGAAAAAAAGAATGACCTGCTTGAGACCCCACTGTCACTGTCAGTGCTAGGAACATATCAGGTCTCCTCTCTCACCTTACCCTCCTCTAATACCCCCCCGAAGAGCCTCCCATTTGCCCTTGCAGTGATAAGCTGACACAAGAATTAAATGAGACAAGGACATGTCCTTTGTCAATTGTATATTATCATTGTAATTGATAATAATAATCTTTCCAAAAGAAAACTATTGGTGGGTTAAAATTCCTACTATTATCCAGGGCATGGTAAAATATGAATATGTTATTAGGACAAAGCACATGAATACCCAAGACCCCACCAGCTGGTTTGTTAATCAGAGTAGTCAATCATTATCACTTGGCAGAGAACAGAATCCTGAAGGCACGGGACACAAACCACGTACATTTTGATTGACAGCAGATGACAAGAAAACTCAGTGATTGATATGTTTCCCATGAAGAAATGTTTGGGTGGGGAATCATCAGATTGGCACTTAGTCCCAACTTCCTTTGGAGAGAGAAAGGATCGCCAGTCTAAAGATGCTGATGGGCCTGTGGAGATCTCTCTGAGAGTTGGTGGCACTGAGCTCAGCTCTCTACATTGCTCAGATAACATCTGGCATTTTATACCAGGAAATCATATACCACACTATGACTCTTAAATCTATAGTCAAAATCTTAACTCATAGTGAAAAGCTTCTAGATTTCAGACCTAGACTAGGACACTGGTCACATTCGTCTGAGATAATTCTGTTCTGCTTGTCTCCTATCTCCTATCACTTTTACTGCTCTCTCTGCTCCTCAAGCTTTAATCATTTTTTCAATAAAAATTTATTGAACACAGATTAAGGCACAGAGCTCATCACTAGGGATACAGTGATGGAGCCCAGAACTCACAACACTAGCCATCCAGAAAAGGTTGTAAGAAACTGTCAAACTTCACTGAAACAAATGCTTGAGGAAAACACTGGCTCAATTCCGAGTCTGGTGCTGAGGAAGGTCGTGTGGGTATAAATATACTGAATAGAAGTATAGAATGTAGGGACTGAAACTCCATAATATGTACACACAGGAAAACCATAGAAGTCATCCAGGGAGCTCCACTCTTTCTTTATAAAGGCAAGGGCATTATAATGTTATAACTCTGAGTATGGAAGGCAGTTAGACTACTTGGGATCCATCACCATCTCCATTGCTTATTGTGTGATTTAAAGCAGGTTACTTAACCTCTCTGAGCCTTATTTTCCTCCTCTTAATTATAGTACCTCCCTCATGAAACTGCAATGAGAATTAGATAAGATAATACATGTCAAACTGTGAGAACGGTGCCTAACCTGGCAAACACTCACATTGTAGGTAAATTGAGGACACGGAGGGAAATTGTTTAGCTACTATCACTCACCTAGTTGTGTTGCAAGGTCAGTTTGAACCACAGGTTGGCAGTTAAAACCCACCAGTCATTCTGTGGAACTCCTATACAGGGTCACTATGAGTTGGAACCAGTTCAACTGCACTTCACAATGATCTCACCAAAGCTCTATACTCCATAGTCTAAATCTTTAGTTACTTCCCCATGTCAGTTTGCTTTGCTTAGTTAGATCTCTATTTTCACAACCCCATTGGTTAGAGGGTTACAAATTGGAGCAGAATCTGTAAGCAGACTCAATCAATTCATAGTTAGGGTAGTGCTAAATCTCAGAGGAGTTCACAGACACCAGGTATTTGTGTCAAGCCAAGGGATACATAAGATTTTACTCACACCCAAGTCCTAGCCACTTACTGATACTGTTGAATTACAACATATCAGAGCTCAGCAGAACTCTAGATATGAAACTTACCTAACCTGCCTTTTTGTAGAGGTACAAGAATCTTAAAATGAGAATTAAAGAGGAACAGGGCCTAGAGGTTCAAAGTTTAGACTCCAGCTAGACTGGTTGGTGGTGCCCTCTATTACTGTGTGGCCTTAGTCAACTTATTTCACTTATCTGTGCCTCCATTTCTTCATCTGTAAAATGAAGATTACCTCCACTTGCCTGTCAATTTGTCATGCTGTGGTGGCTAGTGTGTTGCTGTGATTCTGGAAGCGATACCACTGGTATTTTAAATACCAACAGGGTCACCCACGGTAGACAGGTTTCAGCTGAGCTTCCAGACTAAAACAGAATAGGAAGAAGGAGAGACAGAGTACTTCCAAATATTTAGTCAATGAAAACCTTATTAATAGCAGTGGAACACTGTCAGATAGCACCAATATCAAATATTGAAACATCACAAATAGCACCAGCATATTGTCAGATATAGTGCTAGAAGATGAGCCCCTTAGGGTGGAAAGCACTCAAAAAATGACTGGGAAAGAGGTACCTCCTCAAAGTAGAGTTGACTGTGGTGATGCGAATGGAGTAATGCTTTGAGGACCTTCATTTGCTGATGGGGCACAACTCGAATGAGGAGAAACAGCTATAAACATTCATTAATAATCAGAATATGGAATATATGAAGTATGAATCTAGGAAAATTAGAAGTTGTCAAAAATGAAATGGAACACATAAAGATTGATATTCTAGGCATTAGTGATCTGAAATAGACCTATTGACCATTTTGAATCTGACAATCACATGGTATACTATGCCAGGAATGACAAATAGAAGGAAAATGGTGTCACATTCATCATGAAAAAGAACTTTTCAAGATCTATGATGAAGTGCAGCGCTATTTGTAATAGGATAATATTCATAGACCAGGTGTGGCACTGTAGGATAAGCACTGGACCACAAGGACGATTTGACCCTCAGAGTTTGCAGTTCAGATTCACCAGCTCCACTATGGAAACCCTGACTTAACAGCACTTAACAACATCAAGGAATATCAGTTAATACAATTATTCTTCAAATTTATGCACCAAACACTAAGCCAGTGGTGATGAAATTAAAGAATTCTACCAATTTCTCCAGTATGAAATTGATCAAACATGCAATCAAGATGTATTGATAATTATTAGAGATTAGAATGCAAAGGTTGGAAATAAAGAGTAAGGATGAGTAGTTGGAAAATATGGCCTTGGTGATAGAAACGATCCTGGAGATTGTTTGATAGAATTTTTCAAGACCAATGACTTCTTGATTACAAATACCTTTCTGTAAACGACATAAAAGACGACTGTACACATGCACCTCACCAGATGGAATACACAGATATCAAATTGACTACATCTGTGGGAAGAGATGGCAGAAAAGCTCCATATCATCAGCCAAAACAAGATCAGGAGTAGACTGTGGAACAGACCATCAACTGTTCATATGCAAGTTCAGGCTGAAGCAGAAGAAAATTAAAACAAGTCCATGACAGCCAAAAAATGACCTTGAGCATATCCCACGTGAATTTAGAGATCATCTCAAGACAGATTTGATGCATTAGATACTAAAGACCGAAGACCAGAAGACTTGTGGATGACGACAAAAACATCATACAGGAAGAAAGTGAAAGGTAATTAAGACAAGACAGAAGGAAAATGGATGTCAGACATGGCTTTGAAACTTGTTCTACAGTTTAGAGATGTTAAAACAAATTGAAAAAAATGACAAAGTAAAAGAACTGAACAAGAAATTGTAAAGAGCAGTTCAAGGAGAAAACATCAACTATAGTAATGAAATGTGCAAAGACCTGGAGTTAGAAAACCAAAAGGGAAGAATACGCTCAGCATTTCTCAAGCTGAAAGGACTGAAGGAAAACTTCAAGGCCTGACTTTTAATAGTGAAGGATTCTATGGACAAAATATTGAATGAAGCAGAAAGTATCCAAAAAAGATATAAAGAATGCACAGAATCACTGTACCAAAAAGAAATGATTGATGCTCAATCATTTCAAGAATTAGCAAAGGATCAAGACCAATGATACTAAAGAAAGAAGTTCAGGCTGCCCTGGAGGTATTGACAAAGAAAGAGGCTTTAGGAATTGATGGACTACATATTGAAATCTTTCAAAAATTGATGCAGCACTGGAGGTACAGACACCTGGTCAACTGACTGGAAGAGATCCATATTTGTGCTCATCCCAAAGAGAGGTGACCCAACAGAATGTGGAAATCATCAGACAATATCATTAATATGGCATGCTAATGAAATTTTGCTAAAGATAATTTTTAAATGACTACAACAATACATTGACAGGGAACTGTCAGGTTCAAGCTAGATTCAGACAATAACATGCAACAGGCATAGTATTGCTGATATAAAATGGAGCTTGGCCAAAAGCAGGGAATACCAGAAAGAATACCTGTGCTTCATTGATTATGCAAAATCTTTCAATTGTATGGATCACGACACAATGAACAACAGGGCAGAGAACGAGTATTCCAGAACACTTAATTGTGCTCATCAGGAAGCTGTACATAGACCAAAAAGCAGTTGTTCGAGCAGAACAAGGGGACACTGAATGGTTTTAAATTAGGAAAGGTGTATGCCACTGTTGTATTCTTTCACCATACTCATTCAGTCTGTATGCTGAGCACATAATCTGAGAAGCAGGATTATATGAAGAGGAAGGTAGCATCAGGATTGGAGGAAGGCTTATTAACAGCCTGCGATATGCAGATGATACAACCTTGCTCGATGAAAGCAAAGAGAACTTGAAATACTAACTGATGAAGATAAAAGACCACAGCCATTGGTGTGGGTTGCACCTCAATGTAAAGAAAACAAAAATCCTCACCATTGGACCAGTAAAGTAACAACAAGATAAATGGAGAAAAGATTGAAGTAGTCAAAGACTTCATTTTGCTCGGATCAGCCATTAACACTCAGGGAAGCAGCAGTCACCCTTCTCGTTTCTGAGGCCTACTTCCCACCTTATTTTGCTATTGAAACTCAGTATTTCCATAGAGCCCTGTGTTTTTTGTTCAACCCCACCCACCACCTCCCTCCCTCCTCCATTTACAGAAATAAAATACCTGTTTGTCTGCTGCCCATCCCACCCCTCCCACCTTTTTATTACATTGGTGTTAAAATGTAAAATAAAAAATTTTACATAGTAACTGTGGTATATGAAGAAAAACTGGAACTCTGATTCCATGTGTGTTTGGATGTTGCTTGCGATTGTGGGGAGGGGGACAGGAGGCAGCTCCAGGAGGAAGGAGAGGCTGTCTCAGTTTTGTCCTGCACCCACCCCCCCTGTTCCATGGACACCATATTGTGGCAGGGGGGTTGGGGAGGGGCGGGGGAGTAGTGGGAGGAGCGGCTGACCGTTCTGTTCTTCTGGCCTAGGTGCTTTTCTGTCCATTTTTATGGAATGTAAACGAGTTTTTTTGTTTGTTTGTTTTATTTTATTTTATTTGTAAAGCTTAAACAAAAAAATCTACATCTTATACTTGAGTCTCCATAATTAAAAATAAATAAATAAATAAGGAAAAAATAAATAAAAAGAGCTGGGATGCAAAAAAAATAGATCAAGACCTCTTAAAAGTGTTCAGGAGCAAAGTTATAAGTTTGAGAATTACGATGTGCCTGATCCAAGCCATGGTATTTTCAATAGCCTCATATGCATGTGAAAGATGGACAATGAACAAGGGTTGGATAATGAACAAGAATTGATGTATTTCAGTTATGGTCTTTGAGATGAATATTAAAAGTGCCATGGACTGCTAGAAGAACAACCAAATCTGTTTTTGAAGAAATACAGCCCGAATGCTCCTTAGAAGGCAGGGTAGCGAAACTTCATCTCTCATACGTTGACCATGTTGTCAGGTAGGACCAGTCCCTGGAGAAAGACATCATGCTTGGTAAAGTCGAGGATCATCAAAAAAGAGAAAGACCTCCGACAACATGAATGAGCACAGTGGCAGCAGCAATGTGAGGTTGATGCAAGACCAGGCGTGGATAGGGTCACTCTGAGTCAGGTATCTAACAATAGCAACAAAATGAGGATGAAAGTACTTAAAGGATTTTTATGAGAATTAAATAAGTTAATTACTTATATAGTGTTTAAAACAGCCCCTGGCACATATCAAGAGTGAAATAAATAAACAAATAAGACAGGACACTGGTGTGGATCTGTTGTATGCCCACTTTAGATACTGATGGATTGACTTAACAGTTTCTGTTATTGCCCCTCCACTTGTGACTTTTCACTCTCATGGTTATAACATTCCATGCTGGGAGCATTAGCCCTGGAAATCCCACTATGGGATGTTAAAACAGCTCTTTGGAAATAGCAACAAAGAGCATGGTCACAAGTCACTAAACTCACCTGAATGAGTCAAAAACCTTTGCAGCTTTCATTTTTGCCTTGGCCTTTGCCAAAGTCATGGCAGGAGACTCCTCAAGAGATTGGCCTCGTGGATGATCTCCAGGGGCTCTGAGAGTTTCTCTCAGATATCACTGCACTGAGCAGTGGCTGGGTACTCATTTAACTCTTAGCCTTTATCTCTGTCTCTGATCCACCTCCTGTTTGATTTCTTAAAGGTAGCTGATGACTCAGACAATGATTTATTTGGCCATGTTTCTTTGAGGTTTTGGGAGTGGGGAGAAGAGAGAGACAAAGAAAGGGTATGAATGAGATGTGTACAGGGATTCTAATTCAGGGGATGCACTGTTGACTCATTTTAAAGAAATGAGCATCTTAAATGAGACTCTGAGACACCTGTGGCACCTCACCAACATGGGGGCAGTCTTTCCACACGCCTTACCATACTCTGTTTGCTAGGCCTTTGGTGCTGAAAATAGAAGGATGGTTGGATGGACTCAATGTTCCTCATTAGCTCCCCTTCCACCCTGACACCCCAAGCTCAAGTCTCCATCACCTCTCACCTAGAGTACCCTCCAGTTTCTTAACCCCTCCTTTCCTGGTCCGTACCTGTAGCCTTCACTACAGTCCACACTGCACTTAATGCTAAAATGGCATTCTAAGAACTATCTTCTGATTATGTCGTTGCCCTACTCACACACTCCAGGTTTTCCTGTAGCCTCAGGACAAATAGATCTCCTCACTGGCCCTCAAGCCCCACTGTCCTATCTCTGGGTGCTTTTCCACTCCAATCTATCACTCTTTATCCTCCTCTAAGAATAGCTCCAATTGAGAAGCTGGCACAGGACTGAGCAGTGTTTATTCTGTTAAACAGAGATTTGCTATGAGTCAGAACCAGCCCCATGACACCTAACAATAAGAAGAATAACTCATCAAAGAAAAAAACAGTAAATGATTTTCCATTGACTCAGACCCATAAGGGAGAGACCCATATGTGTAAAGGAGAACTGTACTCTATAGGGTTTTGGATGGCTGATTTTTCAGAAGTAGACTCCCAGATCTTTTTCCAAGGTGCCTTTGAGTAGACTTACACCTCTAGCCTTTTTATTAACAGTTGAGTGTTAATTGTTTGCATCAAGTGGGAACTCTTGTTCATCTCTATACTTCCATGACTATCATGGTGGTGGTGGTGGCGGCTGTGTACCGTGGAGTCAGTTCTGACTCATAGCGACCCTGTACAGGGTTTCCGAGGCTGTAAATCTTTATGGGAGCAGAAAGCCTCATCTTTCTCCCGTGGAACACCTGGTCGTTTTGAACTGCTGACCTTGTGGTTCGCAGCCCGATTCGTAACCACTACGCTACCAGATAAGCTGCAATTATTTACTAGATAGGTGGGCTTAGGAAAGTTATTTCGCCTCTCTTAGCCTCAAGTTCTTCATTTGCAAAATGATGTTGCAGACAGTACCTGTCTAAGAATGCTTTCATGAAAAGGAGGAAAGAAAATATACATGAGGATAAGTCCAAAAGTAAGGGTTCCATTTCATACATGATGCACAGGGTATATTTCAAACAAAAAGTTTTTAAACTTGTCTATGTAATCAATTGATGGCTGAAGACATGTTCTCTCAGCAGTACACTATGTTTAGCATCTTTAGGGTGTCTTTTAAAAAGTGGTATTTTTGTTCCATGGGAAAAAAGATCTCAAGGACTAATATCAATTTTTTTAATAACTCAAGTAGCCATCTTTGCAAATCATTGAAGTTTTGCAACAAGTTTACAGGATAACTGCTACACATAAAACAATAGTCTTTAGATGGATCAAGTGTTTTAAGAAAGGTTGGAAAGATCTCAAAGATTAATTCAAGGCAAGGAGGTAAACTCAGCAGATTATAGCAACTGGTTTTTGCTATCTTGATAGATTTTCTAGGACACAGGTCATTATTAGGAGGAAGTTTTAAGAAAATTGAAAACTGTATTGGTAAGAAAAAGGCCTGGAACATTCAGCCAAGGAATGTTTCTCCATCACAACATACCTGCTCATTGTTCAAGGGTAGCAAGAACTCTCCTATGAGAATTCTATTAGGAAACCTTACCCTACTCACCCTACAGTCCTGATCTTGTCCCTTCAGACTTCTTTCCGTTCCTTTAAACCCAAAGAACAGTTCAAAGGAATCCCTTGGGGGATCCAAAACTTCCATTTTTACGTGGTATAAATGGAAGAGCACAGAGTTTTGGGGGGAAGGGTTAGATAGATGGAAACACAACCTTCAGAAATGTATAGATCTCGAAAGTGGATACATCGAGAAACAATAGATTCACATCTTGGTGTTTTTATTTAATAAAAGTTTTTATGATTTTGCAGCCATACATTTTGCTTACCCTTATAAGTGCTTAACCCAGTACCTTGATATAATAAGAAAGAATTTGACAAAAGCTAGCTATAATAATCATCATTGTAATAGTTAGGATTCTGTGTCAACCTAACTAGGCCAAGATTTTGAGATGTTTAGCAGTTGAGATGTGCTTATTCCAATGGTGTTAAAACCTAGTACAGGCACAGTTAGCTCTGTGATGAGTGGCTATGAGCAGCCAATCAGCTGAAGGGATGCTTCCTTGGAGGTGTGGCCTGCTCCCAATATAATGGACATACGGGAGCAAATCTTTCTCTCTTCCACTCGTGAGCCGGGAGTCTATAATTGTAAGATAATATATATATATATATATATATATACACATATGTATTTATGCTTCACTGGTTTGCTTCTCTAGAAAACCCAGTCTAAGACAATCATCATAAATATTATGATGTTGATGATTTTTTTATTAGTTCAAACCACTGCTTCTATTAAGCGTTCGCTGATTTTCCTACTGAGTGATATTTTCCTTTCTTTTAGAAATCTCCTTGTACTCATGGTCATTCCTGTATTCTATATTTGCTGCAATGGCTTTCCTACTTATTTTGTCTGCCACTTTGAAAGCAGGAGTCATGACTGAACTACCACTAGATAATTTATTTCACTGAAAATGGATCTTGACACTGAGCGGGTGCTTAGTAAAGATGGGTTTCATTTGTATGTTCCTCTGGACCCCAGAGGAATGCCCAAAACAATCAATGACCCTGAGCTGCTCTGGAGGAACAAGACTCCTCTTATAAAATGAGATACGGGGAAGAAAAAAAAAAAAAAAAAGAGTGAGAGAGAGCAATGAGATGTGGCAGCTTACCATGTAGTCTCATTATCTGCGTTAAGCACATAGTCCAGCCTGGCTGCCAGATGGATCAGCTGGTCAGCTTTGTGACATAGTTCTCACATCCCAAGACCCTCCTACCAAAGCTTGAGCTAGTACTGTTCTTGATCACCAGAAATAACAAGGGGACGTGTGTGCAGAGGAGGGAATAGTGCTGAGAACTGTCACTGAGAATCTGCTTGGAAAATGGGAGAAGAGGGAGGGGAGGGAATTATATTTTCTAAGTCTTGGGAAAGGAGATGGGAATGGGAGATGAATGGTCTATAGAGTATGTTCCCCCAGGCTCAAAGGGAAGATGCATGTGATTTTGATTAGAGAAATTTTCCCCCTATCTACATGAAGCTACACAACTTGGTGAGCTTATGATAACAATGCAGAGCCTAGATCAGCAACCTTGATGTTGGCCTTCATCTGTCTCAACTTTTTCCTTTCTCAACCAGGCTCTGGGCTTCTCAAGTTACCGGTCAAAGAATAATGTAGTCCACAAAGACAATGCTCTAAATCCTACTTTGGTGATTTTCAAAAAAGGGTATTAAAAGCTTGTAAGTAGCTATATAAGGTGCAACTATTGGTTTTTCCTCATCTAGATCAAAAAACAGTGTAGAATATCTGAGACATGTGGGAACAACTAGTCCAATGGAATAAAGGATCATGTAAACCTCAGCTTTCATGACCCTGAGACCACTCTGAGGGCTTGGCTAGAATGGGAAAAAAAAATGTGGAACAAAACTCAAAATTATAAAAAAATAAAAGCCGTACATGATCAGGTGGAGACTGATGGTACTCAAGAGATTATGGCTCTTAGTCGCATTTCATGCCTGGAAATGAACTCAACCCCATAGCTCAAATTTCAGGTCATTTAGGTGAACAATAACAATAGAGAGGTACAGACTCCTTAGAATAATCAACCATATGAAAGCAAAAGGGCAGCATTGGTCCAAGAAGAAAGTTTAGAAGGTGTAAAGGATTGGAAAGAAGGAGGAATGGAAACAGGAAACACAGAAAAGAAGTAGAGTAAGTAATGTTCCATTGCGGGGATTGCAAGCAATGACATGAAACAAAATGTGTATGAATTGTTGAATATAAAAGTGATCTGCTCTGTAAACCTTCACCCAATTCACACAAAAAAGTAAAAAGAAATAAAAAGGGTTTGGTCAGAGAGACCCCCAATCTGGCCTTAGTTTTTTGTTTGTGTTTAAGAACTTGAAAGGATCCCAGCTGTCTGATTCTTATAAACCACAAACCTTGGTCAGCAGGCTCACAGTTGCCTCTGTCCTGAATTGACCTCATTTAAAATTCCCCAAGTTGTCATTGTGGCCATGGCAAAAGCCTGCTCGCTGTGGGCTATAGGTCAGTTCAGTCACAGTAGTGGTCCTCTCTGAATTCTAATCTAAAAGGATAGACTGGTCTTCCCCTGCCCCATACCTCCCAGAAGTCTATCTCTGAAAGGAGCCCCAGAAATCATCCAGTCTAGTCTCACCCTGGTCCAAACATAAAGGGTCACACAACCAAGCAATGATGGAGCCAGGTCTGGAACCTAGCACTCTATCTCTAAGACCACTGCACTTTCTACTACCCAAAGATACCCCAGTGGACTGTTTCATCCAAGGATATAACCCATGTAGAAAGGAGGAGGTTATGAAATGTTCCCATTTCCCAGGGCTGGCTGAAAGCCCAGATGGTTCTCACCTGACCCTCCTAACCTAGTCCCACTTCAGCAATTTTCAGGTGTCTCTTTTGTGTTACATTCTCCCCCTCCATGAGGTCAAGGCTGACCTCTCAATGAGCAACCCCTTTGGACAATTGAGCTGACTTCTGCTTGCACCTTCCTGAACACCTTCACTGGCAAGACTTTCCATTGAGCAATCACCTTATGCAAACAGACTCTTCCTTGCCCTTCCCAATTACTCTGCAACTCTGCAAAGCAGTGACCCAACTGTTTATTTTTGTTTCAAACTAAAGGTTGAAGAACTTGATTTGTATTTTATTTATTTGTTTCTTTCTTTCCCTTGAGGAAATTTCAAGGGACCTCAGGGACTTCTGGTCTTTGACTCTTGACTAACTTAACATGTTTCCATCTTCTTCTAGCCTCCTGTCTGTGCCAGGTGACAGAGGATTGTTGTCCAGGAAGGAAACAGGATATTCCACCAGAGGGAAGAGGCTCTTCAAGTGGAGCCTTGGTATTCACTCAGCCTTCCCGCTAACCACCCATCCCTAGGGCCACCAACGAATTCATGTTTCCATTGCACCCTACAGTCCTATGTCATTATCTCTCACTTGTGTCCTACAGTTTAATCGTTTACAAAATATTTCAATCTCCCTCATTGAATATGATGCCTAGGACCTCCCTGAAGGGTAGGCAGGGAAGGTTTTAACATTTAAGAGAAGATAATCTCACATATATCTGGGACTGATCTGATCAAGGTTATACAGTAAGTATGTATACAATCTGCCTCCTGACTCCAAGTCCAGTGTTCTTTGTATTCTTTCTGGTCCCAGCTATTCCTCTTATTTTCCACATTGCATTCCCAGCCCAAAGAAGCTTTCTGAAACATCATTTTTCTCAGACCACTTCCCCTTTGCCAAACCTTCAGTAGCTCCTAAATGTCCTTTTATGAACTGAACATCCCTCCAAAATATATAGTAAGATCTTGGCCCCTATGCCTGTAGAGGTAGGGAGCACGGTGGATCCATAGGAGAAGAACTGAACAGCGAACCCCAAGGTCAGCAGTTCGAGCCCACCAGCCACTCCATGGGAGAACAATGACGATGAAGCTTTCTGCTCCCACAAAGGTTTAAAGCCTCGTGAAACATATACAAGGTCCCTATGAGTTGGAACTGACTTGACAGCACTTAACAACAACATGCCTATAAAGGAGCCCAGGTAAAGCCGTGGATTAAACACCAGGCTGCTAACCAAAAGGTCAGTAGTTCGAACAGAACAAGGGATACTGTTGTTAAGTGCCATTGAGTCCTTTCTAACTCATAGCGATTCAACAGGGTTTCTGAGGCTTTAAATCTTTGCAGCAGCAGAAAGTCTCATCTTTCACTTATACAGTAGCTGGTGGGTTCAAACTGCTGCTCTTCAGGAGAAAGATGAGGAGTTCTGCTCCCATAGATTTACAACCTCAGAAACCCTATGGGGCAATTCTACACTATCCCATAGGGTTTCTATAAGTCAGAATTGACTCAATGGCAGTGGGTGGGTAATGTGGTATACCTCTAAATATAATCCTCTTTGGAAACAGGGTTTTCTTTATTATGTTAATTAGACCATACTTTAGTAGTTACTGCTGTTGTTAAGTATCTTTGAGTCAGTTCTGACTCATAACAACCTTGTATAGGGTTTCTGAATAGGGTGGGTTCTAAATTGAATCACTTCTGAGTTACAAAAAACTAGACCAGACACAGAAATACATAGTGGGGAGACAGATGGCATGTGAAAGAATTGTCTACATGTCAAGGATTACTGAGGAACCAAGGAAGGCTCCGGGCTACTGATAAGGAAAGAATCACCATAGATTTCAGAGATTTAGTTTCCAGAATTGTGAGAAAATAAGTTTCTGTTCTTTAAAGCCACCCACTTGTTGTATTTGTGGCAGTACTAGGTAACTAAATTATACTTGCAGAATAAAATTCCATTGATTTAGCTTGTCTTTCACTGCTCTACAGAGTGTGGCTCCAGCCTGCGGGGAATATACAAACTTCCCACAATGCCCTATGTCCTTTTTTTTTTTTTTTTTTTACCCCTGGAGCCTTGTAGGATAAACACTGGACTGCTAACCCCAAGGTCTGTGATTCAAACCCACCATTTGTTCCAAAGGGAAAATCAGAGGTTTTCTTCTCCCGTAAAGATTTACAGTCTAGGGAACCCATATAGGATCACTACTGATGTGGCATTGTAGGATAAGTACTGGACTTATTCAAATCCATCAGCCGCTCCTTGGGAACTCTATACATGGGTGCTATGCGTAAGAACAAACTCGACAGCACTTAACAACAACAAATAAGTCAAAATCAACTCGGTCAATGGCAACTTTTATCCTGGTGCTCCTCCCAACCTCTCCACTTCTGTACACAGATCTGTCTTCAAGGTGCTACCCCATTAGGAGTTACCTACTGCAAAAATCTTCTCAGGATACCCTTCAGCCTGGTGAACGCTCTAAAATTCCACAGCCCATATCTGTCAGGCCTGGAGTCCTAGTATGGCGCTGTAGGATAAGCATTTGACCACAAGGTCGGTTTGAACCGTAAGATAGGAGGCTCAAACTCACCAGCCGTTCCATGAAAACCCTATACAGGGTTGCTATGAGTTGGAACTGACTCAACGGCAAACCTGCACTAGACAGTGACGAGACTGACCTGCCATCTCCCACTTCAGCCCAGAGGCCTGCATCGCAGGTAAGGAAAGGAGAGTCAGTCCACATGCATCCTTTGATGGCTATCCAGTGAATATCAAGTTCAAAGAGTTTGGAGGACTTTCTTTCTCATGGCTAAACAAGTACGAAACAGAAGGAAAAAGTTTGATCCAAAGTACAAAAGTTCTATTTCACCCCAAAGTATTAAATGTACTTTGTTGTGGAAGGAGGAGAAGGAAGAGCTGGAGATAGAGACGGTGGGCTCAAGTTCATAAGGAAGAGCCCTGATTCCCAGGTCTAGTTCCTCAGCCCTGGAGCAGAGTCCTAGAATGAGGCATAATTAATGTTAATCTGGTTCTCCTTCATCTTGGAGTCTCTGTTTCCTCTGTAAGAAAATATCAATGACTGTCCCTGCTCTGCCCACCTCACTGGACAACAGTGGTAAAAGTACTTTGGTAAGTGTAAAAGCTAGACCTGTATAAGGAATGATTTATTAGTTCTAGCCCACCCCAACTCCTCTTCCCCATCCCTGCCCAGTGTCTTTCTTTCCTCTGCTAAAATGCATGAGGCCATATAACTCTGCAGCGAAGCAAATGCTCCCTTTTGGACCTATGCTGTTGACTGATGGCCCTCTGATGCTGGAAAGATTTTACAATCCTTGAACTATTATTAGGGATGGTTACAGTGGCAGAAGGAAGCTAAAAACAGCCAGCACAGCCATCACTAACCTTTTGGTTTCAAGAACCAGTTTCAAAATAAAACCTTTGCCTTTATAGAAAGTGCACTGCTGCAGTTCTCCACATTGCGCTGAAAGGAAAAGGAATGGTACTTCGCAAGGTTGGGGAGTTTTTCTTCCTAAGTTTGCTCAGCTCCAGCCCTTAACTCTGGAGCATCTGTTTCAAACTGATGCTTGAACCTTGAAGTTCAGCCACGTTGGAAAAACTTTCTGATGCCTCTGCTGCTGACGTGTCTGAGGCTGTGTCCTGACCTAGTGAGGTGTCCATACCATTGAATTTAACAGATAGCAAGGGAAGGGAAGGGAGGGGAGAGTTTAGGGGTGAGGGACTCTGGGATGCTTGCTCTCCAGTGCATACCTATCTCTGAACACCCCATGGGAATTTACACCTCCCACATTTTCATCTGAAACACCGTTGGGGTTCCCATGCCTTGTAGGATGCAGTGAACCATCCGCTAGACCAACCTTCCCCACCCTCCAACACACACTCAGCAACCTCGCTTCACTTACCACCTCCACCACCTCCAAAGCAGCCAAGATATTTAAAAACCCTTGTTTTGATCTCCTTTACATATCAGTTACACTATTTCTGAGCATGTTTATTTTTATTTTTTTTTCCGGTGGTGAGCCCGTTGCTTTGAGTCCTCTGCTTGCACGTTTCCACTTCCTCTCACTTTCCTGTGCTGCTATAGCTGCTGAATGTGGGGCTCAGGCTTGACTGGATGGTTCTCATGGGCCTGGGGCCTTTGATGAAGCAAGGAGGCTGGCTCTCCCATTCTGGTGCTTCATTATTCCTGACATCTACAGAGGCAAGATGGAATTCCAGTTATGTTTCCTTTGCTCCACCTTCCAAAGAAGTACCTTTGACCATCAGGGTGGGAAGGGAGAAAGGGTCCTGGATTGAGCATGATTGAGTCAGGGTTTTTGTCCCAACTCTGACATTTATCTTGAGAAAACCTGTACACCACTTGAGTTGGACTTAAAATTTCCAAATCTCTTTCTGGCAATAACTTTCCAGAATTCTAATCAATAATTGCTGTTCTAGCAATGAGCAAAATTGCTTATTTATTAAGGATCAGTTTAGGGCCAGGTTCTAGGAGAGACATATTGGGGTGGGATAAAACCTCTCTTTATGACAGCAACAGGTCAGTGGAGTGACTTGTGAGAAGCCCAAGTCAAAGCCTACTAGCCAGTCATGATATACAACATATGTATTAGCCTGCAAACACAGTCCTGGTGTGGTGCTGTAGGATAAGCTCGGAACTGCTAATCACAAGATTGGTGGTTCAAACCCACCAGTCACTCTTTGGAAACCCTATACAGGGTTGCTTTGAGTCAGAACTGACTCAACAGTACTTAACAGCAAAAACAAAGCTGGCAAGCTTTCCAGTATTTTCTTATTGTGGCATACTTTGATATTATGTGTGCAACATGACATTCAGTGTCATTCGCGTGGACATGCATAAGGCTGCTTTTTTTGTGGTAACAATGTACCCACTAGTTCAGCTGGTCACTCCAGAGCTGTGGAGATAAGGGTAAGAACTGATTAAACGACATTTAACAACAACAACAATCCTTCCTTGAAGATATTTTGGAGATAGGATTATACATGTGTGATTTGTATTAGTTTATCAAGATCCCGTCTTGAGGCATGGACATGGATGAGATGACCTCTCAAAGATTTGCCTCACAGTTAAGTGGGTAGCCAAGGGCTGCACACTTAGATTTCAAAAAGCATAGAAATGAGTACAGCGGCTGCTCATCTGGTATCCCAGATGCCAAAGACACCAGGTCACCAATCTGGAAGACTCTTTTGCGTATGTGCATAGCAAATCTCTGATATAATGCTATAGGAGAAGCACTGAACTGCTAACTGCAAGGTCGGCAGTTCAAACCAACCAGTCGCATTTTGGAAATCCTATACAGATCACTATGAAACTGAACCTACTCGATGACACTTAACAACAACAACCAAATCTCTTAGTGATTCACTCAGAGTCATACTTCAAATCCAGTGACAAAATTAGAACCAAAACTTGATTCCCCAGACTTGGTGCTTGGTATTCTTTCCACAGAAATACACAAAAAGAGATCAGCTTTAAGACCCATGGTTTACACTCTAAGCATGACAGCCAACATGCTCTGCAAAGTCAATTACTCATTGTTTTCTTCCTTTTTTTACCCTCTACCTCAAACCACAAAAGATTGAGGCAACTTATAGGAAATGTAATAAGGAATACTGAAGTATACCTTAAAATAAACTCCAATAGCTTAGCAATCAGTCATCAGAGGTCTGGATATATGTTTTCCAATATGGTAGTCACAAGACACGTGTGATTATTTAAATTTAAATTTAAATACAGTCTAAAATTTAGTTCATTAGTTACACTAGTCATATTTCAAGTGCTCAGTAACCTCAGGTGGCTAGTTGCTACTATGTTGGACAGCATAAAGCATGTATAACATTGCAGAAAATCCTATTGGAAAGTGCTATTCTAGACAGTAAGTCAGGACATATAGTACTATATATATAAGTTGCTAGGCTTCCAATTCATACCGCACTGGCTTATTCCAAACAAAAAGTGTTTAAATATGTCTATGTGATCAGTGGATGACCGCAGACAAGTTCTCTCAGTAATATATTTGTCTTAGTCTCATAAGATAGTTTCCCCAAATAAAAGGTACAATCAAAACAGTGCCTTTCTAGAAGATCTGCTGGGCCAGTTAAATTCAAAGAAGAAGGGTCAGCTCAAAAGGTCATGACCTACACTTATGGAAGCAGTAGCTCAAAAGAGGGAACAAGTCCTTACAGCAAGAATCATTCTCACCCCCTCCACACACAGAGTAGACAGGGATGGGAAACTTGGACATTGGCTACCCAAAATGGGGGACAGGGGACTACAAAGGCAAGAAGTGACTGGCTTCCAAGCTTCCAAGAGGAAACCTAGATCCAGAGGGCCTAGAGGAAGGTAGAATCTCCAGTGAGTAGTATTCAATCTGACTAGCCGGGGCTGATGCAATGAAATACAGACGGGTCTCTTGTGATACAATAGTGAATAATTGTTATCAGGACTGATTGTGAGGGTTGGAAATGTAAAGGTAGATGTTTTATAGCAAGGAGGGGAGTGATTAACTTTTCAGTCTAGGAGCGGAGGTCCCTAGGACCATCAAGGGAGAAGAGCAGAGAACGGGACCCTACCCAGAGAAGCAGTGATGCCTGAAATGGAGGCAGAGATGATGATGTGGAGCAATGAAGCAGCTGGAGACTTTAGATCCAGAGAGGGAGAGCAACTGTGTGCTGAAGACCTGGGAGGTACGAGGGAAGGATTGCATGGAGGGGATTGTAACCATGGCAATGAGATGATATACAATAGAATGAATGTAAAACTGATGTTCTCCCATGTAAACTATCACATAATTCACAATAAAACATTTAAGAAAAAAAAAAAAAAGATTATGGTGACTGTTTGGGGGGATCCCAAAGGGATAATCTTGATAGATTTTCTCAAGGGACATGGATTAGGGAAAAGTTTTAAGAAAATTGAAAATTGCACTGGTGAAAAAAAGGCCAGGGAAGGTGAAAATTTTTCATCACACAAGACACCTGCTCATTCTTCAAAGGTAGTAAGGGCTGTCCTACAAGAATTTCATTGGGAAATCTGATCCCATCCACCCTATACCCCTGAACTTACCCCTTCAGAAGCCTTGTCACAAACTCAAAGAACACGGAAAAGAAACACAATTTAAGTTCTCCAAGTATGCCAAAAGCAATATTTTGGTTTGGTGTAAATCGAAGAGTGCAGAATTCTTTGAGGAAGGTTAGAATGAAGGTGGAAACACTGCCTTCAGAAGTGTATAGACCTAGATGGAGGATATGTCAACAGACCATTCCTTCACATTTGATATTTTGTTTAATACAATTTTCTATGATTTTGTGCAACACGGTTCTTCTGTAGGATTAGCACTAGACTGTGATGGTTCACACCTACCAACCACTCTGTGGGAGAAAGATGAGACTTTCTATTTCGACAAAGATTTACAGCCTCAGTAACTGTAGGTTGGAATCAACTTGACAGCACTTAACAACAACAGTGATTTTGCAGCAATATATTTTGACTTACTCACATATTTGCAATTCAGCCCAAATTTTGACTCCAAGATTCATGTTGACAGAGTAAAAAAACAAAGCAAAATTAGTTGTATAATTACCAGTTCATCAAAAGCAACAAAGATTTTCTAGTACTTAGATGTAAAAGATATCTTCAGAAACCACACAAGCAAGTATAGTAGCAAATTTCAAATTTTATATTAAACCCTCTATAAAAGTTATCATGTTTGGTAAAGTGAAGGGTTGGAGAAAAAGAGGAAGACCCCCAACAAGATGGATTTGCACTGTGGCAGCAGCAATGGACGCAGGCATAGCAATGATTGTGAGGTTGGCCCAGGACCGGGAAGTGTTTCGTTCTGCTGTGCATAGGGTCACTATGAGTTGGTACCAACTCAATGGCACCTAACAACAACAGTAAAAGTTAATGTATAATTCACCAAATTCAACTCAATGAAAACAGTTCTCTGATGAAGAGTGGGGAGGAGGGTATACCTACTTATCTGGCCCTAGGAGTTGATCAGGTGTGTTTCCTCTAAGGGAATGGCATCTATTCCTGAGGTCATTGGAGATCTGCAGTAAGAGAATTGCATACAGAGGAAAAACAAGTGCAAAAGTCCTGAAGCTGGAAAGCATTTGGCATGATTGAGAGAGAGAAAGGCCAGTGAACACTGTTAACAAGGCTGAGTAGAGAGAGATGAAGTTAGCTAGGTCGCAAGGACCAATCATGGTGAGAGGATTTTAGCAGAGACGTTACATTACAATTTATGGCTTTAGAAAGATCACTCCAGCTGCTGCATGTAAAAGTTGACTAAAGGGCAATAAGTGTAAGCAGGAAAGCACTATGCTTGCTTGGAATAAGATGATAAACAATGAAGATAGAGGGAAAGTCTAATTTGACATATTTTTTAAATGGAAGGTTAATAGGACTTATTGATGGGCTAAACATAAGGCTTTTGAGAGCAATAAAGAAAACTAGGATTACTCAATTATTTATTCTCCACAAATATCTAGGAGACTTGCTATTATTCAATATGAAGAGGAAGACTTGGGGAGAAGGAGCTGGGATTGGGGAGAGACAAAGCAATAGTTTGGTTTGTGTCATGGTTTAGTTTGAAATACCTATTAGACATTCAAGTAGAGCTATCAAGGTGATAAGTCAGTTGTAGATAGAGGTTTAGAGTTATCCACGTATAGATGGTCTATTAAAGTCATGGGAATCATTAAGCTAATCTAGGAAGAGGACAGACAGGACAGAGACAAGAACCTCAGACCACTCCAAAATTTGATATAGAGGAGGAGTAAGACAATGAAGCATAAATGCAAGGACACACAAGATAAGTGTGGGATCATATAGAGGAAAATGTCTAAACAATTTTAATTATTGTTGTTAGGTGCCATCCAGTTGATATTTACTCATAGCAACCCTATGCACAACAGAACAAAACACTGCCCAGTCCTATGCCATCCTCACAAAGGTGGCTGCCACTGTCAATCCATCTTGTTGTCCTTCCTGTTTTTCATGGACCATCTACTTTTCCAAGAATCCTTTCACTAGAGGGACTGGTCCCTTCTGACAACATGTCCCAAAGTACTAGAGATAAAGTCTTATCATACTAACTTCTAAGGAGCATTCTGTCTGTATTTATTCAAAGACAGATTTGTTTTTTCTTCTGGTTGTCCATGATCCTTTGAATGTTCTTGGACTACACCATAAATCAAATGTATCAAGTCTTCTAAGATCTTCCTCATTCCTTATGCAACTGTCACATGCATATGAGACTACTGAAATACTATGGCTTGGGTCAGGCACACCTTAGTCCTCAGACTTCATCTTTGCTCTTGAACACTTTAAAGTGGCCTTTTGCAGCAGATTTGCCTAATGTTGTTTGATTTTTTGACTACTGCTTCTATAAGCATTGATTGTGAATCCAAGCAAAATGAAATCTTTGAAAACTTCAGTCTTTTCTGTTTATCATGGTTATTTAGCAGTCTGGTTGTGAGGACTGTTTGTTTTCTTTACATTGAGGTGCAATCCATACTGAAAGCTGTACTTATTCATTTACATCAGTAAGTATGTCAAGTTCCCTTGACATCCAACAAGAAAAGTTGTATCATCTGCATATCAAAGGTTATTAATGAGTTTCCCTCCAATACTGATGCCACATTTTGCTTCATATAAACCAGTTTCTCAGATTATTTGCCAGCATACAAATTGAATAAGTATGGTGAAAGGATACAACCATGGCACACACCTTTCTTGATTTTAAACCACTCAGTTTCCCCTTCTTATATTCAAATGACTACCTCTTGGTCTATGAACAGTTTCTTCATGAGCACAATTAGGTGTTCTGGAATACCTATTCTCCACAATGGTATCCATAGTTTGTTATGATCCACACAGTCTAATGCATTTCAACAGTCAATAAAAAACAAGTAAATATCTTTGTGATATTCTTTTGCTTTCAGACAAGCTTCATCTGATATTAACAAAGACATCCTTCTTCTAAATCCGACTTGAATTTCTGTCAGCTCTTTCAGTGTATTGCTGCAACCATTTTTTATTTATCTTTAGCATAATTTTATTTGCATGTGATACTAAGGATATTGTTCATTCTTTGCCACATTCCATTGTACCACCTTTCTTTGAAATTGGCACAAATACGGATCTTTTCCAAATGGTTGGGCAGGTAGCTGTTTTCCAAATTTCTTGGCATGGACAAGTGAGCACTTCATCAGTTTGTTGAAAGATTTCAATCTGTATTCTGTCGATTCCTGAAGCCCTGTTTGGTGCCAATATCATCAGTACAGCTTGGACTTCTTTCCACACTATCAGTTCTTGATCATATGGTACCTCTTTAAATGACTGGGCATCGATCTATTTTTTGGTACAGTGACTCTATGTATCTTCCATCTTCTTTTGAATCTTCCTGCATCATTCAATATTTTGTCCATTGTTGTTATGAAGTGCTGTCAAGTTGATACCGACTCATGGCAGCCTTCTGCACAACAGAACAAAACACTGCCCAGTCATGCGCCATCCTCACAATCATTGTTAAGCTTGAGCACATTGCTGTTGCCATTCTGCCAGTCCATCTCATTGGGGTTCTTCCTCTTTTTCACCGATCCTCCACTTTACCAAGCATGATATCATTCTCCAGGGACTGGTCCCTCCTGATAACATGTCCAAAGCATGAAAGGCAAAGTCTCACCATCTGGCTTCTAAGGAATGTTCTGGCTGAATTTCTTCTAACACAGATTTTTTTCTTCTTCTAGAAGTCCATGGTACTTTTAATATTCTTCTCCAGCATCAAACTCAAATGCATCAATTCTTCTACAGTCTTCCTTTTCATTGTCCAGCTTTCACATGCATATGAGGCTATTGAAAATAGCTTGGATCAGGCATACCTAGTTCTCAAACTGACATCTTTGCTTAGAATACTTTAAAAGGTCTTGTCCAGCAGATTTGATTAATGTAGTACATCGTTTGATTTCCAGACTGCGGCTTCCTTGAGTGCTGATAGTGGATCCAAACAAAATGAAGTCTTTGACAACTTCAATCTTTTCTCCATTTATCATGAAGCTATTTATTGATTCAGTGGTGAGGATTTTCATTTTCTTTACATTGAGGTGCAACCCATACCAATGACTGTGGTTTTTTAATCTTCATAAGTAAATATTTTAAGTCCTCTTCACTTTCAGCAAGCAAAGTTATAGCATCTGCATTTCCCAGGTTGCTAATGAGTATTCCTTAAATCCTGATGCCATATTTGTCTTCATATAATCCAGTTTCTCAGATTATTTAGTCAGTTTGTCATACCGTAGGGCCTTGTGTGTTGCTGTGATGCTGCAAGCTATGCCATAGGTATTTTAAATACCCGCAAGGTACATCCATGATGGACAGGTTTCAGCTGAGCTTCCAGACTCAGACTAGGAATAAGGTGAGGCAGACTAATGAAAGTTCAGCAACTGAAAACCTGACGAATTTTGCTCATAGACTCTCTAACTGTTGCAGCCTGGGGATTGAATTCTTTTTCTTCAGTTCTTTCAGCTTGAGAAGTGCTGAGTATGCTCATCCCTTTTGGTTTTCAAACTCCAGGCCTTTGCACATTTCATTAGAATGCTTTGTTTTGTCTTCTCAAGTTGCCCTTTGAAGTTTTCTGTTCACCTATTTTGCTTCATCATTTTTTCTATTCATTTTAGCTTCTCTATATTACAATGAAATGTGCAAATATCTGGAGTCAGAAAACAAAAAGGGAAAAACACACTCAGCATTTCTCAAACTGGAGGAACTGAAGAAAACTTCAAGCCTTGACTTTTGTTATTTAAGGATTATCTGGGGAAATTATTGATTGATGTAGAAAACATCAAACGAAGATGGAAGGAATACACAGAGTCACTGTACCAAAAGGAAATGGTCGATGTTCAACCATTTCAAGAGATAGCATATGATCAAGAGCCAATGATATTGAAGGAAGAAGTCTAAGGTGCATTGAAGGAATTAGCAAAGATCAAGGAACCAGGAATTGATGGAATAAAAATTAAAATCTTTCAAGAAAGTGAGGCGTCACTGGAGGCACTCACTCATCTATGCCAAGAAATTTTGAAAACAACTATCTGGCCATCTAATTGGAAGATATCTGTATTTGTGCCCATCCCAAAGAGAGGTGACCCAATGGAATGCAGAAATCACTGGACTATATCTTTGATATCCTATGCGAGCAAAGTTTTACCAAAGGTAATACAGAAACGGCTGCAAGCATACATTGACAGATAACTTCCAGAGGTTCAAACTGGATTCAGAAGAGGATGTGGAACAAGGGATATCATTGCTGATGTCTGATGCATCTTGGCAGAAAGCAGAGAATACCAGAAAGATGTTTACCTATGTTTTATTGACTGTACAAAGACTTTCAGTTGTGTGGATCATGACAATCTATGGACAACATTGTGAAGTATGAGTATTCCTGAACACTTAATTGTGCTCTTGATGAATCTGTACATTGACCAAGAGGCAGTTGTTCGAACAGAACAAGGGAACACCGAATGGTTTAAAATTAAGAAAGGTGTGCGACAGGGTTGTACTCTTTCACCATACTTATTCAACCTGTATGCTGAGCAAATAATCTGAGAAGTTGGGTTATGTGAAGAAAAACGTGGCATCACGATTGGAAGAAGACTCATTCACAACCTATGATATGCAGATGATATAACCTTGCTTGCTGAAAGTGAAAAGGACTTAAAATACTTATTGATAAAGATCAAAGAGCAGTCTTCAGTATGGATTGCATCTCAGTGTAAAGAAAACACAAATCCTCACTACTGGACCAATAAACAACATTCCTATCAACAGAGAAAAGATTGAAGTTGTCAAGGACTTCATTCTTCTTGGATCAACTATCAACATTCATGGAAGCAGCAGCCAAGAAATCAAACAATGTATTGCATTAGGCAAATCTGCTCCACATGACCTTTTTAAAGTGTTAAGGAGCAAAGATGTCAGCTTGAGAACTAAGGTGCGCCTGATCTAAGCCATGGTATTTTCAATACCTCATATGCATTTAAAAGCTGGACAGTGAATAAGGAAGACCATAGAATAATTGATGCATTTAAGTTATGGTGTTGGAAGAGAATATTGAAAGTGCCATGGGCTGCCAAAAGAACCAGTAGATCCATTTTGGAAGAAGTGCAGCCAGAGTGCTCCTTGGAGACCAGGATGGCCAAATTTTGTCTCTCATACTTTGGACATATTGTCAGGAGGGCCCAGTCACTGGAAAAGGATAGCATGTTTGGTAAGGTGGAGAGTCAGAGAAAAGAGGAAGACCCCCCAACGAGATGGACTGACAAAGTGGCAGCATCAATGGGCTGAAGCGTGGCAACAATTGTGAGGTTGTACCAGGACTGGACAATGTTTCGTTCTGAGGTGCATAGGGTCGCTATGAGTCGGTACCGACCCTAACAACAACAGCAACATTCAAGAGGAAGTTTCAGAGTCTCTTCTGACATCAGTTTTAGTCTTTTCTCTTTCTTGTCTTTTTAATGGCCTTTTGCTTGCTTCATATATGATGTTCTTAATTTATTGTTGTTATTGTTAAGTTTTGTTGAGTCAGTTCTGACTCATAAAGTCCCCACATAGGGTTTCCAAGGAGTGACTGGTGAGCTTGAACCACAGACTTTGCAGTTCAAAGTAACCATGCAGTCCAGCATTCTTCTGATCTTCAGTCATTGATGTCTAATGCATCAAATCTGGTCTTCCAATAGTCTCTAAAAATTAGGTGGTATATACTTAAGGTCGTATTTTGCTTCTCTTGGCTTTGTTTTCATTTTCTTCAACTTCAGCCTGAACTTGAATATGAGCAATTGCACATTTAGCCCTTGGCCTTGTTTTGACTGATGATATTGAACTTCTTCATTGTCTCTTATCACAGATGTAGTCAATCTGATTCTTGTGTATTCCATCTGATGAGTTTCATGTGTATAGTCACCTTTTATACTGCTAATATATATATTTGCAATGAATACATCTTTGGTCTTGCAAAATTATATCACTGAAGCCCATTTCTATCATCAAGGTCATATTTCCCAAGTACTGATCCTTCCTCTTTGTTCTATCTTTCACATACCAAGCACCCATAATTATCAATGCATCTTGATTGCATGTTTGATCAAATTCAGACAGAAGAAGCTGTTAGAATTCTTCAGTCTTATCATCACTAGTTTTAATAGTGCATAAATTTAAGTAAGAGTGGCATTAGCTGCTCTTCCTTGTTGTTGTTAAGTGTTATAGAGTACATCTTCCTTGTAGGTGTATGGATATTATACCATCACAGACAGCATTATACTTCAAAATAGATCTTGAAATGTTCTTTTTGACAATGAATGCTACGCCATTCCACTTGAATTTTTGTTCCTAGCATAATAAACCATATGATTGTCTGATTAAAAATGGTCAATACTAGTTCATTTCAGCTCGCTAATGGCTAGGATATTGATCTCTATTTGTTTTATTTCATTTCTGACAGATTTTAATTTTCCAAGATTCATACTTCATGCATTCCATGTTCCAATTATGAATGGGTGTTTACAGCTGTTTCTCCTCATTTTGAGTTGTGCCCATCACCAACCGAAGGTTCTAAAAGCTTTACTTCATTCGGGCCATTAAGATCAACTCTGCTTTGAGGAGGTAGCTCTTCTCCAGTCATATTCTAAGTGCCTTCACACCTGAGGGGCTCATCTTCCAGCACCATAATAGGTAGTGTTCTACTGCTAGTCATAAGGTTTTCAGTGGCTAGCCATTCAGAAGTGGTCTGCCTCACCTTACTCCTAGTCTGTCTTTGTCTGGAAGCTCTGTTAAAACCTGTCCACCAGCTATGCCACCAGTATTTTAGATATCAGCAGAGTTTCTCAAGCCACCACAGTGTGACAAACTGACAGGCAAGTGGAGGATCTAAACAAGTAGGAAGGATCAATCATAACAAATTCTGCTAAAAAGGTTTGGTAAGATGAGTACATGTTATCTTGAAAAGTTGTAAAAAAATCACTGGTGATCTTGGTCAAGGCTGTTTAGTGGAGTGACAGGTCAGAAGACAATTGGAGTGGAGTTGAAGAGTAAATGGAAGCTGAACATGTGGCAACAACAGATGTAAGTCTTTTTTTAAAAAAATTGTGAAAGGGATCAAAGAAATAAGGTGGCAACTGGAAGGACGTGTAGAGTTAAGGGAGTGCCTTTTTGGGTTTTGTTTTTAATGGCTGCTTTTAAGATATAGTTGTATGCTGATACAATGGATATAATAAATCAGGAGAAAATAATGTTGCAGAAGAGAAGTACATGAAAGGAGATAGGTGCCATGGAACAACTGAAAGGGTCAGGCTCAGAAGTCATGACACGTCATTCACTGTAATAAGAGGGAAAGAAGGTGATGTATGTTGGTACAAATGTAGGTGGGTTAATGCTTTATGATGGAGAGAGGAAATAGTTCTTTGACAGCAAGCAAGAAAGGTCATCATCCTTGAGGGTAGGGATAGAGATAAAACATGCTAGAGACTTAATGAGGAAGATGAGGGACCTTCAAAATGTTTGAGGAAAAAATCCATTCTTTTTTTCATTCCATTTTTTCACAAACTTTTTGAAGCTCTCTCAGTCTTTTCAGACCCTGAAAAAGTGAATTTTCTCAAAAACGATTGTAGGGTTTTCTGGCAGGGTCCCTTTGAGTTTTGTGGTCCTACATCAAAAGTGAGCTAGTCTACAATGATCACAACAGTATTGTGCTGCTAGGGTGTAAGCAAAGGGGGAATGAAAGGATAATTAATGACCTTTCATCAGGATGGGGTTTTTCCCAATTACGATGAAGGAGAAGGCAGCAAGGAAACTTACGGTATTACAAAGAGAGTGACTATGGTGCAGAGTAAAGAGAGTTGAAGTTGGAACAAGACTTAGGGCTAGACCATAACACAACATCTCTGATCTCTACCTCTAAGTGGTCTGCTTGAATTAATCAGTTCTCCAATAACTTTCCTTCCCCTGGCAAAAGGAGCTCATTACTGATTTCTCATGGTTTCTGCCCCATTCAGAATCCCCCTTCAGTGTTATGCAACCATTGAAGCAGGTGGAAGAGTAACACTTGAGCACAGAGACGGATATTTTTCCATGTCACATGAACTTTTCAGTTGAATTTCATCACAATACTTAAGTACATAGACCTCAGAGGCAGTGTGCCTGGCAGGGCAACATCTCAGACTTGGAGAAAGAGACCTGGTTTTCAGTGAGTTTCTGTTGCATTTACTAGTCAAATGTGGTGCTGTGGGTTAATATGCCAGTCTGCAAAGCCGTTTGAATTGCAAGGTCGGCAGTTCAAGCTCACCAGCTGCTCTTCGGAAACCCTAGACAGGGTCTCTATGGGTCGGAACCGACTCAACGGCACTTCACAACAGCATGTTGTTGTTGTTGTTGT
>NW_006408695.1:5877341-5891127 GCF_000296735.1 Chrysochloris asiatica | reverse complement strand
TTGAGAAATACTGACTGTGTTCTTCCCTTTTGGTTTTCTAACTCTAAATCTTTGCATATTTTATTATATATATCACAACAGCATAGTCCCCTCATATCCTGAGCCTCTGTTCCCTCTCATCATAATTCTGGCCCTGTCCAAATTATAGCTTGTCACACAGATCTGATAAGGTGGTAAATGCATAACCACCTTTCAAGTGAAAGGAATTAGGGAGACATAAAAAATTACATTATTATCATGACTCTGTAAGATGGCACCAAATGTACATCTAAGGCATTTACTTGTGTGAAGTTTTTACTTCAAATGTCTATAAATATAGGTCACCATGGTTGATAAGCAATTTGCCTCAAAATTGGAAACTGATGAAATGTTTAGAATGAAATGCAGTGCATTTCAAAACAGAGGCAATGGGAAGTAACCTTCTCTTGTTTTTGTGCAACATCCTATGAACTCGTACCTCTCGCAGGTCCAGGATAGTGGGCAATGTCGTGTGTTTTGAACAACACAGGACTAATCCCTGAGTCATTCTGTAATCTTGAGTGCCTGACTTTATCTTTCAATGCCTCAATCATAGTTTCTGTAAAGTGGGGATAACTGTACCACCTCCTACTCAACCTACAGGACATCAGGAAGATAAACTCAATATTTAGAAAAGAAAACAAATAACTTGAAGTACTCTTGGTTGCTCTGAGAAGAGGGTGATATAAATGTGAAGTGTCACTATTATTAAGCATGAGGCAATCCCTTCCACCCTCATCATGTCCCAGAGCTATAATGTGAATTGTGTGACAGGCTATTTTTAAATCGCCATCACTAGAAGCATATGGTCCTACTCGCTGCCAAAAAGAGAAAAATGGACCTCCTTCTGTTTGTTTGCTTCTTTGTTTTGATCTGATTGAGTATTTTCTATGGTTCTTTTAAGGATTATCCTTTCCACCCTAAAATATTTAAGTGAGCACTTAGGATTTTTTGCAACACAGTTGAAAGTAGACGATGGCAATATAACTTGTTTAGATAACGATAAAAGGCTATCCTAGAGCGATGGTATATTTATTCAGATCTTCGCTCCTGTTCCCTCTGCCAAAATTAAGATGTTTTAGAGATTGCCTAATTGCTTTATTATTATTACTTTTGTTGTAAAGTTTTATTGCTATCAACTGAAGAGCTCTGGTGGTACAGTGGGTAAAGCACTTGGCTGCTAATTGAAGCGTCAGTGGTTCAAACACAGCAGTCACTCTTCAGGAGAAAGATGGGCAGTCTGCCTCCGTAATGATGACAGTCTTAGAAAATGCAAGGAGTAGGCCTCCTCTGTCCTATGGGGACACTATGAGTTGGAATTGACCCGATGACAATGACTTACTGTTGACTAAAGCTATTTCTAAATATACAGTATATCTATTATTAACTTCTTTTTGCTATCCCCTGCAACTGACCTGGCTTCACCCCATCTGCTTTGCTATTTGTCAAGATTGTTCTGAATCTGGTCAAGTTGCCCACTAATTGGATTTGATTTCTGATACCAAATCCCTGGAAAGATTTACAACTGATGGGTTGTAAAAGGAAAGAGATGAAAGCATCTATTTCTCTGGTTCATGGGATTTGATTTTATGCCAGGAACAAAAAAAGAAAGAAAGAAAGATAATCTCTCAGTTAAAATAAAGACAGGTTCTTCGACTTTTTTCCATGCAGTCTAGGATCCAATCGTTTTTGTCTTAGGGTCAAATGATAAATATACAATTGATAAGAATTTTTGATGCTTTATCTAATTCAGTGGAAAAGGAGATTTATAAATGAGGACATGAGGAAATTTCAGGGAAACAGGACCTGCATCTTCAGCTAACTGTCTGAATTAAAAATATACTAGAGGGGTTGGAAGTAGTCTGTATGACCATGAGGGGCCAATAACAGAACCAATTAGAAAAATTCACAAAAGCAAGAAGACACCACATTACATTTGGATGTAATGGCACATGGCATCCAACAACCCGGGCGGTTGGTCTTCCTGAAGTGGTAGTGAGTTCTCTTCATTAGAGAGGTTCAAGAAAAGATGGAGAAGCACTTGTTGAGAATGTTGGAGCAACAATTCTTCAACTGGCCCCAAGTGTGGCCAGGTAACTTTCACAGTCCTAAGGAGCTCTAGCAACGTAGCAGTTACAAATCGAGCTGCAAGCCACAAGGTCAGCAGTTTGAAACTACCAGCAGTTCCACGGAAGAAAGATGAGGCTTTCTGCTCCTGTAAAGATTTACAGCCTTGGAAACCCTGTACAGGGTCGCTATGAGTTGGAACCAACTCCATGGCACATAATCACCACCAACACCACTAACACCCAAATCTGAAAATTTATAATTTTATGAACCAGCTGGCAACTTCAAATCTTTTATAGAAGACAAAAACTGTGAGACCAGTTGGGTTTTCAAGAATTTTCCAATGTACATACATAAAAATCTTCATAATTATCTTTTTTTCTGCCCCTTTCTCGTCCAATTTAACTAAAATTTCAAGGTTTACACACAACCCGAGGAAGAAGGAGAGTTAGTAATATGACTTATCCTCTCCATACAAACAGCTGTCTTACACTTATATGTAGTACTTTTGCCTACCATCACAACTGGAGTGGTCCAAACCACATCATTATTCCCAGCTTAGATTTCTGCAACTCTCCTTTTCCTTCCAGTATCTCCCCACAACATTCTATTCTTCCCAGTTTATCATTTCATCATAGTCTATCATTAGTGTAAAAACCTCCCTGGCTTTCCTTTACCTATAACTTTCCCCAAATTCATATGTCCATAATCCCAGACCAACTAGGAATTCTAACTCCAAATAGATTTCTCTACTGAGTCTTACTGAGAAAAATCTCTGTCTGTTGATTCAGATATGATGCACCCATAAAGCCCTTCTCCCTCTTTTCTACTTCATCACCTGGTTTGAGCCTCACCTCCTCCAGGAGGCATTCCCAACTTCTACAGTCCATCTGCACTCCTAGAGGTCTCAGAGGCTTTAGCCATCATTTAAGTAGTAAGTATTTTGTAACCTTGAGGTGTTACATAGCTATTTCATTTGGGTGTGTCTTGGTTTCCCAACACCGGGTTGTGAGTTCCTGGAGGGTAGGGACCATTTCAAAGACTTCTTGGGTAACCCCTTGGTGCCAGCACTGTTGGATACTGTTGGGCAAGAATCCTTCACACTTGTGGTGGGCTTTTAGGTTTACAAGCACTTTCACATGTATTTCATCTGATGTTCCCAATAACTCAGTGAAGTCAACAAAGCAGATAATGAATAGTATCTGACAGAGGTAGAAACTGAGGTTCAGAGAGCTTGTTTTACCTGTAGCAGGGCAGGTTTTCTGACTTCTAGTCCAATGTGCTTCCAATAATATCTGTTAATTAAGTAAACAAATGAATAGGTCTTACAGTTCAAACTATATGGGTAGCCAAAGGGAAGTAGTCATATTTATCCTGTTGATATAAATTAACCCTCAAAACAGAACAAAGAATTCACTTTGAATGGATGGCCTCAGTTTGACAGATGGGCCATGTCTCTTAGACTCTGGTTATATCATGTGAATAACAAAATAGTCCAGTCAGAACCAGGGTTGCTTTGGGATGTGTCTTTATAGGAACTTAAATGGAGAATTTGTTCTGGACAACCTCTGGGACTGTCCACCTTGAGACTTCTAGGCATCCTTGACCAAATCAGATACAAGGGGCAGAAGGTCAGGAAGAGGTTTTAGGTACCAAAATGCCCTCAGTGCCCTTCACCTCTTTCACTAATAAATGTACCCAATCACATTTAAATAAAACTTTTAAACTTATAGAAATATGTTCCAGTTCCTCTAGAAATTACTTCTGAATTTTCTAGTAAAAACGTCTGCCAGCTTTGTTCAGCCAAGTTCCTTTCCTCCACTTTCTTTGACAATGAAAGCAGCTGTGGCGCCAATGCTCAGATCTGGCAGGTGTTTGATGACACATGTTCTATGATCAATGTTTATTACATAAGTTCATTCAAGCTAGTTCACATAGCTTTTGAGGCATCATTGCTATTAATGGTAAAACTGTCCTGGAAAACCAGAAACCCAAGATATACTAGACAAATATATTCTTTTCCTTCTTTATTTTCATTTAGGTTCTTCATATCCTTTCAATGTCTGGTGTAACGGAGAGAGAAAATAGGAGAAGGTAGGAGACCAGGGCTTGAGGACTAATTTTGGCCCATTGTGTGTGACCCAGTGTGACCCAGGTAAAGCCACTTCTCTGCTCTGAGTGTTGTAAAAGGAAGAGGAGGAGGTAGTTACCACCAAAGTTTCTGCAAGTTTTCACATGTCCTAGCAAGAAATTGAACTAGTGGGAAAACAGCAATTTCAGTCAAGTAAAAAAAATATGCTTGCTTGCTTTTCCTCGACCAGAATGTGCTTTACATAACTGAATTTGCTTCCCTTTTTTACTGGCTTATCCTCTAGTCAGGAGGGAGGGAGCAACATTTCTACAACAGCTTGGGGAGGCTGAATCAGTTGTATATGTGGGGAGGGGAAGGCACAGGGACAAAGGCAGACAAATGAATGAGGTTTCAACAATAGTAATACTTTTGACTTAATCACACTTTTGATTTCTTTGGTTATATTATTTTAGAATTAAAGGACCATGAAGGCATTTAAAATGAAAGAATCTACAAGCGAACTAACAGAATTCTAGTAATAATTGTTCCATATAAGGCATTCAGAAAATTTATATTATTTTTTAAAGAAAAAGGTTAAAAAAAAAACAAAAAAAACTTTCACCTTAATATCATTCTCCCTCAAACCTTTTGACTAATATTTCAATGCATTGAAGTTCATAACAAAAACAGTTCACACACATTGTATCATTTGATCCTTGAAACAACCTTCTCAAAGAAAGCATTTGTCACTCTGTCCATTTTATATCTGAAGAAACTGAGGCTCACAGAGGTTTAGCAACTTGTCTGAGTATTCAAATCATACATGGTAAAGTTGAGAGTTAACCCAGGCCCTTTGCCTCATGGTCCAGCATTTTTCCACACTGTTCCACAGAAGCTGTTTTGGGCCTCAGGCGGAGAGGTGAGTAATAACTCACAAGGTTGGATCAAGGGTTACGTCTTTCCTCTCTAAAGAGCTGATGTAGAATCACAGGTTTCAGAGCAGCTAAGTTCCCCAGTTATCACCAAGACTTCTTCCTCAGCTGAGTACCGGAGGACAATTTAGTAGCAAAGCCAGTACTGAAATCCTGTCATTCCCATCCTATATTCTTCAGCATATACTCGATATTAAAAACCAAAGTGATTTAGCAGATCCAGCATTAAATGAAAGACAAGAATTATTTTTATAACCACTTAATATGCCTACTGCCTTAGGTTCTCCAATCACTTGCAATAATTGCCCTCACCAGTATTATATAGGAGTGTTGAGACAGTAAGAAAGGGACTGACCATGAGTCATTCATTCTTGACCTTCAGCATGTTTTGAAAATGTGTTGTGAAATGCTTACCAATCAATAATGCCACATCAGACAGTAGCAAGGCTTGGAGTTATGCAAGAGGAGGAACAGGGCAATAATGCTGGGTCACTCAGGAGGTTCCTACAGCAAGAACCTAAGATACAAGGGGCCATAAAAAGTCCGAAAGGAAGAAAAGAGAAGAGTAAGGACAAAGGGGATAGAGTAAAAGCTGACTCCTCTCCTTATGCTAGATCAGTAAATGGGGTTAGCAGTTGAGAGGAGATTTTTCCAAGGTACAATCTGTCCTTCCTAGGGAAAGACTAAAACACATCTTACACCCCAGATTGCTGCTAGGTATCCCTCCTCTAAGGCTAGACAGTAGCCTGAACTCCAGACTTCACAAGTGTCCTTAGTGACGGAGACTGCCGGGTACAAGGGAAGGAGCAC
Source organism: Chrysochloris asiatica (assembly GCF_000296735.1). Lineage (NCBI taxonomy): Eukaryota > Metazoa > Chordata > Mammalia > Afrosoricida > Chrysochloridae > Chrysochloris > Chrysochloris asiatica. The sequence goes on along the minus strand of NW_006408695.1, from coordinate 5,885,229 downwards.
AGAACAAGGGTATTGAATCCACTGTCTGCCACTTGCTAGGCCTATGATCCTGAACGTGGTTTCTTCATTTGTTAGATCTCTGAGTCCTTCCCCTCTACCAAACAGAGACAGCATCTGTCCCATAAACTGCATAGAGCTCAGAAGTGATGAGGGATATGAAAGCATTTTGCAAACTGTACAAATGTAAGGGACTTTTAGTAGAAATCCATCAATCTCATTTTGCAAACTCATATGGGAAGCATCTCCCATTTAAGGAATGGCACTGGGTATGACGTGGGGTTAGAGACAAAAGCAACAGGGAAGATGGTGCCATGCAGAGGAAAGCTTCTGAACTCAAGTTTGTACCAGTTACTGTTAGCTGGAAGCATGGTGTGCTGGTAAATGTTTAACAACAGGTTCTCTGAGGCGAAAAACCCCTGAGATGTAGCCTTTGCTGATTTTCACAGTGTAAATACTGACACCATGGTCAAGTTCATGCAACCAATGTGACATCACTGAACCATGGCATGAGGAAAAGATGCCCACAATTAACTGTTGTTAAGTGGGTGCAAGTCAGCTCTTGCCCACCACTGAAGTGTTTCTGAAGGCTTGGTGGTGGTGGTAGAGTACTGTGTAGTCAGTTCCAGCTCATAGCGACCCTGTGTAGGGTTTCCAAAGCTGTAAATCTTTACGGGAGCAGAAAGCTTCTTTCTCCAAAGGAGCAGCTGGCAGATTTTAACTGTTGACCTTATGGTTAGCAGCTCAGTGTGTAACCCACCATGCTGAAAGCTTGGGTTGGTATAAAAAGCTTTGGAAAGTTTGGTGATACTAACTAGGAACTTGGGCTTAAGATACAGCCACAGACTCTCCTTTTCCGATAATTCAGAAATAGGAATTGTTATTTTTATTTAAAATAGCATTTGGCATTGCTAATTTTTATGGACATTGATGAGCCCTAATATATAATTCTCAAAGTCAGCAGTTCAAAACTACCAGCCGTTCCATGGGAGAAAGATGAGGTTTCCTGCTCCCATGAAGATTTACAACCTCGGAAACCCTATACAGGGTCACTATGAGTTGGAACCAACTCCACAGCACATAACCACCACTACCACCATCAATACATAATTCTATTATCTTCTGTAAATTTCTCAGGTTTCACAGCTGGTAATTTAAGAGATTAGCAAGGCCGACCAGCAAACAGCATGAAAAACAGAGTCAGAAGGCCTGGAATCAAAGGCTCCTCTGGGTGACCGTGTATAAGTCACCTATCTTCTCTTTGTTTCAGTTTCTACATGTATAAGATGAGAATAGCTCCGGCTTTGTCTGCCTCACAGGGCTATTGTGAGATCAATGAAATAATGGAAGTGCAAGAGTTTTGAGAACAGCAAAATCCTATTTGGCTTTGAATTATTATTATTTATTTCAAAATTATGGATCATGATTATTTATAAGAAGTCCCTGCATAGTGCAAAAGGTTAATACATTCACTTACTGTCTTGGATTGAATTGTGTCCCCCAAAATATGTATCTACTTGGGTAGTCCAGGATTATCAATGCAACAGTTATGTCATGATATAGTTTGACAGTTATGTAATGTAATTATATTATGATGTAATCCTTACCCGTGCTGTGATCTGATGTAAGTATCCTCTATTTAAGATGTGTTGTAAATCCTAACCTCTTTCTGTGGAAGAAAGATGAGGCTTTCTGCTCCCGTAAATATTTATAGCCTCAGAAACCCTGTACAGGGTCGCTAAGAGTCGAAACTGACTCCACGGCATATAACAACAAGGAAGGTTAGGCTATGTTAATGAAGATGTGGTTATGTTTTTTATGTTAATGAGTGAGAGTTAGGGCGGGGTGCAACGCCCTCACTCAGTCCATAGCCCCAAGACAGAAGCCAGCGGAGAGAGGGGGAGCCTTTCTATATTATCATCAAGAAAGAAAAAGCTGAGAGTGGAGCATGTCGTTTGGAACTGGGATCCCTGTGCTGACAGCCTACTAGACTCAGGGGAAGACTGATGCCAAGACACCTGAGCTCTCCAAGGAATGCCAGGCCCACAGATACTAAAAGGAGGAAAGGTCTTCCTCCTAAATGATGAACTGACAGAGAGAGAGATAGTCTTCCCCAAGAGCTAATGCTGAGAATACAAACTTTTAGCCTCCTAAAATGTAAGAGTCATCCACTGGTGACTGTTGTATCAGCACTAGATAACCAAGACAGCTGAAAACTAAAATGTCGGAGGGTCAAGTCCACACAGAGGTACCTCAGAAGAAAAGCCTAACAGTCTGCTTCCAAAAATCGAGCTATTGAAAATCCTGCAGAACACAGTTCTACTTGGGCACACATGGAGTCTCCATGGGTTGGAGTCCACCTGACAGCAACCTGTTATTCTTTGTAAGAATTATGAACGGCAACCTCTACTGCGCTGCCAAACCCTACTCAGGAGTCTGCATCCCCTAGGGTGTCTCTGCAACCTGCTCTGCTAAGTATAGCTGTGCTCAAGTGGGACCCGGCTGACATGAAAAGAATGGCCCCCAGGGACCTGTGGGGTAGCTGTATTGTACTGGGCCTACGGGCATCGGAAACTGCTTTGCCCACAAACCTTCACACCAAATGGCCCAAGAGATTAGCAACCAAATACAGCCCAGACTCTGTCAATCTAGAGCTGCTCATACACTATTACCACTGAGGGACTAGGCAACAGGCCCTGCTGGAAGTTTCCCCAGCCAACTTTGAGGCCATTTTTAAGCCAAGGGTCTGTGGAAGGGACCAGGAGAATCTGCATTTAAATTCAGATATAAACTGAGCTTGAGAAAAACTCTCAATGATGTGAGGCCTGATGGAGTGGAGTAGAGGAAAGAATTCTCCACTGATTCCACACCAGGCCCTCAATGAAACATAATACTTTTTGAAGGAAACCCTGGCTGTGCATAGAGATACCCTTCTAACCTACTTCTTGGTTGGGCTTCTTTCATCCTTTAATGGAATTTTACTGCTCTTCACTACCACCCACACACAGGGTGATCAAAGTATATGGATTTCACTGGGTTAGGCATATAGAATTCTAGCTGCTTAGGTCTCTACAGCTGCATGACCCTTAACTATCTGCCACCAAGCTCCTGCCAAAAGGCCGGTATAGACATAGGTTGTTCAGAGAGGTTTATCTAAAGCTCTAACCACCCACTCCTCCAGATACCTAAATATGGCACTTGGACTAAGTGGATATGCAGGAAATCTATTGTCCTTAAACACACCTAAACTTTCCTGTGGAGACACGTGAAACAGTGTTGTATTATTTTTTTATCCAATCATTTAGTCAACAAACACTACCAGGCACCTATTAGGGCAAGCATATACCCAGGGGTGGTAAGTCCAGGATGAGCGAGACTCCATTTCCATCTTTAAGGAATCAATAGTCTTGGAAGGTTTAGATATTAAGCAGTTAGAGCACCAAGTGATCAGTGTGGCTGAGATATACACAGGTACTGGAAGACACAGAAGAGGAAGCATCTAACTATGGTGGTGACAGAAGGGCATTAGAAGCTCCCCAGGGTGGGAGGACACCAACTTTTCAAAAGAAAAAGGATTTCAGGGCAGAGAGAATAGCCTCTGCAAAGCGCAAAGAGAGCAATGATGTGCCTTGACAAAACAAGTAACCAACACTGTGTTACTGGAATAGAGACTTGCTAAGGAGCTTGGCAGCAGGTGAGGCTAGAAGAGGAAAAGACTTATCAGTCCCATCAGAAGTTCTGATGTAGCCTTGAAGGCAATGGACAGTCATTGAATGATTTACAAAAAAATTAGGTTTGCTGTTTTTAAGGAAAGGGTTTCAGATCTGCATGCAGCATGCAGGTCAGGTTGAAATAACAAGAGGGCAAGTTAAGAAGCCATTGCAACAGCCTCCGTAAGAGTTGAGGAGGCTCTGGACTGAAGCAGTGTGATGGGGCAGAGAGGAGAGAAAGAATTTGAAAGAAATTGTGAAGACAAAATTTCCAGCATTGATCAGAAGTAGGCTGGAGTAGAGGAAGCAGTCACTTAAATCACCTGAGATTTTCTGGCAAGGACATAATTCACAGAAACCATGAACTTAGATTGTTTGGCAGTACTTTAACAAAGATCATAAACAGAGGGGTATGAATGAAATTTAGAAAAATGTCACTGAAAAACTGTTTTTCAGTTTGGAATATGTTCAGTTTGAGATGACTCTGGATTATCTAGGTAAAGAAATAAATTTAAAAAGAAAAAAAAAAAAAAGCAGTAGCATTCCATCAAGTACATTCCAACTCATAGCAATCCTATAAGACAGAGTAGAACTGTCTCAGCACTGCTTCCAAGACTGTAAACCTTTCCAGAAGCAGAGTCACATCTCTCTCCTGCTGAGTGGCTAGTGGGTTTGAACCACCAGCCTTTCAGTTAGCAGCCAATAACTTAAATGCAGTGCCACCAAGACTCCTCAAAGAATTATGGTGGGGTAGTGGTTGCATGTCACTGAGTCTGTTCTGACTCATAGTGACCTGTATAGGGTTTCTGATACTATAAATCTTTGTGGGAGCAGAAAGCCTCCTCTTTCACTCTCTGAGTGACTGATAGATTGAATTACTGACCTTGTAGTTAGCAGCCCACTTCATAATCCACTACGCTACCAGGATTGAATCAAAGATTTCTGTTATTGTTGTTGTTGTTGTTAGGTGCCATCCAGTTGGTTTCTACTCATAGCAACCTTATATTCACAGAACAAAACACTGCCCAATCCTGTGCCCTCATCACAATCATTGTTAGACTTGAGTCCATTGTTGCTGCCATTGTGCCAATCCATATCATTGGGGGTCTTCCTATTATTCACTGACCATCCACCTTACCTAGCATGATGTCCTTCTCGGGGGACTGGTTAATCACGATAGTATGTCTGAAGTTTGAAAGATGTGGTCTCACTATCCTGGCTTCTAAGGAGCATTCTGACTGTACTTCTTCCAACACAGATTTGTTTGATCTTCTGGCAGTCCATGGTATTATTAATATTCTTCTCCAACACTGTAACTCAAAAGCATCAATCCTTCTATGGTCTTCCTTATTCACTGTCCAACTTTCACAAGCATATTAAGCTACTGAAAATGCCATGTCTTGAGTCAGGTGCACCTTAATCCTCACACTGACATCTTTGCTCTTGAACACTTTTAAGTGGTCTCATACAGTAGATTTGCTTAATACAATACATCATTTGATTTCTTGACTGCTACTTCCATGAATGTTGATAGTGGATCAAAGCAAAATGAAGTTTTTGGCAACATCAATCTTTTCTCTGTTTAGCATGATGTTATTTATTGGTCTCATGGTGATGATTTTTGTTCTCTTTACATTGAGGTGCAACCCATACCAATGGCTGTGGTCTTTGATCATCATCAGTAAATATTTAAGTCCTCTTCACTTTCAGCAAGCAAGGCTGTATCACCTGCATATTACAGGTTGTTAATGAGTCTTCCTCCCATCTTGATGCCATGTTCTTCTTCATAAAACCCAGCTTCTCAAATTATTTGCACACAGCCTTTCTCATTCCATGGGTCTAGAGTCCTCAGCTGCTCTATCTCGTTCTGCTATTTCCTCTGCGTTTTCCTCTGGTGTCACTGCCTCTCTTATTAGGACCCCACGCTTCTCTCATGCTCTTCCATCTTGATGTTCCTAGGATCTTCTACTTTTATCTCTGCTGATACATCAGACCTCTGCGATGGGGGTGGTCTCTTGACCCTCTATCCGCTCACTCCCGTTCAAAATGATTATTGCCACAAATCAGAAACCACCTCCTTTCTTGCTTCTGTTCCAAATCTTGCTCCAGGTAAGCACTCAATCCCCTTACTTTTTCCTTTATGTCTCAACCATTTCGTTTTGGTACAGTGAATTTGTGTATTCTTTCCATCTTCTTTTGATACTTTCTGCATCATTCAATATTTTGCCTATGGAATCTTTCAATATTTCAAGTTGAGGCTTGAATTTTTTTTTTCAGTTCTTTCAGCTTGAGAAATGCTGAATTGGCTGTTTTCTTCCCATTTGGTTTTCTAATTCCAGGTTTTTGCACATTTCATTATAATGCATGACTTTGTCTTCTCGAGCTACCCTTTGAAATTTTCTGCTCAGTTCTTTTACTGTCTCTTTCTTCTAATTGCTTTAGCATATCTATGTTGGAAAACAAGTTACAGAACCTCTTCTCACATCCATTTTGGTCTTTTCCTTCTTTCTTGTCTTCTTAATAAGCTTTTGCTTTTTTCCTGCATGATGTTCTTGATGTCATCTCACACCCTTCTGGTTTTCTGTCCTTAGTATTAAATGCATCAAATCTGTTCTTGAGATGATCTCTAAATTTAGGTGGGATATGTTCACGGTAATAACTTTCTTCTCGTGAACTTTTAAAAAAATGTTTTCAGTTTCATCCTGAGCTTGCGTACAAGCAATTGATGCTCTGTTCCACAGTTTGCCCTGGCCTTGTTTGGGCTGATAATATGGAACTTTCTCACAGTTTTTTCCAACAAATGCATTTGATTTCTGTGTATGCCATGTGTATAATGTTGTTGTTGTTGTTAGGTGCCATCCAGTCACTACCGACCCATAGCAACATTATGCACAGCAGAACAAAACACTACCTGATCCTGGGCCAACCTCACTATTGTTGCCACACTTGAGCCCATTGATGGCTGCCACTTTGCCAATCTATCTCCCTGGGGGTCTTCCTCTTTTTTCTGACCCTCCACCTTACCAAATATGATATCCTTCTCCAGCAACTGGTCCCTCCTGACAATATGTCCAAAGTATGAGAGATAATGTTCGGCCATCCTGGCCTCCAAGGAGCACTCTGGCTGTACCTCTTCCAACACAGATCTGTTGGTTCTTCTGGCAGTCCATGGGACTTTCAATATTCTCCTCCAACACCATAAGTCATATGTGTAATAACAGTCTTTTAGATTGTTTAAAAAAGGTATCTGCTGTGAATAGTCATTGGTACTTAATATGGGTCAGAAGTTCAAAAGTAGACTAGGATGGAAATATAAGAACCTTCTTGGGTTAGATGTAAAGTTGCTACTCAAGACATAGTCTTCGTTTTGAGGTGAATGATAAGTTCTTGTTCAGAATTAATGTTGATTTTATTGTTGTGTGCCATCAAGTTGCTTCTGACTCATGTTGCTGTTGTTAAGTGTCGTCGAGTCATTTCCAACTCATAGAGACCCTTTATTAGGTTTCTTAGGAGCAACAAGTAGATTTGAACTGCCAACCTTGCTGTTAGAAGTCCAGTGCTTATCCTGCAGTGCCACACCAGAACTCCTTCGAAATTATTACTGGAAGATGGGGAGGAAATACTCTCTCAAACAACCATGGCACTCCCTTCAACCAAGAAAAGGAAATCATGTAACTCATCATGCTTACTTTTTTGCCCTGCCTACAAGGAACCTCAGAGTTATAATTAATGTACAATTGAAGTGACTATATTAAGCCTTATAATAAACACATTTGCTTTCATACCATTTTTATGACTTTCATTTCTGACTTCTAATTTGGCATCTTCCATGTATGTAACAACCTGTGAACAACCTTGCTTGCTGAAAGTGAAGAGGACTTAAAACATTTTGATGAAGATCAATGAGCACAGTATGGATTACATCTCAATGTAAAGAAAACAAAAATCCTCACCACTGGACCAATAAACAACATTCGGATCAACAGAGAAAAGATTGAAGTTGTCAAGCACTTCATTCTTCTTGGATTAACTAACAACACTCACTGAAGCGGCAGTCAAGAAATCAAACGACGTATTGCATTAGGCAAATATGCTGTACAAGACCTTTTTAAAGTGTTGAAGAGCAAAGATATCAGATTGAGGACTAAAGTGTGCCTGACCCAAGCCATGGTATTTTCAAT
>NW_006408695.1:5853142-5877241 GCF_000296735.1 Chrysochloris asiatica | reverse complement strand
CAGTTTGTTGAAAGATTTCAATTTGTATAAAATCAATTCCCAGAGCCTTGTTCTTTGTTAATGCCTTCAATGAACTTTGAACTTCTTCCTTCAGTATCATTGGCTGTTAATCATACTTCAGACATATTGTCAGGAGGGACCAGTCATTGGAGAAGGATATCATGTTTGGTTAAGGTGGAGGGTCAGAGAAAAAGAGGAAGACCCCCAACAAGATGGATTGGCCAAGTGGCAGCATCAATGGACTCAAGCGTGGCAGCAGTAGTGAGGTTGGCCCAGGATGGGGCAGTGTTTCATTCTGCTGTGCATAATGTTGCTATGGGTCAGTACTGACTCGATGGCACATAACAACAATAACAACAAATGTATGTCCCATATTCTAAGCTGCTTTGATTTTTCGTAGGAATGCCATTTTTAGCTTAGTTTGAACCCTATCCATTTCAGACACTTTTTAGACTGCTAAGAAGGAGTTTTTCTTTACAATCTATGAGGATAACTATTTTCCCCAGGTAGAAGAGAGAAAACAAAAAAAATTGCCTTCTTTGGAAAGAGAATTGATCCTCAGAGACCAGCAAATGTCAAGAGGGCCAGACTGAAGGATTGTTACAGAAAGCTAAAGTCTTTGACTCCAAAGGAGCATCCAAAAGGCAGGCAAAACAAAATCAGACTAGAATAGCTCCAAGTCAGTCCCTCTTCAACTTCTCAGACCAGTAGAATTCTTGTCAAACATAAATAGCATCATAGAGGTTTAGGTAAATTCCTTGCAGGTTATTAGGATTATGGAAATAAATATATACGTGGAGGGAGGGGTTGTAATTGTAACAATTGTGCAGTTTTTAAAAGTCTTTACATCCATTACCTAACTGAATCCTCTTCAGTGTTCTGACAAGTAGGAAGGGCAGGAACTGTGATGGTTCACATTTTATGTCCATATGTCATCTGGTGTCATGTTTCCTGGAGCCACTTTTAGGACGAGAACACTGGGCTGGGTTCATTTCACTTCACTAAGACCAATCAGTTCTGAAAGTAGAATAAACAAGAGTAAAGAGATGGTCCCTGATTGTGGCCACACATTTGCAGTTTCTAGAGCAAACTGTAATCCCCATCATACATAACATGTGACACTCAAGATAAAATAAGAATTATCTCCATTTCATACAGACAGAAAGTGAGGCTCAAAAGGTACACCAAAAGCTGTGCTGACCTTCAGTTGTCTTTCAGCATTTAAAGGAAGAATATTAAAGAGACTATATTCCTGAGATACACTCGCTCAGTAACCCCTCAGCTTGGAATCCTATCAAGTTTTCAGAAGGAACCCTGACTTCAGGCTTCAACAACTCATTTACTGGCATAGTGAGATGCTAATGAACGAAACCACCAAATGAACAATTTTAACTACTCTGACTTCCCCCTTTTACTAATGATTGTAGCCACAAGTGGACTGGAATGTGTCCCGCAAAACCAGTAGTAGATGAGACCCTTTCTTTCCTCTAGATAAAAATCCATCCATCTCAGGTTATACCAGACAATGGACCTGAGAGTAGCCAGTCTATAAAGCCACAATATAAATGTTTTTGAAAGGAGTCAATGAAATCTGGAACATTGAGGGATTTTCTTTGTCATCTGACCTCATGCAAGTCACTTCTCTCTGAGTCTTAGTTCTGTCTGCTGAATGCACTCATAATAACCCCTGTCTGGCTCCCTCACCTCATAAACCAGTTATGAAGTTCTAAAATCATGGCCATATCCTATTGTCACCATGTAAATGTATGATTTGAATTGTGATGGGTGCAGCATATTTGCCTAAGGCAATACGTCCTTTGATTTCTTGACCACTGCTCCCGTGTGTTGATGGTAGATCCAAGTAAAATGGAATACTTGACAACTTCACTCTTTTCTCTGTTTATCATAATGTTATCTATTGGTCCAGTTGTGAGGATTTTTGTTTTCTGTACATTGAGGTGTAGTCCATAGTGAAGACTGTCATCTTTGGTCTTCATCAGTAAGTGCTTCAAGTCCTCTATGCTTTCTTTCAGCAAGCAAGGTTGTGTGATTTGGGGAAGATAACATTTACACATTTCCCATAACTAACAAATCCTATAAGCCTCTTAGAACTTTAGTCTGAGAATTAGCACGTTTTTTAAAAAGATAATGGACTAGAGGTTGGAAGAAAACACTAAGCACTTCAATACATGTAAATAAAACTACCACCCTGTCTTTAAAGAGTTATGTTGGATTCTGAGTTTTCCATTAAGGAACCAGCCTTTGAAGATCATGGTGCGGTGGTGGTTATGTGTCATAGAGTTGGTTCCAACTCACACAGACCCTTTCCAAGCCTATAAATATGCACAGGAGCAAAAAAATCTCATCTTCCTCCCATGGAGCCAGCTGGTAGATTCAAACTGCTAGGAGCTCTGGTAGCGTAGTGGTTACGAATCGGGCTGTGAACCTTAAGGTCAGCGGTTCGAAACTACCAGCTGTTCCGCGGGAGAAAGATGAGGCTTTCTACTCCCGTAAAGATTTACACCCTCGGAAACCCTATACAGGGTCGCTATGGGTCGGAACCGACTCGATGGCACTTAACAACAACAACAACAACAAGCTTGCAGTTAGCAGTCCAACTGGTAACCCACTATACTACCAGCACTCCTTTTAAGATCATAGACTAAGAAAATCTCTTTAATTGATTTTTGTAATTTATCCTCCCCCTCTCCAGCTGCTCCTCGGAAACCCTAGACAGGGTCACTATGAGTTGGAACCGACTCAACAGCACTTCACAACAACAAAAACCCATTTTATAGCAAAACAAACTGAGGCTCACAGAAATATGATCTGCTTACAGGCACACCATAAAATCACATAGAATCCAATGAAATTATGAGCTGTCTTACACTGCATTTCAGCACACAATTACTGAGCATCTCCCAAATTCTTGCAGTGGAAACAAAGAGAAGATGTCACAGAAGCCATCTTCAAAGATTTCAGTCTACTAAGGGAGACAGACATATAATAATTGCATACGGTGAAAAATGCTATACCAACAGTGATACTAAGTGCTAAGGATACACTTAGAAGTCAGAGTGGTTAATTCTTCCTGGAGAAGGCTTCCCTCAGAAGTTGGCATGTGAGCGCACTGGGTACACAAAGAAAGGAAGAGTGTTCTAGGCAAAGGGGAATAGAGTGACCTAATGCAAGGGGGTGGGGAGACCACACAGCAGGCTTGGAGAGCCACAAACAGTTTGATACCACTGGAAGGTTTATAGAAGGTGCTGCAGAACAATCTCAGGGGTGTCAACAGGTCTCAGCTGCCATCCTTCACCTCATTTGGTACACTCCCTGGGGCTATGGTCTGTGTCCACCTAATGGACCAGTACGACACCTGGCCAAGTGCCGATGACACTGTGGGGCTTAATGAATTCTCTTTGAAGATGAGAGGACTGTGAGGGAGAAAAGAATTTGCCACTCAAGTGAGTCAACTGGAACGGAAGGTGTGCCCTGGCTCCTGAGGCCTTTCACTTTGGCTGGCCAACCAGACAGCCAGGGTCACCTCCCCTGGGGCCACTGGACTCCACTTGGGAACATCGTCTTTTTTTTTTTTTTTCCAGCAAGTTGTTTCTAAGCCACAGCACTTCTGGCTAACCCTTTGCAGTTTTACCAACATAATTGATCCCAATGCACAGGTTCCGCCTTACCTACTGGTTTCCTAGGGAGTGATGGCATATTCAGACTCCCTTGGAGAACCTGCCTGGCCCCGGCCCCCTGAGGAATGGCATGGAGAGATGTGTAAGAGCCCAATATAAATAGTCCTGGGCTGCTGCAGTCATCCTTTTGGGTGCTCTGAGTTTCCTGTCCTGAGCTAAGATTTTCCCTTAGGGTTAGCTAAGGCACTGGGAGATAAACAAAGCTTTAAAGAGACTCTCCCCACTGGGAAGTTGAGAGCACTTCTAAGACATTGCTTTTTCCTACCTTCTGATGAGTGTGTCCCAGGTTCTCTATGATCACACCCTTGTGGAGACTCTCCAAGGTGTGTGTAGGGAAAAGAGAGACCACATGAGTATGAAACCTCTCTCAGGGGTCTTCCCACATATACTGGTTCTACAGAATGTCAAAACAGCCAGGCAAATCATGCAAGGATTCGGTGAGGGGACTGGCAGGGAGAACCAGTCACCCCTGCTATTTAGCATTGAGCAATCCAAACAGCCCTTAGTGACTAAGGTTTTTTCCACTTACACCTGGTTCTTTTACTTGCACCATACAACTGTATGAGCAAATGAGATCCTTGAATGAGGGAACCAGTCCCTTCATAGATTCTCTTGTAGGAACAAGAGAATCTTCGCCTTCTAAAGATATTTGGAGACAGGGAACATTCATTCACATAGACTTTTCAAAATACACCTCTAAGCCATTTTCACCATGTGGTTGCTGTGATCTAAAAAAAATCAAGTGTGTGCAAAGCAGGCAGCCAGCAGCTTGCAGGAGAATGAGAACTTGGCAAGGAACAAAAGTAAAGCAAGCCACAGAAGCAGAGAATGTATTCACAGTGTGTATAAGTGACAAAGGATTAGTATCCAAAACACAATGGCAATGAAATCCTATACGTTAATAACAAAAAAGAAAAGGAAAGCAATGAAAATAAATTTGCAGACTATAAAATTTTACAATCTATCAATAGATGAATGCATTAAAAAAAGTGGGGCATATAAAAAATGAAATATTACTCATCCATAAAGAGAAAAAAAAGTTCTGATCATGTGACAACATGGCTAACCCTTGAAAACATCATGCTGAGTGAAATAAATCAGTCACAAAAGGGGAAATATTGTATGATCCCATTTATATGGAATATCAAGAAAAGAAAGCATATAGACAGCAAAGTTCAGGGGCAAGTGGGAGGGAAGAAAAGAGGGGGGCTCACTGTTTAGGGGACACGGAGCTTCCATTAAGATGATGGGAAAAATGTTTAAATGGTTGCAACTGAATTGAACATGTGGTGAACCTTGAAACAGCAAGTGTTTTGTTATCGATATATTTACCACAATAAAAATAAATAACATGCAAGCTCAGAAAACACTTGAGAAGATGCTGAGTTTCACTAATAATCAAAGACATGCAAATTAACAAATAAAGAGATGCCATCTCACACTCACTGAGTTGGCCAGATTTTTAAGAGACTATAAAAATGTTTGGCAAGATACAAAGCACCAATAGTGCACATACACACTGATGACAGGACTCCAAGTGGGTACAGCTGCTTTGGAGAGAAATTTGCAATATCTGTGGCTATGTAGGATAAGCATTGAACTGTGAACCACAGAGTCAGTGGTTCAATTCCACCAGCTGCTTCCCAGGAGAAAGATGAGGCTTTCTATTCCTGCAAAGATTTACAGCCTCAGAAACCCTATTGGTGTTGCTTAGTGTCTTTGAGTCGGTTCCAACCCATAGCGACCCTGTATAGTGTTTAAGAGGAGCAGCTGGTGAGCTTGAACTGCCGACCTTGCAGTTCAAATGGCTTTGCAGTCTGGCGCATTAATTCACAGCACCTCACCAGGACTCCTGGAAACCCTATACAGGGTCATAATGAGTTGGAACTGACTCTACAGCACTTAACAACAAACAATAACAAACAGGTTTAAAGCTACATAAGCCTCGTATCCTGAAAACCATGGACAAGAATATTTACTGCATCATAAGAGGGGAAAAGGCATTCTGAAAGACCTTGGGTAGGGAAAGGTTTAATAAATTGTGACATTTTCATACATGTATAGAAATGAAAAGTGAAATGAACTAAAATTAGTGTATCGATATTGGTAGATCTAAAATTAAGGTTAAATGAAAAAAATCAATTTACAGACTAAATCAGTATTATCTTTCATGCAAAATGAAACAATACGATATCTGGGGGTATATTTTTCAAAGTTGTTTTTTGGAAGGCTTCTCACACTGTTTTGGATGCACCTCTTTGAAGTAAAAAGTACCAACCTGAACAGGACAGGTAAATACCATCTTTGGGATGGTGGTTCGTTGTTCTAAGACGAAAGCGAAATTGTTGAAAAGAAGTGAGCTACAAAGGGGTTTTAGGTCATATTTTGTTTCTTTGAAAAGACAAAGAGTTACAAAAATGTGTTAATATGCTTAAAAATCAGGGTAGTAAGGATATTAAAATATAAAGGTCAGGATAGGTTAGGTTTTGTTACAAAAATAACAACTCTGAATATCACTGGCTTCAAACAGCAAATAAATATATTTAGCTCACACTATAGATGAGCCCTGTGTGTCACAGAATCCGGGTGTGATGTTATACTGTAAGTACGGGGCTGTTAACGCAAGGTCAGCAATGCAAACCCACCAGCTGCTCTCAGAAACCATATACAGGGTGGCTATGAGTCGGAATCAACTCAACAGCACACAAAAACAACAACAACATAGTTACATTATAAGGATTCCTGTTAACACTGTAAGATAAGCACTGCTAGCCTCAAGGTCAGAAGTTCCAACCTACTAGCTGCTCCATGGGAGAAAGATGAGCCGCCTGTTCTCATAACAATAACTTGGATGCTAGTAGGTAGTCTAGATGCATCATGGGTTGGCAGAAGGGCTCTCCTTACTGTTGTCACTTAGGGACCAAGGCTGAGAGAGCAACTGTCATTTCCTTATTAGTGGCTGAGCCAGAGGGAAAGAGAGATCTAGGGTGGAGGTAGGAGAAGGGGCAGTCTCTCATTGGCAATTTCATGCCCCAGCCTGGAAGTGGGACAAGTCACTTCCTTACACAACTTTTTGGTGAGAGCTGCTTACAGTGCCTTACCCTAGTCAAGCGGGCCAGGAAACACAATTCTACTATGTGTCCAGAAGTGGAAAGAACTGGAAATATTTGCCTAACCGCCCAAAAGTTGAATCAATGGGTGTTGATTATATCTAGTCCTCTTCATTCTTTGCTATATATTTGAATTATGTTTCATATTTCACAAAATAGGAAAAATATCAGAGCTCTGGTTTGGGAGTTAGGAGCACTTGGTCAGGAGAGGGCTTGATGAGAGAGGAAGGGGTGGGTGGATAGAAGCAGAAAGATTATCATCTCCAGAGGTTTGTTCTTGGGCCCATCACCATGGTGCTGCGATGATCCTTTCTTCAGAAATGTGCTGTATTGTCAATGACCCAGAACAGGTTGACCCTCCATGCTTTAGTTTCTATCCACAGAAACTGAGTAGACAGTAGGCAGTCTAATATAAGGAGATGTAAGCTGGGATTATGGATTGTGAAGTCCAAAGACTTAATGAAGTGCCGGCTCTGCCACTCACTCTTCCTGTAACCTTGGGCAAATTGCTACAACTTTAGGGTCTATTTTTTTCATCTGTAAAATGGCCACAACAATAACATCTACATCTCCAAATAGTTGTGATAAACAAATAAGATATGTAAAGGATTTTGTAACTGTAGCATGCTGTACAGGCATTCACTATTATTAATGACCTAAATTTGCTGCAAGGGGTGCCTCAAGCCAGATTTACATTTCTGGCCGACAATGACTCATACAACTTCCCTCCCCAGAGCCACCTGGTTGACAAAATAGGCTCAGGCATCATCCTGTGGTCCAACTGCTTGAATAATCTATTGATTCTCTCTTGTGAAATTGAGTCTGGGAGCAGAAATCACACATTATTACAGATTCCCCAAGGAGAAAAATGGGAGAGGGCCTGAGTCCTATGAGTATGGCCTGCCAGGGGAATGTTTTAGGTCTAAGTTGCAGCTTGGGTTCATGGGAGCCACCAGCTATTTAAGCTGGAGAAATATAGCAGCAAGAGACCAGCTCTTCTAATACAGTCAGGTTCCAAATGAAGAAACTAAGGCAGGGAGAAGCAGAAAGGATGGTCCTTCTCACACACAATAGATGGAGAATCAAGAGACTTGGGATTTATCCTGGGGTCTTCTTTTCAGTTAGGATAACTATATAAAGCTCCTTCCTGCCAAATGCTTCCATTTCCTTCTCTGTAAAGTGAGGGGATTGAACCCAATGACCCCCCTGGTTATTCTGAAGCCTGTTATTCAAAGAACACCCAGTTCTAACAAATATGAAATCTAGTCAAGTGAGCCTTCATGGTCCTAATTATTGACTTTGCAGGTTTAGGTCTCAAGAGTATTCTTTTTGTCTCTTCCCTCCTATACACCCTGAATCTCACCTGTTTGTCTTCTTCTCTACTTTATTAAAAGGCTGTATCTTGGTGTTTTGCTCTTTGTTTCCTGTTATCCCTCAGAGCTCTAATGTCGTGGGTTCTATCCTTATCTAAGAAACATTCCCATTGGACAGCCATACCAGCTCTAGGGATGTGACCAGAAAAACCTTCAGAAGGTAGCAGTGAATACCAGCTAGAACTCAGGAAATAGCTCACGGGTATCCAAGTCTGGCCCCCAGAGTCCCACTAAGAGGATGCTCTGCACAGCAATATTGCTGCTGATAACACATCCCCAGAGATCACAGGAAACTGTGTGGCCAGATGCAAGGGTAAGTCTGACCCACCGGCTGCAGGTGCATCCTGTTCTGACTGTGGAGACAGATCCACAGGATCCAGATCCTCATACCACATTACCTGAGGCCTTGCCTCTCCAGTTGTCACAGGCCCCTCCCCATAGCTACCAACTCATTCCATCAGTAATTGCCAGGAGCAAAGAAAAGACTAATGCTTCCATCTGTAATAATAAGAGGTGGCCATTACAAATACAAGGCACTTTTGAGTCTACAGAGCACTTTCATACCAATTAGCTCCTATGATTCTTATGAAGAACTGAGAGGTAGCCGGGGAAGGGATTATTCATTCATTTTATAGATGAGGAGGTTCACCTGAGGACCAGTGAGGTTAAAGGATTTAAGGTTAGATCTTCGAACTCTCCCTCCCAGTGGTACAACTGAAGTATCACCATCTTACTAGGAAATTATGTTAATGACCATGCCAACGACTAATATTGCAATATTTTCAAATATAAAGGCTCTCATCAGCTCACTTCTCCCCTTCAATAAATAGTTCAGGAGGGGAAACCATTTCTGAAACCAAAACAGCATTTACATTGTGGTTAGTGTCGTATCTGGTTTCTAGAATCCAGGTCTTCAATATCTTTCTGCCTCTTGTCCACTCTCCCCCTTAGATTGGATTTTTACTTTGAGTCAGTCCATTGGAGGAAAGGAGGAGGGAAAGTAAATGCTCCCATGAACTCTGCTTACTGTACCAGTTATCAAGTGTATGTCAGCAACCTTGGAAGGTCTCATTAAGGAGACTTGTACGGCTGAAGGCTATAACAAGAACTCTTTCCATACGATACGCTTAGAAACCCCCAGTGATTCCCGGTCGCTTAGTCTTAACTACTAGAAATGTGGCCCATGGATTAGCAACATCAGCATCACCTGGGAGTTTGTTAGAAGTACAGAATTTCAGGCCTCATGCCAGACCTACTGCATCAGAATCTGTATTTCAATAAGTACTACAAGGGATTGAGATGTATACAAAAGTTGAAGAGCAATGGCATAGAGCATAGGGCCACCCAGCCTCCTGCTCCTCGCTGTCTGAGAGAAATGCTCACCAGCCTCCACTCTAGCCTCATACATCTTCTCTTGCCTTTGCTCCTCCAAGTCTCTCTCCCCTTAGTTTTCACTGGACTTAGTTTTCCTTCCATTTGTTCAATTCTAACTTGAAATTTACCTCCTCCAAGAAATCAAGCCATAGCTTCCCATCTGGGAATAATCATTCCATCCTCTAAGTGAGTTCCACTGCCACGAATCCTGCACCCAGCACTTTTTAGCTCACATTATAATTTTTATGAGCAAGATTTATCTCCGTCTCTAAATTGTGAACTCTTCAAGGTCAAGGCCCATGTCTGATTCATTTCTATATTTCTGAAAGCCGCACAGTGTTTTGCAAAGTGCCTACCACAAGCTAGTCTCTCAACATATTTGTCTTTAACATTTTCTCTGTCTCTAATTGGGAAATCCAGAGAGGTTTTAAAAAAATCAGATTACTATTCTAGCTATTTTAGACAACCATTCCTAAATCTGATTATTATCTAGACTATGAAATTTTCCCCTAAAATATTCAGATCTGCTATCACCAACCATACACAGATCCCTATCCTCTGCCCCCAACACCCACTTTTCATTTCATTTCATTTGTTCTTATCTAGTAGAAGAAGCAATTGGTCGGAATCTATTGAGAATAGGCTGGGGATGAGGGGGGATGACTGCTGCATATGTGGTGTGCCAATTCCAGACTAATTTAGAATCTTTACAAGAGAAAGAATTTGATCCTATTACAGACTGGAACATAGTACCCGGATTCCAAAGTCTTTATCAGGATCTACATTTGGGACAAGCAAAGTTCCCCTGGCCCTTGTTCAGTCACTTAATGGAGAAGACTCCAAAGACAGAATGCCACTGGTGTTCTTCCAATTATAGAATCATCTGATTAGAATTACAGTAAATGCATAGCTCAGTTTACATTGTCCTGAGGTGAACCATGAACCAAGCTGCTCTGGTTGGAGCATCTGAGGGTACTGAACTCTAAAAGCCCACTGCTTCATCTTGCAAGGACTAACTTGGGAAGGGGAGAGGTACAAATTAAGGCACTCTAGGAGGGGGGTTTAATGAAATTTGTGTGTGTGGTGGTGGGCGGAACAACATTATTTTTTCATTCCATTTTTCCATGAGATGTTTGAAGCCTCTTCTTACTCCCAGGGACCCTGGAGCTCTGGGGTCCAGAACTAGGTGGATTTTTTTCATTACTGTTTGGAAGAAAAACTAAAATATCATTCACTCCAGACATTAAACCAGCCCAGACATTTGAAGTAGGGGACTGTTTTAGGGGCAACTTCAAAACAAATTTTTCTAGTTTATTTCCAGCTTGCCAGCAATGAGACTTGAGAGATATATGCAAAGCAAACATTTTTAAAACCACGGTGTATTATTTTGGATCATGGGCAAATGGGTTTGCCTAGGCTACCTGGCTGAAGAAGATCAAAACAGAAATTCTATGGAAAAATTGTAAACATTTCTTCCATCCATTGCACTTACAGGTTGAGAGTTAAGACTTGTTAGGGTGTTGTAAGCAAACCTGGCTGTTGTGTTATTGTTGTTTCTAACTTAATTATCAGACTCTTAAGCGTTACTGCCCCAAATCCAGCCAGGGGGTGAGAGGTATACTTTGAAGCCATCAAGTCAAAAGTGCTACTGGCTGAAATGCTGCTCTACTGGACCATGAAATGGGTTTTCAAAGGGAAAGAGAACGAAAGACTTGCAAGCCCTGAGGAAACTGTCTCACCAGAGTGGTGATGCTCATAATGGACAAGAAGCAGCACCATGTGATGGGAATCTGTCCAAGTTCCCCCATGGAGTCAGCCCAAATCTCACACATTTTGGAGATTAACTATGAAGCCTCAATTTCTTCATCTACAAATTGGATTAATTATTGCATATAAGAGGGATTCATATAGTTTCATGTTACTCTTAAAAAATGTAAATTGTGAGTTGCTTTGATTCAAGTCTAGAGGAAGAACACTGCTGCTTTTTTATTTTCTAAAAATTCTTAGTATTAAAGACATCAAAACTCTCCTCAGTAATAATAGTCTTTCTTGTAGCATTTAGGTTTTAAACCAATTTAATATTTGATCTGGACCAACCCTAGGTTCTTTCAAGTTTGTTCCAACTCATGGCAACCTTATATAGGGCTTCCAAGGAGTGGCAGATAGGTTTGAACCAATAAACTTGCAGTAGGTAGTCCAATTCTTATCCTACAGTGCCATACCAGGAACCCCTAGAAATCATAATGGTATCAAAATTAAGGGATGTACAGAAATCAAATCATAGATTCATAGATACATGAGATCATGGCTATTTAGAAAAGAAAAATGTATTGTCCTTAATAAACAAATTCTTACTTGTCAGGAAAAAAAAATAAAAATAGTTTTCAGTTTGAAGCCAGGAAGGAGAGCATTGGACAGTGAAGGTAACGGGGAAATTTTTGATTACTGGTTATTTGGACCAACCCAACCTGCCCATTCCTGCCTTGGCTATTCTTGATCATGCCATCAATCACCTTTCACTTGGCCAGCACTGATTTCCACTGGCCTGTCTTTATTATGATGTCCTGGCATGGCACTGTAGGATAAGCTCTGGACTACAAGTCGGTTAGACCTGCAAGACTGACAGTTCAAACTTACCAGATGCTCCTCAGAAATCCTAAACAGGGTCGTTATGAGTCAGAACTGACTCAACAGCACTTAACAACAACAACGAACCTGTATTATAAATCAAACTTAATTTGGCATCAGTCCAGACCCTGCTGGGCTCTTGCCAATGGAAAAATCTTGAACTTATGTAAAACCATCCATGGAATATCAGTGCTGAAAATATTAAAGAGTAAACCTATCTGCAGCTTTGTTTTAGGAGGCAGAACATCAGTAAGGAGAATCCTTCTAGGGACCAAACAGTGGTAAATGGTGATCAAAACCAGATTTGGTGCCCTTCAGGCTCTTCCTAGTAGGATTTCTGTCCTAGAAACACAGTTAAAAAGGTAAAAAGACTACCAGGGCCATCCAGACTCATAAATAATATATAAACCACCTTGTTTAAGAGATGGGGAAACAGAGGCTCAGAGAAGGAAAGAGACTGTATTCAAAGTCACACAAACAATAGATGGCAGAACCAAGTCTATAGAGACCAAAGGGCTGTCCTCCAACTTCAGGATACTTGTCCCTACCAACACTCTGAGAACTGTCACAATCCTTCAAGCTCTTGGGGATGAGAACTTACTAAATAATACGGAAACATTTTGTCATTTGTCTCTGAAGATTGCAACAGCGTCTTAGCATTCTTAGGCTCTTGTACAGCAAACCGGAAAACCGCCAGGGCTTTGGCTCTCAGAAAGCAGCAGCTCAATGGTGTGGAAATCTGGATTCTAGTCCCAGCTCAGACACTAATCCTGGTGTCTGATGTGCCTTGGCTCCAAACTAAAGTCCTTTTGTACTCCCCATGAAGAAAAAAAGGTGCAAGAAATCAGAGGAAATGAAGGCTGCCCTTTTAAAAGGTAGCTTTCTTCTTTCAGGGGTGTCCCCAAAAGCACAGCAGTAGGGTCAGTACCTTAATCTATTCAAAGCCCACTTCTTCATTTAGAGATATGTGGATATGGAAATGAAAACCCACACCTGTCTATTAGAGGTTGGCTGTATTAAGCCCAGGGCTATGTGTGTGTGCGCACGTGTATGTTTAACTAAAGTTTTAAAGCTCTTTTTGACTTTTAACATCAACTCCAAATTGTTATTCCTTCAGTGAATATTTATAGGTAACTTAGGTTTTGTCACTTCTTACTAGTACCAGTATCCTGAAAGGCACATTTGTTGTTGTTAAGTGCCATCAATTCACAGTGTACAGGGTTTCCAAGGAGCATCTGGTGAGTGTGAACTGCAGATCTTGCAGTTCAAACCAACTTTGCAATCCAATGCATTATTCTACAGCATCACACTACAGATGAAGACATGAAAAAATAAAGACTTTAGTCACTGAAAAAAAAAAGAATCTGTGGACAACAATGATAGATTCAACACTAGGACTCAGCAGCTATTTCCCAGAATAAGCCCATTATTGTTGTTGTTGTTAAGTTCTGTCAAGTCAATTCTGACTCGTAGCAACCTGGTATAGAGTTTCCAAGAAGCATCTGGTGAGCTTGAACTACCGACCCTGAAGTTCAAACAACTTTTCTGTCTGACACATTACCCTACAGCGCCACACCAGGAATAAGCCCATAGGAGTCCCTAAATTCAGGAACCCTGGCAATGTACCACCAGCTAGCTTCCTGTCCATTGTAAAATAATTGTTTTGTCATTTATCTCCTCTTGCTTAATTCCATTCTTCTCCTAGAACAGTGTTCTCTGCTCCCTATCTCTATAACTGCATCAACACAAACATGCATACACACACACACACACACACACACACACACACTATTACTCCTTTTTATTTTTTTTACATTCAGCTCAAATGCTGTTTCCTCAAAGAAGCCCTTTCTAACCACCCCCCAAAAGACCAGGTCTTCCAATTCCATGCTCTCCTGTACCATGTTCCTTTCTTGTTGAACACTTTCCAAGTTTGCAAATATCCATCAGATCGAGACTGTTTATTGCTCTGCATTGTACCTCCAACACCTACCACAGAGCATGACATAAAGGAGGCATGCAATCGAGAGCTGATAAGAGAACGGTGGTGGTGGTATGACATCGAGTTGGTTCTGACTCACAGCAACCTTGTATAAAGGTTGCCAAGACTGTAAGTCTTTACAGGAACAGAAAGTTTCATTTTTCCCTTATGGAGCAGCTTGTGGATTTGAACTGCTGACCTTGTGGTTAGCAGTCTAACACTTAACCTATTACATTACCAGGGCTCCTTGAGGGAATGGTAAAATAAACAAAGACTCAAAATTTCAATAACTCATCTCTTGTTGGTGGAGTTTTAACCTGTTTGAATTCACCAAACATCACCAATACATCCTATTCTTCTCCACTTATACCCAATGCTTCTTATGCTTTCTCATCTCAGTCTTCTTGTAGCCCAGGTTCCCCTTCTCCACATTCTGTAAATAGCATCAATTTTCAATGTAACTGGGAAATCTTCCCTAAACTCTTCATGATAGTGGTGATAGTTGTATGCCTTTGAGTCAGTTCCAACTCGTAGTGACTCTGCATAGGGTTTCTGAGTCTGTAAGTCTTTACAGAACCAGACAGCATCATCTTTCTCCCACAGAGCAGCTGGTGACATCAAACTACTGATGTTGTAGTGAGCAACCCAATGCATGACCCAAAATCCCCTTTACTCCTCTGTTTTACCCTAGTGCTCAGTGTTTTAGAGTTCCAAGGCTCAGACCCTGAGTTATTGATTCAATGTAGGCTTACCAGAATGCTCTACTCATTGTTAGTGCTCAGATTGTTGTTGTTGTTGTTAAGTGCCGTCGAGTCGGTTTCGACCCATAGCGACCCTGAATAGGGTTTCCGAGGCTGTAAATCTTTACGGGAGCAGATCACCTCATCTTTCTCCCGCGGAGCAGCTGGTAGTTTCGAACTGCTGACCTTCCGGTTCGCAGCCCGATTCGTAACCACTACGCTACCAGAGCTCAGATAGTATTGAATAAATGAACCACAGGATCAAATATTGCCAACACGAGAAGTTGAGCTACTCAAGAACAGGAACTCTCTCTTAATCAGTATTTTGCACATAGTAAGTACTCACTCCTGAGTTGACTTAAATACCATCCTCCCCCAGAGACAAGGTAAGGAAGCATCAATGTAGTGGAAATTGTAAGAGATTTGAAATTATTCAGATTTACCTACTATGTGACCTTGGGAAGATGGCTTCCCTTGATAAATCTCATGTTCTCCATTTGAAGATATAATACCACTGTCATAAGAGCATCATGGGTCCTAGTGTGGTGCTGTGGGTTAATGTGCTGGACTACAACATCGATCTGAACTGCAAGGTTGGAGGTTCAAGCTCCCCAGCCACTCCTCAGAAACCCTATTCAAGGTCACTACAGATCCGAACCTACTCAACAGCACTTAATAGCAACAATACAAGAGCATGGTGATGGGGAGTTAATGTTAATACACGTGGCATTTGGCTATTCCACAATATGTATCAATCCATATCAAATTCTTTTTCTTCCTCCCTTTCTTGGAGTCACAGAGAACCTCGCTCTTTCATCTGCCTCTCTACCTGGGAAGCAAATAATGGTAACAAAACTTAAATATGGAACTTAGGATACCTCTTTATCTTCCTAGCTGGGAAACAGACAGCAATACCTATGCCCAAAACCTTTCCGTCTTGATGAATATAAAGGCAACTGGATTAGGCTCAAAGAATGACTCAGCTATGACATCTTAGATCTGAAGACAAAACGTTGGTGGCAAGTGGGTGGTGGGGGTTGGAGAGGAAATGAACGAAGACTGTATCTGATGAAAGATGACTCTAGGATAAACGGTTCTAGTCCTGGTGGCCTCCTAGCTCTGACATGATGTGGAGGGTCTGGGACCTGAAGATGTTCCTATTACCCCCTCTATCCCATCTCATGGAGAGTTCCCTGTCTGTCGGACACCTGCCTTCCAAAATATAAGCTGTCATCCTTTTGGTTCTGGAGCTTGTCAGCCCAGGTACTAAAAAACATTTGAGTACCACTGCTGATGAACTGCATTTATAAATTGTTTAACTTCTCTGAGCCTTAGTTTTCTATCTGTGTTGTTGTTGTCGTTAGCTGCCATCTACATATACAACAGAATTGGTCCTGGGCCATCCTCATAATCACCAGCGTATATGAGTTTATTGTAATGGCCACTGCGTCAATTCATCTTACTGAGGGTCTCCCTATTTTCACAGGCTCTGTACTTCAACAAACATCAAGTCCTCTAACAGTGATTTATCCCTTCTGATTATGTGTCCAAACAAGCAAGTCAGACAATGCCCTGATGTCATCTATAGTCTCATTTGACTAATTTTTGGAAGTAGGTTTGTCTTCTTCATCCAAACTAACCAGAAGCTCTGCTGAAACCTGTCCACCATGGGTGACCAGCTGGTATATGAAACACCAGTGGTGGGACATAACTTCTAATATCAGAAACATACAAGCCACCACGTATGACAAACTGACAAATGGGTGGTGGTTTCTCATCTATTTTGTTGTTGCTGTTAAGTGCCATTGAGTCAATTCCGACTCATAATGACCCTACATAGGGTTCCCAGGAGCAGCTGGTGGGTTTGAACTAGAAGTTCAATGTTTATCCTACAGTGCCATGCCAAGAATCCTTCTTATCTAGAAGTATCTCATAATATTTAAATCAGTATACATGGGTTATACATTATAGGCCCTTGATTCCCAACTTTGACCTCCATTCTGGGCTCCAGACTGGTTCCTCCACCCACACTACCACCTTGATGTTCTCAAGCAGTGCACACTCAGCAAGTTAAAAACGGAGCTTCCTACCCCTTCCCACTCAGTTCCTTTTTGGGTTGGCTGTACTGCCTTCTACCCAAACTAGACCCAGAGTCCTCCTAGACTTATCTCTTCACTTTCATCCATACTTTTTAACCACTCTCCAATGTCCATGCCAATTTCCATTCCAGATGTCATATTAATTCCTCTCATTCCCCTTGCAACATTCAAGCCACCACAGTGAGACAAACTGACAGACATGTGGTGGAGTCAGACAAGGGTGTGGAATGAAAGATTTCATTGCTGACATCAGATGGATCTTGCTGAAAGCAGAGAATATCAGAAAGATGTTTACCTATGCTTTATTAACTATGCAAAGATTTTTTTGCTGTGTGGATCATGATAAATTATGGGCAACATTGCAGAGAATGAGTATTCTGTAACTCTTAACTGTACTCATGTGGAACTTGTACATAGACCAAGAGGCAGTCATATGAACAGAACAAGAGGACATTGAATGGGTTAAAATTAGGAAAGGTGTGCAGCAGGGTTGTATTCTTTCACCGTACTTACTCATTCTGTATACTGAGCAAATAATCCAAGAAGCTGGATTATATGAAGAGCATGGCATCAGGATTAAAGGAAGACTACTCAACAACATGCGATATGCAGATGATTCAACTTTGCTTGCTGAAAGCAAAGAGGACTTAAAATACTTGCTGATAAAGATCAGATATTGATTAGGTATAGATTGCACCTCAATGTAAAGAAAACAAAAATCCTCACCACTGGACCAATAAATATCATCATGCTAAATGGAGAAAAAGACCATTTTGCTGGATCCATCATCAACACTCATGGAAGGGAAGCAACAGTCAGGATATCAAACGACATAATGCATCAGGCAAATCTGCTGTACAAGACCTCTTGACAGTGTTCAAGAGCACAAGATGTCAACTTGAGGACTAAGGTGTGCCTGATTCAAGCCATGGTATTTTCAGTAGCCTCCTATGTATGTGAAAGTTGGACAGTGAATAAGGAATACTATAGAAGAATTGATGCATATGAGTTACGGTGTTGGAGAAGAATATTAAAGGTACCACAGACTGCCAGAAGAACAAACACATCTTCGTTAGAAGAAGTACAGCCAGAGTGCTCTTTAGAAGCCAGAATGGCTAGCCTTTGTCTGATTCTTTGGACATATTATCAGGAAGGATCAGTCCCTGAAGAAGGATGTCATACTTGGTGACGAGGAGGGTCAGCAAAAAAGAGGGAGACCCCCAACGAAATGGATTGGCAGAGTGGCAGCAGAATTGGGTTCAAGCATAGCAGCAATTGTGAGCATGGTGCAGGATCTGGTGGTGGTTCATTCTGTTGTGCACAGGGTCGCTATGAGTTGGAAGTGACTCCACGGCACCTAACAACAACATTCCCCTTGTAGCTGACTAGGGGCAGGCCAGCATCATCATTCACTGTGACTATGCCCTATTATCTTCTATCTAGACTCAATTCTTCCATTCTCTCATCTCTAATACATTCT
The DNA here is from genome assembly GCF_000296735.1 of Chrysochloris asiatica. Taxonomy (NCBI): domain Eukaryota; kingdom Metazoa; phylum Chordata; class Mammalia; order Afrosoricida; family Chrysochloridae; genus Chrysochloris; species Chrysochloris asiatica. Next base: position 5,858,758 of record NW_006408695.1, on the reverse strand, counting down.
ATAGGCTGTCAAAGAATAATAAAACTCATTTTAAACCCTGTTATCACCCTGTTTAATATCCTTCAATGCTTTTTCAGTTTTTAGAGGAAACAGTTCAGACATCTTAGTCTGGTGTCTAAAACCCTTCATGATCCAGCCTCTGCCCATCTTCTGATTTTACTTCCCGATCCCACCACACAATCTCTTACATACAGAACCAAACAAAACCACCACCACAACAAAAGAGTTTCTGTAGTGTCAATTCCAAGTCATGACAATTCCATGTGTATTAGAGTAGAACTATGCTCTGTATGGCTTTCAGTAGCTGAGTTTTCACAAGTAGATAACCAAGTTTTTCTTCTACGGTGACTCTGGGGGGATTAGAAGCTCCAACTTTTTAGTCAGCAACCTAGTGTGTTAACCATCCATACCGTCAGAGACACAGCCTAAATTCCAGCCAGCTCTTGGTTTTTTGTATCACACAACATTCTTAGCCAACACCTCTGGTTCTTAGAACATGCCATTTATTCTCACAGGTAAGCGGTCCACTGCCTTTGGTAAAATTGCATTCTTTCAAGATTCAGCTCAAATGTCATCTGTGCTGTATAGTCCTTTCTGACGCCCAGGAAGGTTTTGGTAACCAGTTCTCTGAGTTCTTACAAAACATGGTCACTCTAATTAACCACCTGGTAGCACTGTGACTTCTTGTTTATGCATGTCTCTCTCCTCAAACCTGAGAGATCTTGAAAGTAGGTCTTTTCCACTGAAAATCTATTCAACAAATGCTTTTTGAATAATTAAAATGAAATATCAAACTAAGACAGGAATTAATAGCAAAGCCTGTTTTTTCTCTCTTTGTTTCCATCCATAAAATAGGTAGTTGAGCTAGCTAACGTCCAAATCTTAACAGCCTCTATTTTATACTATGTTGTTGTTGTGTGTCATAGAGTTGGTTCTGACTCACAGTGACTAGCTACAGGGTTTCTGAAAGTGGCTGGTAGATTTGAACTGCCAACCTTGTGATCCAATGCTTATCCTACACCAGGGCTCATTTCATACTATATCATCCTTCAAATACACAGCTCCCACTCCCGGCCCACTGATTAAGATGTGGTTTGAGTTATTTTTTCCTGCACAGGAATTGGGATGGTGGCTCCACCCACAATATTTTACAAAATGGCTGGTCCCAGAAGCTCTGGTTGAAGTCACACATTTACTCAAAGCCAGTGCTCTACATAAGGACCCCAAAACCCAGAGACTAGTCTGCCTCCAACCAGGACTCTGCCCATGTTCCCAGCACAGTCATGGCTAGCACCCACCCACATGGGTGCTCATTTGCAGGTCTTCACACAGGCAGGCACAGAGGGTGACACATCTGTGCAAAGGAAGCCACCCACACTGTCTCACCTCCCCTAAGTCAGAGTCTCCATGGTCGCCACACCTCCCAGCACCACCCGCACACACTCAGCGCACACACTCAGTTGCCACCCCAGCACTCACCCACAGAGAGTCAGATTGTCTCTCTGCAAATCTAAAGTTCTACCCATCAGGCTTGAGCATCTTTCAGCAGGTGTGGCAAGTGTCCCTGTACTCAGGGCTCTCCTCAGAGCACTGTCCTCAGGTGCCCCTCTCTGAATATTGTTTGCCAGATGTCAGCACAGAAAGACTTGCATTCACTTTTTTACCTTTCCTGAGCAAATTGTTTAACTTTCTGAGTCTCCTGTTTTCTCATCTATGATATTCTGGGCTCTGCTTACCTTCCTCATGTAGGTATTGCCAAGATACGATGAACTAATGATGTGGGGAAAAAAAGGCACAATGCAAGCCTTAAGCTTCAGAGAGGCATGGGTATTGGTAAACACTAAGTTCTGTCTCTAAGGAAAAAGACCGTTTCAAACACAAAGGAATAATTGAAGTCCTGGTGTGGTGCTGTGAGGTAATGCATTGGCTTGCAAAGTCAGTTTGAACCACAAGGTCAGGGGTTCAAGCTTACCAGCTGCTCTCAGGAAACTCTATACAGGGTCACTATGAGTTAGAACCAACTCGACAGCACTTAACGACAACATATTATGTGCTAGACACAGTACAACAGATTATCATAATTTTCCATAGCAGTATTTGTTAGTGCTGTAGCTTAATATTTATATGCCTGAAATAAAATGTTCCATATTTCAAGTATTTCATTTTTTATATGTTCATGTATTATATATATGGGAATAGAAACAGTATTTCCATATGTACAGACATTTGTGTGTGTGAGAGGGAGAGAAGAAAAAGAATACTTGCCTAGAATTCAGGAGTGCTGTGTAGCCAAGAAAGCACGAGTTTTTCAATGAGACATACATAAAACAAAACATAACAAAATGTATTGCCATATAGTCGATTCTGACTCATTTTTTATTGTTGTTGTTAAGTGCAGTGAAGTTAGTTCCAACTCAGAATGACCTCACCCTGTATAGGGTTTCCAAGGAGTGGCTAATGGATTTGAACCACCGACCTTGCAGTTAGCTTGTGGTTTTGCAATCCAGTACTTATCCTACAGCACCACACCAGTGACCCTACATGTTTTTGTTGTTGTTGTTGTTGTTGTTGTTGTTAGGTGCCATCAAGTCAGTACCTACTCATAGCAACCCTATGCACAACAGAACAAAACACTAATGGGTCCTGGGCCAACCTCACAATTGTTGCCAAGCTTGAGCCCATTGATGCTGCCACTTCATAACTAGGTTCAAATCCTGATAGTTACTTACTAGCTTTTTGAGTTAGGACAAGTTCTTAAGTTAATCGACACACCAATTTCTCCATATAAAATATGGAGATAATGACACCTGTCATATAGGTTATGTTGTGCAAATTAAATGAAATCATGTCCACAAAATATTGAACAGTGTCTAGAATGGAGGGCTTGATAAATGTCACTGCTTCCCTTCCTCTCCCTCAAGTGTTTTAAGTTTGTTCCTGCCCGCTGTGTGACCTAGAATCCATAGAATGCAAGGGATAGCCTTGATGAGTCCATGGGTTTCTCCAGTCCCGCGATGCCACAGTATCACATATCGAGAATCTACTTTGTGCACACACATGGATTTAAATAATGAGCGCAGCCGAGGGGAAGCCCCTTCAGCCTGGTGCTTGCTCCATTTCCTTTCTGCGAACGTGCCATTTGCTCTCGTTCATATTTTCAATACAGGGCCCATTGATGGCCACAAAAAGGAATGTCCAGTGCAGCTGCGGGTCTACTTGAGCCCGCTGAGGACGCTCTGTCAAGCGCGCTCTGTTTGGGAGCTCTGTGGGTTTTCAGAGCCTGTTGTTGCAGCAATGTCTGGAATCCTCAACACCTGCACGCCAGCTTCCTGGGCATTTCCACCAAGACCCCCTCCCCCACTCTCTGCTCCTATTTGCATTTGAAATGCAGCTGCTGGGCCCTATAGACGCGAGCCAAACGGACAGGACACCTCCTTGTTTGGCTCTCCCTCCCATGAGTCAAACGGAATCTGAAGCTCCTCTGTGCTAGGCCTTTTGTTGTCTCCTCATTATGTTTAAATGAGCCTCATCTGCAGGAGAATTTTTTTTTTTTAATAAAATAAAATAAAACCACCACAAAAGACCAAAGCAGATGACATCTGTTCTTTCGATGAAAGCTTTTTTGTTGTTGTCCTGAATTAGACTAAAAAGAGAAGGAAAGGGAAAAAAAAAAAAAAAATGAGGCTGGACCTCATTTGTGTCATTCCCCTCCCCCCTCCAATTTTTTTTTTGTTTTAAATGAATATCTGCCCAGGGCAAAGGGGTGTGGCATGGATAATAAGAAAAAGAAAAGGAGAGAACCAAAGAATTAAAAGGAAGCCCTCCTAGTTAAATAGCAGTTTTGGGGTTTTAAAAACATTTTACTGTGCTTTAGGCGAAAGTTTTCACAGCAAATTAGTTTTTCATTCAAGAATTCATACACAAATTGTTCTTTGACATTAGTTGTAAGGTCCTTAATGTGTCTGCATTCTTTTCATTTCCATTTTTGTGGTTTCCCTGATCCTTCCTACCTTCTTGCTTTGTTAGGGGGCAAATGTTGCCCTTTTGATATGCTAGTCTAAGGACCATATTCTTCATGGGTGTTATTGTTTATTTTATTGTTGTTGTTAAGTGCCAAGCTTTTGAGTCAGTTCTGACTCACAGTGACCCTGTATAGGGTTTCCAAGGAGCAGCCAACCTTGTGGTTAGTTAGCAGTTGAGTGCTGATCCTGCTCCGCCACACCAGGAGTTTATTTTAGGGTCAATCTATTATTTGGTTGAGATGTGGACTTCAAATTGACTTTAGTTCCACATTATAAGGGTGACTTCAGGCAGCAGTTTCTGAGGTTCTTCCAACCTCTAACAGATTACTCAATCCACTCTTTTTTAGGAATTTGAGTTTTGTTCTACATTTTTCTCCCATGCTAACCAGGCCCTTTTATTGTGTTGCTGGTCAGAATAATCAGTTTTAGTTCTTTTGATCTTAAGTTAGAGGAGGCTGTGGTGTGTGTGGACCATGAGTCCTTTAGATTAATTGCTTCCTTGAATCTTTGGCTTTCTTGGCCATCCTTTCCTCCCAGTGGAAAAAGACCAATAGTTTTATCTTCGATGCCTGTTTGTAAGTTTTTAAGACCCCAGATGCTACTCAGCAAACTAAGATATAGAACATTGTCTTTATGTATTGTTACACAAATTGATTTAGATGCTCTCTGAGCCTGTGCTCCTTAGCCTTGAAACACAGTCCTTAAAAGAGTTTGGTTATGTCTTAGAAGTTTCCTTAGCTGTGCCCCTTTCATGTTCTAGTCTATAAATGAATATGCATGTAGTGGTCCCTGGGTTATGAATGAGGTAAGTGTTTATTGAAGAATTCGCAAATCAGTCAGAACAAGTACAGTTCTTTTTTAGCCGTACTTTTGCACAAGAAGCCCTAATTATGCCATGGGTTAAGCATTGGGCTACTAACTGCAAGGTTGGAGGTTCAAACACATCAACTGCTCCTAGGGAGAAAGATGGGGCTCCAGTCCACAAACCATAAGGAGTCATTTTGCTCTGCTCTGTAGGGTTGCAATGAGTTTGAATCAACTCCAGGGCTGAGCCAGGGTTTACTGCAAGAAAAGACTTTTCAATGATTTAATAGCGTCAAGTGCCCCAAGGGAAGTGATTGTGATAAAGAATATATTGCAAGTAAAGGTTGGTTGAATTGTTTCAACCTGAAGGAAAAATAAACAACATTAAAGTAGGGCTTCAAAGATGGGGAAGCCACACTCAAAAATGAGTGGCACCCCATTCCAAGATTGTTACCCATCATGCTACTTTGAATGTTTGTAGCTCTCCACAGTCCTGCCAATAATCCAATCTCATACAACAGGTTCTTTTAAAAAAAAAAAAAAATTAAGGCTTTTATTGTGGATTGAGTGAAAGTTTACAGGACACATCATCAGTTTCACATTCAACAATTCATATAGCTTGTTTCATTAAATTGATTATAATCCCTCCATATACCATCAGTTAAAAGTATTTTTCTCTATCCACTTTAGCTTTTTTAAAAAAACACGCAAACAAAAAAACCCATTCAGGCATATACAATAAATTACATCTCCAAAGGGCACATTCTGCAAGTCTGCTCCTGGCCACCAG
>NW_006408695.1:5820674-5850087 GCF_000296735.1 Chrysochloris asiatica | reverse complement strand
TTGGTTGGGTATTCTGTGTTGTTGTTGGCGGAGCTCTCTGCTATACGTCCACCCGATCCACCATCTTGTTTATTCTCCCACAACAGGTTCTTAAAAGGGCTAACTACACCTCTTCTGAGTTTCCTATTCCATGGCTTCAACTGGCAATTCTTCCCATTATAATTACTGTGACAAATTATCCAAATTGTAGACATTCCAGTCTGGTGTTGTTTTGCTTCAGTGGCTATGACGAAAGTGATTGAAGCCCTGTTTTAAAGGGTAAGTAGGAGTTTTCCACAAACTGGACAATGGTAACTGCCTATATATAAGTAGAAAAATCTACAACTATACCCATGTATACTTCCAGGTGTAGTTCGTTCCCACACTTATTTAACATATATATCAACTTATATATCCACTCACAAATTATTGTTTGGTATTACTGTCATTGCAGGATTGTATATGTTATAGTATTTACCACTGGTGCTCTTGTTAAGTGCCATCGAGTAGGTTCCAACCCATAGCTACACTGTATAGTGTTTCTGAGAAATGACGGGTGAGCTTGAACCGCCGACTTTGTGGTTCACACTGACTCTGTAGTCCAGCGCATTAACCCACAGTGCCACACCAGGACTTATTCTTACATACCTCTAGGTGTCTTCCTTTGCTCTGGTCACACTGTGTTGATGTCTCCCATGTTGTATATTATCTTTCACTTCATCAGAATTAACACGTCTACTATCTAGTTCTGTGAAAGATGAGACTCTCTGCTCCCTCAAAGATTTAAAGCCTTGGAAACCCTATATGAGGTCACTATGAGTCGGAACTGGCTCAATGGCACTTAACAACAACAATCTAGTTATTCTATCCTCCATCCCATTTCTGGTAATAATTGAGGAATATGTCTTTCTGTGTGTAGACCTATTCTTGATTTTTTAAAAATACTTGTTATTGAATTGCGTGAAGGTTACAGAGCAGATCATCACTTTTATATTCAACAAATAATATACTTCATTTCATCTCAATGACTACAGTTCCCTTGGTGCAACATCAGTTATCCCACTTCCTCCGTTTCCATTCCTTCTTTCCCAACCCTACTGAACTTTGTCCTTAGATCAATGCCGTCCTTTTGACCTCAAATAGTTGACCATTCCATGGTGTGCATACCTCACTAGTATTGTTGTTCCCCCTATTTACCTATCTATATCACTTGACTGAAATTGAGCCACGGGGGTGAGTTCAATTCCAGATCGAGATGGTGACCAAGAGTCGCAGTCTCAGGGTTCTACCAGGATCTATCTAACCAATAAGTTTGCTATTTTTTATGAGTTGAGTTTTGTTTCACATTTTCTCCCACTCTATTGAAAACCTTCCAATGTAATCCCTTTCAGGCAATAATCTTGGAATGGGATGCCACTCATTTTTGAGTGTGGCTTCACCATCTTTGAAGCCCTACTTTAATGTTATGTAAATTTGCCCTCAGATTGAAACAATTCAACCAACCTTCACTTGCAATATATTCTTTATCACAATCACCTTCATTTGTAGTGCTTGAAGCTATTAAATCATTGAGAAGTAAACCCCTTATCAGAGTTGATGGTAGTGGCAGCCATGCACCATCTAGTTCTGGTCTCAGGGTAATGCAGACTGATGTTCACATTGCCCATTGTACTTCTTGTTTCCAAACATCTTAAATATTTACCACTCTTCTTTCCTCTGAATAGGAAGAGATCAGTAGTTTCCCCTTAGATGGTTGCTCATGAACTTTTACCTCCCCAGCCACTAATCAGCCAACTAGGATGTAGAACACTGTCTTTGTGGACTATGCCAATCCACCATGGTGTCCCTTGAGACTATGGTCCTGAGCCTTAAGGCTCAGAGACTTAGTCCCTCAAAGTGTTTGGTAATGTCTAAGAACTTTTCAAAACTTTGTCCCCTTTGTCCATCACATTCATAGGTAAATACCTATATACATATATCCTCTGTCAAACCATTATGTATTTGTGGGTATACTCCTACTCTCCCTCCCACTCCCATTCAATCTGTGTATATATCCATGTATCTGCCCACTGATCAACATTATTTCAGGACTGTGTACATAGCAATATTTACCTCCACTACCTTGACTCTTGCACTTCTCCCTTATTTTCCCCTGCCTCCACCATTGTTTTGCCAACCTCCCTCCTGTTCTATTTTGCCTTCCCCTTCATCCAAGTTAGCACATATCAATCCTCTGGCTACTGAATTACTCCTCCTTAACTTCCACCCCTGGTAACTGTCAAAGAATGTTTCATTTACTGTGAGAAATTTTTCTTGAGTTTTTACAATAGAGGTCTAATACAATATTTGGCTTTTTGTGATTGACTGGTTTCACTCAGCATAAAGTTTTCTGAGTTGAGTTCATTTTTTTGTTTGTGGGTTTTTTTGTCATGTTCTTCATTGCTGTTGTTTGAATATTTACTAATATTTATGAAATAGCCCTAGTAGCATATAGTGGGTTATGCATTGTGCTGCTAACTACAAGGTCAGCAGTTTGAACCAACCAGCCACTCCATAGGAGAAAGATAAGGCTCTCTGCTCCCATCAAGATTTTTCAGCCTCAGAAACACTATACAAAGTCACTATGGGTCAGAACTTCATAAAGCCATCACCACCATCACCAATCCTTATGATTTTCCTTCTTTATTTTGATGAGAAATTTTTCAATTTTCTTTGAGGTTGCCCTATAATATATTAACTTCTTCCAAGTTTACAATAATCGATTCTATTTTAAAATCTGCTTAAATTCCTTGCCTTTTGGAAGTTCTGTAATTACTTTTTGCTTTGTAATTATCTTCACTACAAATTGATATAGCGGATTCCCTATTTTCAGTCTTGTAGGTTTGTTTTACTTTGGATACTTCACTAGCTGGGTTCACTTCTGGATAGGGCTATCATGTATGTTAATCTTAGGTTGTTGTCTGCTATTATTGATTTTCTATCCAAACTACTACCTCAGTATTGTTTGTAAATTGGTCTGGGTTTGGGGGTTGTACATTTTTATTGTGAATTGAGTGATAGTTTACATGGGAGAACATCAGTTTTACATTCATCCCCTCCTATTTCATTTCTTTGCAATGATTACAATCCCTTCCATGCATCATCATTCAACAGTGTTTGTTTCTATTCCCTCTGCTTTGTTTTGGTTTTTTGGATTTACACCAAAACACTCAGGAATATATAATCATTCAAACAACCAAAGGACACATTCTTCAAGTCTGCCTCCTGGCCACCAACACACAGCGTTTTTCTTTCCATGAGTCTAGAGTCCTCAGCTGCTCTATATTTCCATGTCATCATCTGTGCCTCCATCTCTGTTGTCACTCCTTCTCTGGATAAGTTCCCACATTTCACTAGTACTCTTTTCCCTTGAAGGTCTTAGGGTCTTCTGTTCCTGGACTGTAAGATTAACTACTCCTCCCTTTTTGTTATAAAACTTCTACCTTTACAGTTGTGACAATCACAATTAGTCATGATAACAATTACTACTGAATCCCAAGAATTTTATCCCCATCTCCTTTCACCAGACCTGTATAGACAAGATAAAAACGATTCAGCGGAGATTCTACCTTCCCCGCACACTCTGAAACTAAACTCCCTCTTGAAAACTTGTAGGCCAGTCACTTCATGCCTTTATAGCCCCACCCCCACCCCATTTTAAGTAGCCAACGTCTAAGTTGCCCATTCCTATCAACCCTGTGTACAGAGGGGATGGGAATTGTTCTTGCTGTGAAGGTTCCTTCCCTCTTGGTTGGTATTTTAAGCTACTACACCCAAAAGTCTAGGTCAAGTTCATCAAATTGTAGCAATTTACACTTGTTTCCCTTATCAAATTTTTTTTTAAATCTTTCTCTATTCGAGTTCTGATCATCAAGCCATCAAAACTAGGTTAAATGGGGACTATCTGCAAGTTTGGGCATTCTTGTGCATCTCCTCTCACTTCATATCAGCTGAATGCTTCTTTCTCAGCTCTAGCCCTCTGTGGCTATGTCCCTGTCCATGGGCTCAGGAGTCCCCGGGTCTCATCACACATCAGACCAACCAGCCCATCTACTTCTCTCTCTCATCTCCAGGTTGACAGGAATCTATGGAACATGGTAGCATTCAGCCCATATCTTCATTGCTGCTTTTCCCCCACTTCCACTCACCAGTAGACCAATGTGGTTGCCAGCAAGCTTACATGCCTGCTTGTGTATTCCCTTTGAGTTTCAGTCTTGGAAGGGGGTTTGTCCTGAAGGGACTTGATGGCTCCCCGGTGAACAACTTGCTTGTTCTTGCTCTGATTGATAGCTAGTCGTTTTTGTTTTTTTTTTATTTTTCCTGCTGGTCTTTCTTTCAAGAAGTATCTTTTATTCCTCTACCTGCTCCAGACTGGCCTGGTTGTCTTTTCAAGTGGGAATGTCCCACCTCAGAAGGTTCTGGATGAGGATCAGGATTCCATCTAAGATCTTGCACACTAAAAAGGCTCCCCAAGAAGTCTCTTTCACTGGGCAAGTTCTAGCACCCCTCGTAGACATTCCAGCCAGTTACAGGCTGAAAAGTTGGTCTGGTATTTACTAATTCCTTTAATTTATGTTTATCTAGAAATGTCCTAATTTCACCATCATATTTGAGGAACAATTTTCCTGGGTATAAGATTCATGACTGTCCATTTTTCTTTCAGAATTTTATAAGTGTCACTTCATTGTCTTCTTATCTGAATGGATTCTGCTGAGAAATCAGAGCTTAGTCTCATTGGTTCTACATTAGAGGTAACTTTTCATTTTTCCTGAGCCATTTTGTGGTTCTTTCTTTGTGTTTGATTTTAGAAAGCTTAATGATTTTTGGTGATTTTCTCTTGGGGTCTATCCTGTTTGGATTCTGTTGAGCTTCTTGATGCATATCTTCTCATCTTCCATGACGTTAAGGAGGTTATCTTCCTGTGCTCTTTCAAATTTTTCTTTTTTCTTTTGCTTTTTTGTTGTTGTTGTTGTTTCTTCTTATTCTGGAACTCTGATTAAACAAAAGTTTTTCCTCTTCATGGTAGTCCACATAATTGTTAGGGACTTTCTTTGGATTTTTTTCTGATTGTTCTTCTAGCAGACTAATATTGAAAGATTTGTCTTTAAGCTTACTTTTCAAATCAATGTGTTACCTATACCTGTAATCACAGTATTAATCTTCTGGATTTAATTGCAGTTTTTGTATTTCTAATTTTTCATTTATTTTGTCTATTTGTTCTTACAACATGTTCCTGAATTCTTCTAAACTTTTTCTGTGCTCTCCTTGATTTTCTCTGCAGTTTTCTCAATCTTTTTCTCAATCTGTTCAAACTACCTAAAATTCATTCTTTCGAATTCCTTATCAGGAAGTTCTAATACCATTTCTTCCTCAGAAACATTTTCTAGATCTTTGTAATTTACCTGACCTGCTAATAGCAGAGCTGATGGCTGAAGGGGGTTAAAAAAGGAGAGGATATGTAATGACAGTGTTTCCTACCCTTGTCTGGCAGTAGCTAGAGAACAGGGACTGTGTGTAACCTCTTCGTGACTCTGGACTTTGAGCAAAGAAGACAAAGAACACCCTCTTGCACTCACATTCCTTCTATAGCCAATCAATATCTCAAAATTCCATGTAAAACAAATATCAAAATTAATTCCATAACTATCTGTAGAACATGACTGGCTATTTCCATTTTATGGATAAGAATTTTTTATATCATGAAAATCAATAGTTTGCCCATGTTTCTCTTTCAGTAATTATAAATTAAGCTCCTAGTATAGACCCAAGGAACCCTGGTGGAACTGTGGGCTAAGCATTGAGCTGCTAACAGAAAACTTGGTGGTCAAACTCATCAACTGCTCCATGGGAAAAAGATGTGGCAGTCTGTTTCCATATTAATGTATAGCCTTGGACACCTATAGTGTAGTTCTACTCTGTCCTTTGAACTGAAATTGGCTCAACAGTCATGTTTTGTTTTGTTTTTAGATAGACCCACTCAGTAGCATAGTGTTTACAAGTCAGACTGCTAACCTCAAGGTCAGCAATTCGAAATTGCCAGCTGTTTTATGGAAGAAAGATGAGGCTTTCTGCTCTCATAAAGATTTTCAGCCTCAGAAACTCTATGCAGAGTAGTGATGAGTTGGAAACGACTCCACAGCCCACCGCCATATAGCTATAGTTGTTGTTGTTGTTGTTAAGTGCTGTGGAGTTGGTTCTGACTCATAGCGGCCCTGTACAGGGTTTCCAAGGCTGTAAATCTTTACGGGAGCAGAATGCCTCATCCTTCTCCTGTGGAACAGCTGGTAGTTTCAAACTGGTAACCTTGAAGCTCACAGCCCGATTCATAACCACTATGCTACCAGAGCTCCTTATAGTAGGGTTAAAAAAAAAAAAAAAAAAAAAAAAAACAGACATAAAGCCGAAAGAGTGGGGGGAGCGGAATAAAGCACAGAAATAAATATAAAATTATAAATTATGACAGAATGATAAAGAGAAAAGTAGAGGATAGTATAAGGAATATTAGAATTTAGATTGTTGGGTCAGGGAAGTCCTATCTGAAGAGGTGGAAAGGCACAGAGTGGCCAGCCAGCAGCAGAAACAGTCTGCATGAAGGTCTCAGGGTGAGAAGCCAGTGATCAGTTTAATGAGGGGAGCAGGGAGAAAGACATTGCCAGAGAGGAAGACAGGGTGCTTCTCTATTTGGGCCTTCTATGTCATGGTCAGAGTCTTAAATTTTATGAAAAGTGCAGTGAGAAGCCATCAAAGGGCCTTTAGCAAGGAAGAGATATGATCTGATTAAGTTTTTTTTTTTTTTTTCAATTTCTTCACAAAGTGTGGGAAATGAATTGGATGAGAATGGAAGATCATTGCTGGAGTTCTGGAGAGAGTTGATGAATAGAGCCTAGTGAAACTCAAGTTCTAGTCCTTGACTCTCAAACCACAAAGTCTTTTTCTTTCTTTCTTTTTACTTTTTTTTAACCGTTATTTATTATTTGTAACCTTTAAACATATGTCATTTTATTAAGAAGAATCATATTTTTTTCTAGTCTCTTCTCAATGAAGGTGACTCAAAGTCATAGGGAGTTGCTTCCAGACAATGTCATAGCTAGCTGGCTTTCTTGGCCTTCTGCTTCTACTTTCCAGGTTTCCCAAGAGCAATGGTTGAGAAGAGAGTCATAAATGTAGAATCAGTATATAGGTCATTCACATCCGATCTCTTACCCAACCTCAATTTTATTACACAGCAGCAGGAGCAGCAACAGCAAATGTCAATGGCAGGAAGTACACCAGAAGAAGAAGTAACCACATTTTTTTTTTAATCCAAACATACACACACACTGTCACACATAGATACAGTTGGTTTGCAGTAGGGTGAGGAGAGGTAGCCAACATTCTCACTTTTTCAGCCAATAGAAGAATCTCAGGTCGCTCATGAAAACAACAGGCTTTCAGTCAGTTGACCTTTTGTGATGGAGAGTTTTGTGGGGAGAGGGTGAAGGAGAGAGAAAGCTTGGGCTTTGCATCATTTGTCATTCTAATAGTTGAACACTGAATCAGTCTTAAGTTACAGACACATTACTTTGATTAAGATACAATCCATGGGTTATTCAGGCATATTAAATACTCTTGCCTAATCGTAAAATTAACAATGGAACAGGATAAATCATTACCAAACTGGAGGCTATTCTAGGACTCATGGATTTTTTTCCCTTCCCCTACTCAATTCATTTTCTCATTCTAAAGTTGTTTTTGACACTTAGATAAAGGGAAAAATTGGGACTAAGTAAGGCAATAGTACATGGCACATTAGCATTCAGAGACTTTCCAGCTAGGTGAGGAAGCTCAAAGAGGAAATGCAGGAAAGGTACTCAAATATCTCACACAGAAGTTCTAGGTGCCTGCAGAACAGCTGTAAGCATATCATGATTCATAGTGCTGGAGAAAGTCAGCATAGCCTCAAAAAGTCTACTCTACAATATGAAGTCTGAGGTTTTCGTTTTCATTTGTATGACATTACTCTTTGCTTTCTATCTTTTTCTTTTTAGGCACAACCTAATTTTCAGATTCTGGACTTCTTTTTGTCATCTATCTATTGAACATTTACTGGATTCCAGGCACTGTGCTCAGTGGTGGAAACATAAAACTGATCTCAGATCTAAGAACCCAAGTTCTCTTGGATTCTCTTCCTTCTAAGACTCAGGAAAAACATGTGCTACTGTTTAGGGCCCATTTACTGAGGCATGCAAAGTACCACAGAGACACACCAAACCCAAACCCAAATCCAAACCCAAACCCAAACCCAAACCCAATGCCATCAAGTCAGTTCAGACTCAGTGATCCTATGTAGGATTTCCTAGACTGTAAATCTCTAAAGGGGCAGGCAGCGTCATCTTTCTCATGTGGAGTGACTGGTAGGTTTGAATTCCTGACCTTGTGGTTAGCAACCTGATGCTTAACCTGCTGCACTACCAGTGTTCTTTGTAGAGACTTAGAAAAGGAAATGAACTAGGGGAAGTGCTGAGATTAAGTGTGATTTGAGTTGACTTTAAACTGAAGTAGGAAGAGTAGCCATTCAGAAAAGCCAAGGGGAGGGCATTCCCAGCAGAGGGAACAGCATGAACTTGAGCAGGAAAGCTTGGTTGCACATGCCATACTTGAACATTATTACAGTGTGAGAAGAAACAGCTGGGTGTTATACCCATATTGGGAGAAAGTAACCACAGACAAACATATTCTCAAAATACGGGAGAGTTAAGCATTAGTCCCACACAATGTAGTGGAAGAAATTCTGGACTGGATTTCTGGAGACCCTTTGTTCTTGTACCTAATCCACTGTATAACCTTGAACTGGTCATTACCCTTGCCTATGCCTGTGTTTCCTCATCTGAAAAATGGGAATAAAGATCCCTGCCTCTTCTACTTCACATGGTCCTTTTGAGGGTCACATGGGAAAATGTAATGCCAAAACACTGTAGAAAAGTCCACCTCAGATCCTTTTTGCAAAGAAGGGAGAGTATGAAGCATTGATATACAAATGAAGAAGATACTAATGTTACTTTAAGTGGATATTATGATTTATTTAGGAACCAGCAAGCCATCCAATGGCTGAAATATAAGGAATATGAGTAAAGCTAATTTGAAGGGGCATCTGAATGTGTGTAGATTTTATGTTTTATATGGTTTGGAAATATGGGGTTATTTATTATTTTATTCACTTACCATAAAAATGAAACAGACTCATAAAAAGCATTCAAAGTAGAAAATAGAACTGAATTTCTGACCCACGTATTCGGTGGCCTGGCCAAAGACTTACCTATCTCACTATACCACCATTCTGAGGACCACTGGTCAGATGAAAAGTAGCTGCAATATAATTCAGAAAACAGGTATTTGAAATAGTCTTCAAGATCCCCTTCAGCCCTAATGCTTCTTAGCTCTCCTGAATACAGAGTGCTGCAACCAGACCCCAGCATATAAACAACCTGGTATATGCTAGGGTCTGGGCAGCTTGGCATATAGCTCCAAGAAACAGGTGTTTATATTATGACTATGAATGTAGACTATACACTCACAAGAGATTTTGTGAGATAAGACAGGGGTGCTTCTAGAGGAGTTTTCCTCCAGAACCCCAAGCAGTTTGGAGAAAGTCAAGAGTGTATGAAATATACTCATCACTGTTTTGAAGGAAATATTTAACATCTGAAACCGAAAATCGCAAGAAAACAAAAATAAAAGAAGACCAAAACTGTCAACTTTTATTTCACTTCTTTCTTGTAAAGAACTTGCAGCATTTTAGACAACAATGTGTGTTTCCATCGTTGGCTCGTCACTTTATCCTCAGTTGGTGAAAGCAGATCAAACGAGTAGCCCTTTGAAATCATCCATGTCCATCATAATCACTGCTCAGAGACAGGGCCAGAAAAAGCCTGAACATTTGTTCTATTCTAACATACGTTGTATCTCTATGTCCTCCAGTTATTATATGGTAAAGATAAAACTGGTCTGTGTTACAAGCCCAGAGGTCCACATGGAGGTACCAGCTCTACTGTGTGTCCTTGATAAAATGAATTTACGTTTCTGGCTTGTGATTTCTTTCCATCATTATTCGTCTGGGGGTAGCGTTGACCTCTAGTATCCCTTCCAGTTCTGAAACTTTGCAAAATTAGACTTCCTCCAGTGACCCTGACTTGGAGTTCCTTCAACATGAGGAAGAGGATTGTAACTGGTGTCTCTGCTTCGTCACCTCTAAAACGAGGATAATAGCATTTACTTTGCTGGATTTTTGAAAGGATTCAATACAATATATGCAAAGCTGTCTGACAGACAGTGTCTGGCACCCAGTAGGCATCTCACAAATGATGGCTTTAATCAAAACCAAAAGATATACAATCCAAGCCCCTTCAACCGTATTTGAGGCCTCTTCATGGCCCTGACTTTCTAACAGTCACTGTGAATGTGAAATTCAAACATTAGAACAATGTTTTAGACCTTTCTTCTCCACGCAGAGGCCTCAACAGAAAGACTGTGAAATGTTGTTTCTTTTTGCTGGAACCTGGAGCCCCTGAGTGCCAATCAGCTCCAGGTGTCTATGAAAGAGTCCAAGGGAGGTCTAAGACCAACTATTTGCTCCAGTGCTCTTGAGCCTGGAAACACTTCTCCGTGGCTGTAGTTGCGGGAGGCTGGGGCGCAGAAGACTGGGACTCTGAAGTAGGCGTCCACAGCATGACAACCTTCTGTGTCTGTTTTGCCAAGTTGCCTTCCTCCTAGAGTGGTCATCACTTGAGAAGGGTTAAGTCTTCAGCAGTTGGAGCAATATCATCACAAGCACTATGCAGGCTGAAAGCCTAAGAAACAATGTGTCCCGCTTGCTCGGAGTCCCCTTCTCCTGCAGAACCTGAACAAAGTCAGAAAATTCCACTTGCTTTTTCCTATTTAATGAGGTCGAACATTCTCAAGGAATGAAAAGCACAGCTCCAGCCTAGCTTTTAATTAGCTTCAGGAGCCCTTGTTTCAAACTAGCCTCGTTCCCAAAGCTATTCTCTCTCTGCTCTGAATGAGATGGAAATTCAATTGCATTCACCTTGTCAAGTCATAATAAGATGCCCCACAACCTGCTGCCACACACACAGAGTCACATGAGAAAGACACAGCACTTTCTAACCCCAGCAGGACATCAGAACCTATAAATGGCAGTTAAAAGAATTCTAGTTGGGATCAAATTTGGTGTGTTTTGATAACCCACCATGTGAACTTCAGCCAGTTTCTCCATATGTACAGTGGGGGAAATATGGACTTCAGAGACAAAACAGACATAGGATCATATCCCAGCTCCTCAGCTCAATGGATAGTCTCAGCTCTGTGACTTCCTTTATGATATGTTGTTGTTGTTGTTGTTGTTAAGTGCTGTGGAGTCGGTTCTGACTCATAGTGACCCTAAACAGGGTTTCTGAGCCTGTAAATCTTTACGGGAGCAGAAAGTCTCATCTTTCTCCCATGGAATGACTGGTAGTTTCTAACTGCTCACCTTGAGGTTAGCAGCCTGATTTGTAACCACTACGCTACCAGAGCTCCTTACAAAGAGATTGATATCTACCTTGAAGGATGGCTGGAGGGACTAAATGAGATATTAGGAGTACAGATTTGAGCATAATGCCTTGGTACTTCATAGGCATGCAATCAATATTGTTTCACTACTTCCCTTTCTTCTGTAAAGAAGAGTTAATCACCCCACAGTGTTGAAGTAATGGTTTAAAGGGATAATGTATAATATGTGGATTTAGCAGTTAGAGACCTGGGATTTGTAGTCAGAGACCTGGGCTCATATCTGTCTTGCTTTCTGTTGACTGTGTGACTTTGGACAAGTTTCAGAGCTTCTCTAAGGCTTAGTTTCTTCATCCTGAAAGTGGGGACAGTATCGATATACCCTCCATTGGCTACCAGTAAAGATACAGTGAGATCGTGTACAAAAAATCCTTGCCTAATACCTGGCACACAGTAACTCTGCAATAAATATAAGCTAATAACAGCAGCAACAACATCTGAAAGTGCACTGTAAACTTTAAAAATCCTCTGAGATGTCCATCTCAAATCCTTTCTGGAAAGAATGTGCCGATGTTAACAGTACTTATGTAAATGTAAGTGGTTATTATTTATGTAGGAGAACATTATTGGGTATTATGCAGGAAGAGAGAGAGAACAATGGGGGGTGGAATTTATGATGGACCTTCAAACAGAAAAGAGGAGAAAATAACATCTCACCCAACAATATAAATGTAGCCCCATATATTAGATCAGATCTTGTTCTGACTGTAAAAAAATATGTCAAAACGGTCATCTCTGAAGAGAGACAGAACAGATTAGGAAAGGAAATGAGTGGAGAAGAAAACCCTCATTCTGTTACCTCTAAAATTAACCCTGTATTTATCCAACAGAATCTTACTAAACACCCACTACTAGGGAGATCTAGGGACAGTGCAAACCTTGTTCTACCCTCAGGGAATTTGCAGTCTAATGAGGACCTTACAACTAGTGTATAAATAACTCATTAAAGGTAGAAAGTGGAGTGTCAGGAATCATTACCATCATCATTATTATAATTCATTTCTATAGTGTTCACTTTATTTACTATACAATCCCTTTCCAAAAAGATTTTCAGATGATTTATAATATTAGAAAGAGAACAGACACTGAGCTGTTAAAGAAAGAAAGAAGGACGGAACTAGGGATTTCAATTAAAACAAGAAGAAATGGTAAAGATTAACATACTAGTTGACTTGGCTATCAAGTTCAGTTCTGAGCTTCCTGGAAGCCAGGGCAAAGTGAGAAGTACATTATAATACTTTAATATCCCTTCAATATTGGTGTTGTGGTAAGGAATACGAATAAATCTATGCATTGTATTTTCTACTCACTTGACAGATGTAAAATGCAAGCATGACCATGGGAGTTTGAAACATTGCCATGGGCATTAACTATGATCATCCTTTAAGGCCAGCATTTTGGAAAAATCATCTGTACGAATCACTACACTATTGTTTGGCTTTTCTTGTTTATTTTGTTTTCATTTCTGATGTGACTGTTTTCTTCAGCTAGTAGTTATGCAGGATGCAAGCTGTTTTACTTCTTGTAAGAATAAATTATACATACTTTAAAACACTGAACAATCTTTGTAGCATTATGCTAAACCTGCTACTTTTATTTTCAATGATATTCCAGTGCTACAGAGGGCTTTGATCTGTCACAGGGCCCTCTTGGGTTAATTGCTACTGTTCTCGAGTCATCTTCACTTAGACAGTTAGTGGGAGTGAGTAGAATTAGCCAGTTGTACAGAGAAATCAAAGATGCTTGCTCAGAAGGGTACCTATTTCTGAGAATTATTAAGAAATTTACAAAGAATGGAAGCCAGGATCTTTAAGACCCTGCATTTTGGAGGGCAGTAGTGAAGGAGACCAGCTGTTATGATTCTTCTGGAAGGTTTCTGACTTTTGTGATGCCTTTTGTGAATTTCGGAAACTTGAACTTTAAAATCTATTTCAAAATATCATGGTTTGCCTTTTCATTCAAGTTTTCCTTAAAATGCTCAGGAACTAGATTGATGATGAAGACTTTTAAAAACAAAAACAAAAAAAGGGTGGTTTTCTTGATAAGACAACCAATCTATGATGGTTTTGTGGGGAGGAGGAAATGATTCATGTGCTAGTGGGTAGACACATGTTGACATAGGTAATGGGCATGAAATATCCACCTGGAGGGAGATTGGCAGAGGAAAGATGGTGATAGCAGGAGACACAGGGAAGAATGTAGTGGTTAAAGTAAATAGAGTTAAATGTTGTTACATGGAGGGGAATGCAATCTTGTAGTGAATCAAAGAATATATGTTGAATGTAAAACTGATGATCTGCTCTGGAAACCTTCACTCAATTCACATTAAAAATATATACATATAATTATGAAAGCTGATTTTGAAGATTAAAAAAAAAGTAAGCAAACAAGGTAGGGAACAAGGTGCTGAACTGGAAGAAAAAAGAATTGCAAGGGGAAGGAGATGGAAACAAGACTGGTCGGAAGATAAAGGCATTGTGAGGTCAGTCTTTGGACAGTGCAGAGAAAGCCCTGACCATGTTCAGGCAGGGGCCTGGACAGAGAGCCTGGGAACACGTGACTATCAATACCACACACATCTGTTTGATTTGGCACTACTCAATGGCCAGCTGCTGGCACAGAATCAGAAAGGGCAGGTGGGAGTGCTGGGGGAGAGGGGAAGGGACAGAGGGGATTATGCACAGTTGTTCCAAAAAAGGAAAAGGAGAGGAGACCAGAAGGAACTAAGCAGAGAGAGGTCCAGAGGGCAGGCAGGGCCAGGGAACCCACAGCTGTGGTCATGGACATTGGTATTAATCACTCTCTGCAGCAGGTGAAGATATTGAGTCAGAGTGTAGAGGCCCTGGTGATGTGGTTTCAGTAGAAATTCAGGCACGGGGCCAGGTTTGGGCAAATGGTCAGGAGTGTGTTCCCACTTACACTTTTGACCCATCTATTATGCCTCTTGGAGTCCTGGTGTGGCGCTGCAGGATAATGCACTGGACCACAAGGTCAGATTGAACTGCAAGGTCGGTGGTTCAAACCAGAAACCCTAGAAAGGGTCACTATGAGTCAGAACCAACTCGATGGCACATAACAACAAACACAACATTATCCCCCTAGGGGTCCCTGGATGGAACAAACAATAAGCACTGGGCTACTAATTGACAAGTTGGTGGTTCACACACACCCAGCTATGTCTTGGAAGAAAGACTTGATGATCTGGTTCTGAAAGATCATAGGCTTAAACACCTCAGGGAGCACAGTTCTACTCTGCACACATGTGGTCACCGTAAATTGGAACCAACTAACAACAGGAGCTCTGGTAGCGTAGTGGTTATAAATCGGGCTGCTAACCTCAGGGTCAGCAGTTCAAAACTACCAGCTGTCCCATGGGAGAAAGATGAGACTTTCTGCTCCCGTAAAGATTTACAGCCTCGGAAACCCTGTACAGGGTCGCTATGAGTCGGAACTGACTCCACGGCACAACAACATGATTCCTCTCATTGTAAGTCTTTCAAGTGTTCCATTGTTAATTTTCCCTGTTTTTGCTGCAAGACTGAACATTTTGTTTTGTATCTCAAACAATGATTGCTTGCTTGTTCTTATTAAATTTCTTTCTAAGTTCATAAAGGAGTCCTAGTATGGCACTGTAGGATAAGCACTGGATTGAAAACTACAAGTTCGGCGGTTCAAATTCACCAGCTGCTCCTTGGAAACACTATACAGGGTTGCTGAGTCAGAACCTACTCAACAGCACTTAACAACAAAAAAGCTCATAAAACCTTACTTTCTCTAAGCTGTTAAGATTTACCCAACTAGAGGATCCAGAGAGAAGTCTAAAGATAATAAGCTTGCCACTTAACAGATGCCCTAGAGCAATATTCCTGAAGTCACCTGGCTCAGTCAATGGAAGAATAATTTGAGCAAATCTGACTCTTCCACTTCAGCACCACTTGCTCTGCCAAAATTTGCTCTGATCCAAAATTGCAACCATGTGCTGAGATGTTACACTGGTGAGTGTACTAACCAGGGGACAGGGAGCCACGTTACTATGTAAACTCAGGGTGAAATCTTACACAGGCTTATGTGTTTTTTTCACCATTGATTCAAGACTCTGTGCCAGAAACCATGGTGCTGTTTTTGTTGCTAAGTGCTGTGGAGTAAGTTCCAACTCATGGCAATTTTGTATAGGGTTTCTGAGGAGCAGCTCATGGGTTTGAACTGCCAACCTTGTGGTTCGCACTCCAGTGCTGATCCTACAGCGCCACACCAAGAGTTCAGAATCCAGAAACCATGCTAGCTCTCTCAAATAGCTTGCTGTCTGATCACACCCTTTGAATGGCTCCACACAGTGCCCATTGCCTGATGGGAACTTACTGAAGCAACTTGTGCAGGTTTGAAAAATCTCACAAGTTCATCACCTTTGTTTCTCAAAAAGTCCTTTAGTCCCTGCTGACATCCCACGTGACAAAAGAGGCAGGACATTGCATTGCACCTGCGAAAACTACATCGACCCATTAGAACAGCAATGTCTGTTCACTTCTCAAACAGTCAGTACCCAGAGGGCCAAAATCGTATAATATGGAATTGATGGTATTCAATCTTTTTCTTTCCTAACAACTTTTAGGAAAGTCCAAATAATAATATAATAATAATATAGGTAAGCAGTTCAACTCTGCACACATCGAGTCACCATGAGTTGTAATGAACTCATTGGCAACTAACAACAACAAAAATCATTGTAGCGAATCCAAGGTTCAAATTCTACCTCTGCCCAAATAGTAGGGTAACCTGCTGATAAGGCTAATAATAGAACCTCCTCACAAAGTCCTTGTGAGTATCAAATGGATATTATCTATGTAATGTAACTGGCTTCTAGTGCCTACAAATGGAAAAGGGATTTCTCCTTTATACAGGAGTGCTTGGGGTGGTACAAACTGTTAAGTGTTTGGCTACTAACAGAAAGGTTGGCAATTTGAACCCACCCAAAAGAAAGAATTGGTGATTTGCTTCTGAAAATTGGAAAAAAAAAAACTTTTAAATTTTCACTCATGCCTTCTAGTCAGCTCTGACACATAGTGATTCTATAGAAAAGAGTAGAACTCTTCCATAGGGTTTCTAAGGATATAAAGCTTTATGGAAGCAGACATTCACATCTAGTGGCTGGTGGGTTTTAACAACCCACCTTGTAGTTAACAGTTGTTGTTGTTAAGTGCCTTTGAGTCATTGACAACTCATAGTGACCCTGTATAGGGTTTCCAAAGAGCAGTCGGTGAGTTTGAACCAGTAGCATTGTGGTTCAAACCTAACTTGCAGTTCAGTGCTCTATCCCACAGCACCACACCAACAGTAGAGCAATTTAGCTGCTGGGCCACTGGCCTCCCTTTTCAAAAGCTCACAGGTATGGAGTTCTACTCATGGTGTTGTCATGAGTAGGAATGAATGCAAGAACAATTTGTTTCCCTTCATAGATGAGCATCCACAATCATAGCCCTCCCACCTGCAACCTCCCACTGATTTTTCTCTCAATAATACACTAATTGTTCTCCTTGTTTGTGTACAGTTCAACACACAGAACCAATTTGGTGGCGCACAACAACAACGCAGAGAAGGAACCTCAGAACATAAACTATCTAGGGGTAGAATTAACAGTTAAAGTTAACAGTTAAAGTTAAATCTGACTTCTCATTGTATTTATGGCCACTCAGGATTCCCTGTCCAGTCAGCCCCACATTAACTCTCAGGGCTCTTCCCAGTCCTGGGCCTTCTTTATTCTCCACCTAGATGTTGGTCCTTCTCTGGATTCCGTTAACATAAATCTGATTTTTCCTCTCTCCTTGAACTGATTCTTAAGCTTTCAAGTCTCTCTGAGTTCTGGTCACTTCCTTTCATCCTTCTCTCAACATATTGTTTGTGTGGATCTACCTCTACATAACAATGACCCAGTTCCTCCCACATCTAACCTTCATATCGTACACAGTGAGCAACTGCACAGCAGCTGGAAGTCTGCCTTCGAAAGAAGTTGGGCCATAGATGATTTATTCACTAAGCATATATTTGCATTTTTATATTACCTTCCATAGAGTTCTACCATATTTACACCATATTCCAAGTACTGAGGATACCATATTTATATAAAACACAGGTATCTGTAGTCATTCTACATAGGTTCCTTCCTCAGGAAGGAATTGCCTCAATAAGGACGTGGTTGGTTAATACACTGATTGGAAGACACTCAGAGAGTTCCCAACTAAATGGTTAACTTCACTCTTGGCTTGAGGACTTTTACTACCTTCAATTGTTGTCATTGTTGTTGTTAGGTGCTGTTGAGTCAGTTCTGACCCGTAGCGACCCCCTATGGGGTTTCCGAGCAGTGGCTAGTGGATTTGAACCATCAGCCTTGTGGTTGAAACTGACCTTTCAGTCAAGTGTTTACCCTACAGCACTACACACTTAAAAAGTTGGGTGAACCAACATTGAGTTTCAGACTTTGCACCATGAGTCCAGTGATTCACCTTGCCCCTGACACTGAATCCTGATTTCATAATCCACTCAACATCCTCAGACCTACAAAACCATCAGTCCTCCCAGAACTTAGAGCCAGCCACCTGTAGTCACATACCCAATTTGGCATGTCTAGGAACAGGACTTGCTCTCCACCTTTCTCTTGCCTGGTGGTAGAGCAGAAAACAGCTTCAGGTTTGGATCCTAATTCCATCATTTATTATAAGACTGGTAACTCCATCTCTTTGGGTCTCAATTTCCTCTTTGGGCCTCAATTTTCTCATATGTAAAATATGAACAAAAGTATCTTGCTGAGATGCTGTGAGAATTACTGACAACATAGAGCATTTGACTCAGTATGCGCTGAGTGAACAGTAGCTGTTTTTCTTTGGATGGTGATGGTGGCTGTGTGCCTTGGAGTTGGTTCTGACTCATAACAACCCTGCTCAGGGTTTCCAAGGCTGTAAATCTTTACGGGAGCAGAAAGTCTCATCTTTCTCCCATGGAAAAACTGGTAGTTTCGAACTGCTGACCCTGCGGTATACAGCCCGATTCATAAACACTACACTACCAGAGCTCCTTTTTCTTGGGATGTTGTTGTTGTCAGGTGCCATCGAGTCGGAACTGATTCATAGCGACCCCATGCGCAGCAGAACGAAACAATGTCCGATCCTGGGCCAACCTCACTACCACTGCCACACTTGACACCATCAATGATGCCACCTGGCCAATCCATCTCATTGGGGGTCTTCCTCTTTTTCTCTGACCTTCCATCTTACCCAGCATGACATCCTTCTCCAGCGACTGTTCCCTCCTGACAATATGTCCAAAGTATGAGAGATGAAGCTTAGCCATCCTGGCCTCCAAGGAGCACTCTGGCTGCACTTCTTCCAAAACAGTCTATTGGTTCTTTTGGCAGTCCATGGCACTTTCAGTACTTTCCTCCAACACCACAACTCAAAGGCATCGATTCTTCTACTATCTTCCTTATTCACTGTCCAGCTTTCGCATCCATATGAGGTTATTGAAAACACCATGGCCTGGGTCAGGCGCACCTTAGTCCTCAAGCTGGCATCTCTGTTCTTCAACACTTTAAAAAGTTCCTGTGCAGCAGATTTGCCCAATGCAATATGTCGTCTGATCTCTTGACTGCTGCTTCCGTGAGTGTTGATAGTTGATCCAAGAAGAATGAAGTCCTTGACAACTTCAATCTTTTCTCCATTGATAAGAATGTTGTTTATTAGTCCAGTGGTGAGGATTTTTGTTTTCCTGACATTGAGATGCAACCCATACAGAAGGCTGTGCTCTTTGATCTTCATCAGTAAATGTTTCAAGTCCTCTTCACTTTCAGCAAGCAAGGGTGTATCAAATGCATATTGCAGGCTGTTAATGAGTCTTCCTCTAATCCTGATGCCACTTTTTCTTGGGATATGCACACATTATTTCTTGGGTTATGCACACATATTGGCTTGATGCTGGCTGCCACCTGGTCTGCCACCTCTAGCCTCTTTTGTGTGCTGTGGACACTTCCTACACCCACTCCAACCTAACCTCTTTATCCTGTCTCCAAATTCCCACTCCTCCTGTTCCTCCAAGTGAATTCTGGTGTGTCTACTTTTACTGCTGGCTCATGGGTACTGGGGCCAACTCACACCAGCACTTTGAGGTTCAAACTGACCTTATGGTCTAGGAGAGTTTGGATCTCTTCCCAAAATCTGCATGTAAAGACAGTCATGTTGGCAACTTAAAATCAGTCATTGTGGGAGTATTTACAGCATAAAAATCAGCAGACACTATACATTAGGGTTTACCCCTGGAGAGCTGGTTGTTAAACATTTACTGACACACACTGTGGACTTCATTCATTCTATATTCCATTAGCCTACTGTGCCTTCTCTAACCTGATTATCTAATCTGAACACTCAAGTGTAGCCATTTTTAAGGGAAAACTTGAGAAGTCTTCTGTATACAGACTGGCCTGCAGGGAGAATGCAGCTAAATTCATGCTAAAGTCTACAGAGCAGTTCTCGACTTAAGAGTAGACTCATTATAAGAGGAAACAAAAACAATCTAACAAATATATATTAACCTTAGGATTAACCTTAACCACTAGTGAGATCTGCTCAGCACAGCCAAAGATTTTCTTCCTACTGGGCTCCATCCTGGTGATGAAGGCTCCAGGGGCCAAGGCCCTCACCTGAGCTGTCTGATGGAAATCTTCCAGGCTTTAAGTGGCCATATCCTTAGGTGTCTACCTTACCTCCAGCCCAACCCTTGAAGTCTTCTAGCCAGAAGTGTTGCTGTGCTGAAGGGTACAGAAAAGGGTATAGAAGAAGATGAGTTCATTTGCCAATGAAACAAGAAACCCTGCCTTTCCTTCTTTATGTTTGCTAAGCATTTTGAGGATAGGAAACTGTGATGTTCCATTTTAAAGTGTACTCTACTAAACAGTTAAGGAGTTCTGGTAGCATAGTGGCTACGAATCTGGCTTCTAACTTCAAGGTCAGGAGTTTTACCAGTCGTTCTGTGGGAGAAAGATGAGGCTTTCTACTACCATAAAGATTTACAGCCTTGAAAACCCTACACAGGGTCACTCTGAGTCAGAACCAACTCCACAGCAAATTTAGAGTATGTAATGGGAGTCCCTGAATGGGGCAAATGGTAACATACTTAGCTGCTAATTCAAAGATTAGAGGTTCAAGTCCACCTAGAAACACCTCAGAAAAAAGACCTGACAATCTACTTTTCAAAAATCAGCCATTGAGAACCATATTGAGGACAGCTCTACTCTGACACACATTGGCTTTCTATGAATCAGAGGCCAATTAATTCAAGGCCGCTTAGCAGCAATAGTTATTATTAGTAATGGACTACAATTTACCTTTATCAAATCCTTGAAGAGACAATTACTATACAAATAAATAGGTATTCATGCTTGTGCACATGGGTGGAGTAAATCTTTTCCTAACCAGAAAGTGTGTTTTCATTGATTTTAGTGGGAAAACCATCACGTGTTATGGTGGGATTCTACCTAGCCATGGTTACTACCATGCTCTCCTTTTATCAGTATTTTTTCTTTGTATTTGAAAGAAATTGCTTTCAAGTACAACTTAGTCTGTGTCTATACCCCATCCTTCAGCCTGTTAAGCCTTGAACCCTCTTTTCTGCCCACAAACTTCAAAAATGCCCACCAGCATTTCCCTCTCCTCATAACTGCAGACAGACTGTAGAATGCCAAACATTTCACATTTCTCATAACCTTCCACAAACTCATTCTTCAACTTGCTAGTCTCAAAAGAGGCTCAGAGTACAGGTTTTCATTCTGGTACGTTTAGTGATCATCTACACAGGGGTAACAACAAAAGGGACAAAAGTTCCAGAATGATCTCTTTTATAGGTCTCTGGCCCACTAGGTTTCTGTTACCCAATGGGGTAACTCATGCTGTTACCCTTCCCCCCCCCGTAGGCCTCCACCCATACCAGTACCAGACTGTATAGATCCCTTAGTGGAGTTTATTATTGATTTTAATCATATGAGGGTAAGTCAAAAATTATTGCTATAAAATCATGGTAGTGATAGTTGTATGCACCGAGTCACTTCTGACTCATAGAGACCCTGTATAGTGTTTCTGAGGCTGTAAATCTTTACAGGAAAACGTGGGAGAAAGAAAACATCATCTTTCTCCCATGGAGTGATTGATAGATTCAAACTACTGACCTTGCAGCTAGCAGCCTAGCTAGTACTCCACTACACTTCCAGGGCTCCTTTATAAAACCATAAAAGCTTTCATTATGCTTTGCTAGGAATAAACATGTTTAAATATGTTTTGTTTGGAATTACTCCATGCTATATGAACTAGAACCCTAGTGGCAATGCTTTAGATGTATCCTCCTAGAATAATATACGATAAGTAGAATTGTAAATTGCTCATATGTAATTTTTCTAGGATTATATGAATACTAACAACAAAATTATTTTGTAAAATCTTTCTAAATTTAATTATTAGTTACATTATTAGTAACTCAGTGTCCTGTTGTAACACTGTAGGGTTAGCACTGAACCATATGGTCTATTTGAACCTCAAAATCAGCAGTTCAAACTCACCAACTGCTCCTCAGAAACCTAATTCAGGGTCACTATGAGTCAGAGCCAAGTCAACGGCACTTCACAACAATTAGTAACTGAGCAAAAGCCTTTTTTAAAAATTTTTTCTCTTTCTTTTCCTTTAATTACTACTTCATTCTCAAAACAAAAATTGGTATAATTTCACAAATACTACTTACCATAATATTGTAGCTAAAAAATGAGAAAATTTAACAAAATCAAAGATTTAAACAACACGGACAG
The DNA here is from genome assembly GCF_000296735.1 of Chrysochloris asiatica. Classification (NCBI taxonomy): domain Eukaryota; kingdom Metazoa; phylum Chordata; class Mammalia; order Afrosoricida; family Chrysochloridae; genus Chrysochloris; species Chrysochloris asiatica. Next base: position 5,827,652 of record NW_006408695.1, on the reverse strand, counting down.
CAACTAAAACAACAGTGCATACTTGTAGTACATGCAGATGAAACCCGATGATTTAAGATGGCGTTGTAATAATGGCATTGGGATAATTAGTTAATAATGACAGCTCTGCCCAGAGCATATTGTTATTAAGTGCCATCAAGTTGGTTCTGACTCAGTGACTCTGTACAGGGTTTCTGAGAAGTGGCTGGTGGATTTAAACAATCGGCCATGTAGTTCAAACCAACCTTGCAGTCCTGTGCTTATCCTACAGTGTCACACCATAACTCCTTCAAAGAAACAGTTAGCATAGAGTTTTAGCCTTAAGTTGTTGTTAAGTGGCATCAAGTCGGTTCCGATGCATAGTGGCCCATTTATAGGTTTTCTGAGAAGTGGCTAGTGAGCTTGAACTGCAGACTCTGTGGTTCAAACCAACCTTGCAGCCCAGCACATTGATCTGCATCAGCCTTATAGGTATATCGATACAAGTAAGCTAGACTTACAAAAAAAAATTGGTTTTTTTTTTTTATTGTTATAAATAACCTCAAGATGGTGGTTCAAACACACCAGCTGCTCCTGGGAAATCCTATACAGGATCACTATGACTCGGAACTGACTCAACAGCACTTAACAACAACAACAGGGATGTTTGTTTGTTTGTTTGTTTTTAATAATAATACATTTCTGCTGAAATATTGCCCAAAATTTTTATAGGCCATCATTTGGGTTTCACCCCTCTGGTGAGGTCATTGAAATAGGAAATGCCCTTTGTGTCTCCCTTTCTATAACACTTCCTATATCATCCAGGTTACCACTAGTATGTTCCTGATAATAAGGGCACTGGGGCAACAGTAATGACATTAATGAGGCTTTTCACAGCTTGCAAATCACTTTCTCATCCCATACTTTGTTGAACCTCAGAATCTCCTGCAACCTAAGTGTCAAAGTGACTGTATTGTTTAAATGAGCTAATCAGACCATGCTGATGGAGTGCCTAGTCAGAGTTCTCTTTAACTTCTTTCCTCCATCTATCTTGCCTTGCCAAGGAAATATGGTAATTATACATTGATTACCTGTCTCAGATGCAAGTTTGAATCTAACCAAAGGCTTGTCAGAAGAAAGATCTGGTGATCTACTTTCAAAAATTCATTCACTGAATACCCTATGGAGCATGATTCTACTTTAATACACATGGGGTCACTATGAGTTGAAGTCCACTTTATAGCAACTGGGTTTTATGTGTGCCCCTCAAAAAGAATCTAATTCAGGAGATCTTTGCAAAATAAAGGATCTTTAATTGTGTTTTAACTCCATTACAAGAGGAAAATCTATATGTCCTTTTCAATTTCTACCTCATTAGCAACAACATAAATTTGTGGCTGCTGACCTGATTCTCCTCTCATTTTATCATGGTAAAGTCAGGGTATCTCAAACAGCACCCACAGAAGACAGCTTGCCATTTTTTCAACATCTAGATTTGAACCAGACCTGGATCAAGATGAAAATGTTCTATTATTCCAGACTGGCTTTTTACTCTTTGGTTTATCTCTCCACATTTCTTCCTCTGAATATCTTCCTCACAAATTGTCTAATGCACAAGTACTTCAATCAAACCATGAAAATTCAGACTTCCTTAATTTCTCCTCCTACCTTTCTAGACCAAATTAACTCATGCATGTTTAGATTCTTCAGATACCGAATAGCTACTCTTTACTCCATAGAACGGTCTAATAGAATTTATGTGCAAATATTTATCAAGAGGGTCAGGGGCCTGCTCAGTGTCAAAACTAAGCACTTGTTAATCAATTGACGGAAGATTAATATATTCATTCAATGCACATTTACTAATAATCACTTATCCAGAACTCCTGTAGTACTTAAAATCCAGTAGTGTATACTTGTTATGAGTTTACAAGGCCGTGAGACCCTTCAGGGGAAACTGGCCTCAATTTGCCATTACCTGTGTTTATCACACTGGGCAACTCATTTCATTTCTCCTGGCATCAGTTTCCTCATAGTGTGGATGGGTAAGCAGAACACTCTAAATTTCTGTGACTCACCTTCTTCCCATTCAATTCTGCAAATACAAATTAAGTACAAGAGCTACTAAGAGAGCTCAGGAAAGGAGCAATCAAATGTTTTTACAAGGAATCAGGTAATTGTTGAAGTTGAGGGATAAGCATGTGGAAGTTTATCATACAATTGTGTCTACTTTAGTGTACATTTGAAAATGCACCTAGTAAAAGGAATCAACTGGAAAGAAATGCAGCTGGCTTCACTTAGAAGGTAGTAGCTGAACAGACCTGGAGCATGGGTAGGATTTCAATTAGCCGACATTAGGTCAGGGCCCATCCTGGACAGGGAGCATCTCTAGCTAACACATAGAGAATGGAAAACACAGCATATTCACAGGGAACTGGGCGTAGCCATGTGCAGCTATAGCATGGGGTACAGGAAGGGCAATGTTGGGAGATGGGCTGGAAAGGTATTCCAGTGCTAGAGCCTAAGGCTTTGACAGGTACTGTGAGAAACCTGTGCTTCTTTCAGGGGACGTGACTTTATTGGCTAAGCCTGAGTTGGTTCATCCCTTCTCAGCCTGCCTGGCTGCAGACCTGGGGAGCAGGGCATGTGGCAAATAGTGGCAGAGGATGCTGGCAGCACCATCATGTTGTTTCTTCATCAGGAAACAAAGTTTCCTGTAACTCAGACCTATGAATCAGCATTTCCTCTGTCAATAATACACAGCAAGAAATGCAGCAGTTAGAGTTTGGGGGAATGGAAGAAAGGGAGGAATATTCCATGACATAACTGGGCTCTGCTCTCCTTTCCTCTCATGAAACACTCCTGATAAGCTCCCAAATAACACTCGGGTTTCCTAAGATAAGTTTCTCAGAGAACCTCCCAGTGCCTCGTGAAGATTAAGCCCTGCAAAGTACTCAGCCTTCCTGCCATATTATGTGTTTCTAGCACCATTCTGCTAGGTAAGATCTTTTATTATTATAACTTAACATCAATAACAATACTTTATCTTCAGGAAGGTTTTTTTTTTTGTGTGTGTGTGTGTGTGTGTGTAATTTGCCCTTTAGTTTTACACTTTCACATCCTTTTTTTTTTTTTTTTTTTTTACTTATTTAATTCTCACAATGACCCTGTGAAATGTACAAGGGATCATATCCCTATTTCATAAGTGCAGATACCAAGGCAGGTGGACTAAATGCTTCCTCCTAATCAGATTGCTTTGAAGAAGCCAGAACAGAACCTCAATTCTTCAAACACCAAGTCCAAGCTTCTTTTCAAGGTCAAAGTCTTTTAAGAAATATGTATGTACATGATATCCTAGTACCCAAAAGAATTCCATTCACCTACTCATTCTATTCATTCATTTTATTTTGACTTCCTACAATGCATCAGGCTTTGTTCTAGACACATTCAATATTAAACAAAATAGACAAAAGGACTTGACCTCATAGAGCTCACATTATAATTCAGGAACTCCAATTAGAAATAAAAGAGTAAAACCTCATAGTATGTTAGAAAGTTATATATGCTTTGGAGAATAAGGAAAACAAGGATGGTATTAAGAAGTGTTGAGTGGAGCAATGCAATTTTAAATGAGATGTTCAGGGGAAATTGTCACTGAAAATGTGACCATAAGAACAGCAAATGCAAAGGCTCTAAGGTGGAACTTTCCTAGCATATTCAAAAAATATCAAGGAGTGTGGTGTGGCTTAATAGCTCTGGTGGTGCTGTGGGTTAGGCATTGGCTGCTAACCTCCAAGTCAGCAGTTCAAACCTACCACCAGCTGTTCTATGGGAGAAAAATGAGATTTTTTTTCCTATAGAGATTTACAGTTTCAGAAACACTATTGTCGACCGTGTGTAGGTATTCTGAGGGAGATGCCATTGGTGAGCTTGAACCACTGACCTTGCAGTTCAAAGCAATCTTGCAGTTCAGTGCACTAACCCATGGCGCTACACCAGGAAACACTATATAGCGTCACTACTAGTCGGAATGGACTCAATGGCAGTGAGTCTGTTTGTTTGTTTTGGGGATGGTGTGGCTGGAATGGAGAGAGAGATGGGAAAGGTTAGAGAAGTAGGGTGTACGGGTGGGCAGATGGACCATGTAGGCCATGTAGACCTGGATTTGATGTAGAAAATTTACTACCATTTACTAAAAAAGATAAAAAGAAAGGTAGATCAGTTCTGCTGGGCCATAAGGCCTCATCAGGTGTCTCCTTGACAAGGCTGTATGCATGCATAGAAACTAGTCTGAAAGTCAAACAAAACCCTCCTGAGCTCCTCTGCCCTAGGCTTCCCAGGTACCTTTCCAGCACAACTCACTTCCAAGCAGCAGAAGACAGAAACTGAAGGAGAAAGGTAAACATGCAAGTTATTAGCTTAGTCTTGCCAAAGCTCCCTTCCTGACTCTGGGGTCCACGTCTTTGCCCTTGATGCTGACCCATTTTTGAGGATGGAGTATGGGTGTGAACATGGACATGGGTTTAAAGGAGAGGGAAGAGAATAACTTAGCATTCCTTCTAGAAGCCAGCAGTCCTTTACTTTTCGTTCTTTTTCTTTATTAATCCTGTGGGCTTCACAGGCAAACTCTTACTCAGTTCACCCCATCTGGCCTCCATCACCACCTCCCACTTGGAGAGCTTTATAAAATTTCTTTGTGTGACTTCTCCAAACTTTGACACTGGGACCAGTGGAGAAAGCAATTTTCCCCTCAGTCTTTATAAATGATGTTTTGCCTCTAGAAGTCACTGCAACTCATAGGTCAGAAGATAATTCACCAAGTCAAAAATGGACAGCAGATGGAAGAAGACCTTAGCATTCATTTTATCAAGTGAAAAAGCAGAAACACTGTGACCCAATAGACAAATGAACAACCCCAATCAATCCAGAAATATCATGACCAGGTTGGAGAAGTACTCATAAGAACAGCTAAAAAAAAAAACCCTCTAAATTATTTATCCATGCCTTTCTTCATTCCTCAAGTAACTCAGTCATTCCCATCACCATCCTAGTTTAGGACTTCTCTGAATTTTTGTTGTTGTTGTTGTTGTTGTTATTGTTTTCATTAAGCTTTTTATTTTGTAGTACTTGAAGATTCAGATGTAGTTTTAAAAAATAATACAGAGAGATCTGCGTGCCCTTTATCCAGTTTCCCCCAATGGTGTTGCTATTAAGTGCTGTCGAGTTGATTCTGACTCATAGCAACCTTGTATAGAGTTTACAAGGAGCGGCTGGTGAATTTGAACCACCAACATTGTAGTTCAAACCAACAGTGCCATACCAGAAATCCACTTGTAGATTCATATGCAGTTTTAAGAAATAATACAGAGAGTTCCATGTAGCCTTCATCCAGTTTCCTCCAATGGTAACATCTTCCAAAACTATAGAACAGGATATTGACATTAATACAATCAAGACACAGAACATTTTCATCACCACAAGAATCTCTTATTTTCCCTTCTATAGACACATCCACTTTCCTCCTGTCCTCACCCTCTTCTTAAATTTCAGCTAGCACTATCTTTTTCTCTATTTCTATACTGTAATTTATCAATTCAGGAATGCAATATCAATGGAATCTTACTATATGCAACTTTCCCACCACTCATCAGTCAGTTTGCCTTTGTGGATATATGGAGAACAGTTGTTAAAGACTTCATTTTGCTCAGATCAACCATCAACACCCATGGAAACAGCAGTCAAGAAATCAAACGATGTATTGCATTAGGCAAATCTGCTACACAAGACCTCTTTAAAGTGTTCAAGAGCAAAGCTGCACAAGCAGAATGCGGGACCTTATCCAGAGAAACAGCAATACCAGAGATGGAGGCAGAGTTGGGGACATGGAGAAAGGGAGCAGCTGAGGACTCTAGATTAATGGGAAGAGATGGACTAAGAGCTGGCAGCCAGGAGGCCGACTTACAGAATGTGCCCTTTGGTGGTGTAAATTATTATATATGCCTGAGTGTTAAAAAAAAAAAAGCTAAACTGAATAGAGAGAAATACTGTTAACTGACAGCGCATGGAGGGGATTATAATCATTGTAATTTAAAAAGGTGTAGGATGTAAAACTGATGATCTGCCCTGTAAACTTCCACTCAATTCACAACAAAAACTTTAAAAAAAATTTTTTTTAAAGAGCAAAGCTGTCAGTTTGGGGGCTATAGTATTCCTAACCCAAGCCAGGGTATTTTCAATAACCTCATATGCATGTGAAAGTTGGACAATGAATAAAGAAGGCTGTAGAAGATTTGATGCATGTGAGCTATGGTGTCGGAGGAGAATATTAAAAGTATCATGGAATGCCAAAAGAACAAACAGATCTGTGTTGGAAGATGTACAGCCAGAATGTTCCCTTGAAGCCAGAATAGTCAGATTTTATTCCTCATACTTCAGACATGTCGTCAGAAGGAACCAAGCCCTTGGGGAAGGACATGTTTGGTAAAGTGGAGGGTCAGATAAAAAGAGGAAGGCTCCCAATGAGATGGGAGCAGCAATGGCCTTAAGAGTAGTAAAGATTGTGAGGTTGGCCCAGGACCAGGCAGTGTTTCATTCTGCTGTGCATAAGGTCACTACGAGTTGGAACCAATTTTACAGCACCTAACAACAACAACATTTGTAACTTTCAATCAGGATAATTCTCTAGGGCTCCAATCATTTGCTCGTTTTTATTGCTAAGGTGTAGTCCACGTATAGATATACCACTGTTTTAACTGGTCACCCATTGAAGGATATCCGGGTGGTTTCAACTTGGGAGATTTCAAATGAAACTGTTATGAACATTCATGCACAGGATTTTCTGTGAACATAAATATTCATTTATTTTAGTCAAGGAGTACAACTGCTAGGACATTTGGTAGTTGCATGGTTAGTTTTGTTAAGAAGTTGCCATACATCAAGAGCAGATGTACCACTGCACATTCCCACCAGCAGAATATGTGTGATTCTCTAAATCTGTACTAGTTTTTGGTATTGTCACTA
>NW_006408695.1:5809045-5810557 GCF_000296735.1 Chrysochloris asiatica | reverse complement strand
TTCTTGTATTACCAAGAAAATGAAAATACAAGTAGAACTTGGAAACATTATCTTTGATTTTGGAAAGCTTGATTATTATATGTCTTAATTATTTTCTTTTAGGGTCTATCCATCCTGGGGTTTGTTGAGCTTCTTGAATGCTTATCTTTTTGCTTTTCTGGATGTTAGGGACATTTTCTTCCAGAAGCTCTTCAGCTATCTCCTATGTGGACTTGTTCTGGTGTTTCCTGTTCCAGAATGCTGAAATTCTTAAGTTATTTCCCTTCATTATATCCAACATTAATCTTAGACCTTCTTCAGATTTTTTAATCATTTTTTCTGCTTGCTCTTCTGCCTTAGTAGTATTGAGAGATTTGTCTTCCAGCTCACTACTTATGGCTTCCATCTCTTCAATTCTACTCCTTTGCCCTTTCAGTGTATAGTCCATTTCTTATATTCTATTATTAATTGTTTGAACCTCTTTCTGTAGGTTTTGGATTGCTTCCAATGCTGTATTTATCTTATCTGATTATTCTTGTAGTGCTTTCCTGACTTCTTCCTTATTTGTCTCAACTCCATTTTAAAGTGTTTTGATATATTTTAGAGTCATTTTTATAAATTCTTTTTCTGGCATTTCCAAGGCCTGCCCTCCTTCCAGTATGGAGTGTAGGTGTTCCTCCAACTCATTTGTTTCAGTCACTTTATCTTGTTTCTGGGCATGTGCCAATATGGTCATATGCTTCTGTCTTTTGGGTATGTTCAGTAGTTAACTGTTGCCTTATTACTTAATTGTGTGTTTTGGCATTTTTTCATGCTTTCTGATTGCCTCCAGGTAGATGTGATCAGGGAATGGGCTTTCCTTTTCAATCTTCTTATAACTCAACTCAGAATAACTGTCACAGGTGTTGTGTGCCTACCTGGTGTATGGCAGTTGGTATTTGTTCTTTCCTGGATTGTGGACTTTTATAGGGTGTGATTGTAGCTTGACTATATGACAGCAATTGCTGTCTCTTCTTGGGTAATATATGGAGAGAAAGAGCCCCTTAAAGGTAAAGAGGGGACCAAAACCCAAAACTGCAACAGCAAAAAACAAACCAAACATATTGCATACTGTAGTCTAGTATTGCAGAGAAGAGAAAAGAGGGGGAAAAAAATTCTGTAGACCAATATGAGTATGACTTTAATGTCCTCTCTTCAGCTTCTTGCCTTCAAAGCTTTCTGGGAAATTTCAAGATGCCACTATTGGTTGTTATGATGTAACTCAGGATTTAATTTTTGGCCTGTTTTGTTTTTAGACTGTCTCTCCCTCTCTACAACCCTTGTTCTGGTGTTTCCTAGTGATAAACAGTTCAGGGCCGGCTGTGGTCATTTTGCACTCTTGATTGTATAAGTGGAATCTGTTCCTTTAAATGCTGAGAGGATCTGTGAGCACACGTAATAGAACACTCTAGGGGTGAGGTGGTGTCCACTCACTCAGACACCCCCTCTAGTCACCAGAATAGAGGTGTGCAGACAGCGAGACACCAATGAACA
>NW_006408695.1:5794746-5807229 GCF_000296735.1 Chrysochloris asiatica | reverse complement strand
GGCTGGCAAAGTGGCAGCATCAATGGGCTCAAGTGTGGCAACAATTCTGAGGTTGACCCAGGGCAGGGCAATGTTTCCTTCTGTTGTGCATAGGGTCGCTATGAGTCAGTACTGACTCAATGGCACCTAACAACAACAACTATTTTATAGTGTCAGTACATGGCATTGTATCTTTATTTTCAACACTCAGATGTTCATTACTAATATGTAGAAGGTCAATTGAGTTTTGTATGTGTATCTGTGTCCTGCAATCTTGCTGAACTCATTTATTAGCTCTATAAATTGTTTGTGTGTTTGTTGTAAACTCCATATTATTATCTACATGCATAATCATATCACTTATAAATAGGGGCAGTTTTATTTCTTTCTGATCTTTATGCCTTAAAATTCCTTTTCTTGACTTATTGCATTTGCTAGAACTTCCAACACTATGTTGAATAAGGTTTGTGAAAGCAGACATTCTAATCTCCTTCCCAATCTCAGAAGGAATAACATTCAGTCTTTTGTCATTAATTATAGTGTTAGTTGTAAGATTTTATTAGATTTTTGTGACATTGAGGAAGTTCTCTATTCTTAGATTTTTGAGAATGCTAATCATGTATGACTGTTAAATTTTATCAAATCCTTTTGCAGTGTTGATTGATGTGATCATGTTTTTTGCCTTCTTTAGACTGGTTTTATTGTGGGTTACAGTGATTGATTTTGAATATTGAACCATCACATCATCCTCTGTTGTGGTACTATAGAATCAGCACAGGATTTCTAACCAAAAGGTCAGCAGTTCAAATTCACCAGCTGTTTCTTATAAACCCTATACATGGTAGCTATGAGTCAGAACCGACTTTATGCACTTAACAGCAATGACACGCATCCCTAGAATAATCTCCATTTGGTCATGAAGAATATATTGCTGGATTCTATTTGCTAGTTTGTTAAATAATTTTTATGTATATTCATGAGGGATGCTAGTCTGTAGTTTTCTTTATTTGTATTGTCTTTGTGTGCTTTTAATTTCTGGGTACTACTATCTAGATAAAATGAATTTGCAATTGTTCCCTTTTATTATATTTTTTGCAAGAAATTATTTAATATTGGTATTAATACCTCTTTAAATACTTGGGAGACTTCTTCAGTGAAATCTTCTGTATCTTGAGTTTTTTGTGTTTTTTTTTGTTTTTTTTTTGTGAGGTATCTTGAGGGAGAAGTTTTTTAAATTATTAATTCAACTTTCTTAATAATTATAACAAGTTGCCCTCAAGTTGATTCTGACTTTCATCCACCCCATTTGTTACAGAGTAGAACCGAACTCCATAGAGTTTTCTTGGCTATAATTTTTACAGAAATAAATCATTGGACCTTTTTCCCTTTGTTCCTCAGGGCAAGTTCAAACTGCCAATCTTTTGGTTAGTAAATCTGAGTCAACTGTGCCACTCAGTGAACTTGTTGTGTGTGTTGTCCAGTGAACTCCAACTCATAGTAACCCTATATGACAGAGAACTGCCCCCACAGTGTTTCCTAGACCGCAATTTTTCTAGAAGAAGATCACTAGGTTTTTTCACCCATGGCATTGTTGGTGGGTTCAAACCACTAACCTATCAGTTATTAGTCAAGCTGTGGACAACTGTGCCACCAGCAGTTGTTCTTAGTAATTATGGTGGTGGTGGTGGTTATGTGCCATGGAGTTGGTTCCAACTCATAATGACCCTGTACAGGATTTCTGAGGCTATAAATCTTTACGGGAGCAGAAAGCCTCATCCTTCTTCCATGGAATGGCTGGTAGTTTAGAACTGCTGACCTTGAGATTCGAAGCCTAATTTGTAACCACTATGTTACCAGAAATTATCTATTTCATACAGGTTAAACTGTAATAGTTACGTTCTTGAGGAATTGCTCTATTTCATCTAAGTTGTCTGTTATAGTGGAGGGTCAGAGTAAAAGAGGAAGACCTTCAGCGAGATGGGCTGGCACAGTGGCAGCAGCAATGAGTTCAGGCTAGCAAAGATTGTGAGGTTGGCCCAGGACTAGGCAGTGTTTTGTTCTGTTGTACATAGGGTCGCTATTAGTCAGTACCAACTCTATGACAACTAACAACAACAATAACAACAATCTAAGTTGTCAAATTTTTGTGTACAAAAGTTCTTAGAATACTCTCCTATCATCATTTTGATGTTTGTAGGAGCTAAAGTGATATGCTCTATTTCACTCATGATATTGATAACTTGAGTTCTCTCTCTCTTTGTTAATCTCTCTAGAGGTTTATCAATTTTATTGATCTTTTTGAAAAACCAACTCTTTATGTTATTGATTTTTTTCTATTGTTCTTTCTGTTTTCCATGTCATTGATTTTTGCCCTTATCTTTAACTTTTTATTTCCTTCTGATTTCTATAGGTTTATTTTACTCCATTTTTTCTAGATCTTTGAAGTGGAAACTAACAGCATTTATATGAAACTTTGATGATTTCTCTTTAATGATTGTAATTATTAATATTGTTAAGGCTAATGTCTATATTTTTTTATTTGCTCATTTTCTGCTAATCTCCCTGTTTTATTTTGATTTTTTCCTCTGCCTTTCTGTAGTTTACTTGAACATCTTTTTCAAATTCCATTATAATACTATCAATATTGTATATACCTTTGTATAGCTTTTTTGGGCTGTTGCTTTAGATGTTGTTGTTGTTGTTAAGTGCCATCTGTCGGTTCCCACTCATAGTGATCCTGTATAGGGTTTCAAAGGAGCAGTTGGTGAGCTTGAGTTTGCTGTTCAAACCAACCTTGCACCCCAGTGCATTAACCCACAGGGCTCCATCAGGACGCTGTTGTAAAGTGCTGTCGAGTTGGTTCCAACTGTATAGGGTTTCTGAGGAGCAGCTGTTGAGTTTAAACCACTGACCTTGTGGTTCAAACCAACCTTTCGATCTAGTGCATTATCCTTCAATGCCACATAATATATACCTAATTGGAGGCCCAGTGTAGCACTATGGGTAAATGTGGACTGCAAGATCAGTTTGAATAGCAAGGTTGGCAATTCAAGCTCACCAGCCACTCCTTGGAAACCCTACACAGGTTTGCTATGAGTTACAAGGTTGCTAAGAGCCAGAACCAACTTAATGGCACTTAACAACAACGACATAAACCTAAAATGTCACAAACTGCTGCTAAAACCCATGACTATCAGTTTGCTGTACTGAGGTGGCTTGTATGTTGCTTGTGATGCTGAAAGCTATGCCACCAGTATTTCAAATACCAACAGCGTCAACCATGGTAGACAGGTTTCAGCAGTGCTTCCAGATAAGATAAACTTGAAAGAAGTAATAGACTGTCAACTTCTGAAGGATTGTTGTTGTTAGATGCCTTTGAGTCGACACTGACATACAGTGACCCTATGCACAACAGAAGGAAACACTGCCTGGTCCCAAGCCAACCACACACGCATTGCTAAGCTTGAGCCCATTGCTGCTACCATTGTGCTAATCCAACTCATTGGGGGTCTTTCTCTTTTTCTCTGACCCTCTACTTTAACAAACATGATATCCTTTCCCAATGACTGGTCCCTCCAGACAATATGCCCGGAGTATGAGAGCTGAAGTCTGGCCATCCTGTCTGTACTTCTTCCAACAAAGATTGGTTTGTTCTTTTGGCACTGCATGGTACTTTAATATTCTCCTCCAATACCACAACTCAAATGTTTCAATTCTTCTACGGTTTTCCTTATTCACTGTCCAACTTTCACATGCATATGAAGTTATTGAAAATACTATGGCTTGGATCAGACACACCTTAGTCCTCAAACTGCCATCTTTGCTCTTCAACACTTCACCGAGGTCTTGTACAGCAGATTTACCAAATGCAATTCGATGTTTGATTTCTTGACTTCTGTTTCCATGAATGTTGATGGTTGATCTGAGCAAAATGAAGTTTTTGACAACTTCAATCTTTTCTCCATTTATATGGATGTTGTTTATTGGTCCAGAAGTGAGCAGTTTTGTTTTCTTTACATTGAGATGCCTCCCATACCAAAGGTTGTGGTCTTTGATCTTCATCAGTAAGTATTTTAAGTTCTCTTTGCTTTCAGCAAGCAAGGTTGTATTATCTGCATATTGTGGGTTGTTAATAAGTCTTCCTCCAATCTTGATGCCACATTTTTCTTCTTCTTGGATTATCTACTCAGCATACAGATTCAATAAATATGGTGAAAATATATAACCTTGGTGCACACCTTTCCTAATTTTAAACCATTCTGTGTTCCCTTATTCTGTTTGAGCCACTGCCTCTTGGTCTATATACTGGTTCCTCATGAGCATAATGAAATGTTCTGGAATACACCTTCTCCACAATGCTGTTCATAGATTGCCATGATCCACATAATCAAAAGCCTTTGCATAGTCAATAAAGCACAGGTAAATATCTTTCTGATAATCTCTGATTTCAGCCAAAATCCATCTGATATCAGAAGGATTAGCCACCAATAATCATATGACTAGTAATGGAACACTGTCTGATATAGTGCGGGAAGATAAAAACCATATGAGTATCAGTGGAACATTGTTTGAGATAGTGCCAGAAGATGAGCCCCTCAGGTAATACACTCAAAACACAACTTTGGAAGAGTTGCCTCCTCAAAGTAGAGTCCACCTTAATGACATGAATAGACACAGTGGCTGCACCAATGGCCTCAGACATAACAATTATGAGAGTGACACATGACCAAGTGGTGTTTCCTTCTGTTAAGTCGGAAACAGCTCAACACACCTAACAACATAAGAACAAGCTATAGTCTCTGTTGTGCTGTAGTATAAAGCACTGGACCACAAGTTTGGTTTGAACCACAAGGTCAACAGTTCAAACTCACCAGTTGCTCCTTGGAAACTCTATTACAGGACCACTATGAATTGGAACTGACTCAACGGCACTCAACAATAGAAACATAGTCTCTGTAATTCCATCCAAATGACTGGGTGGGACTATGCATATGAGATACTTGTGCCCCTCTAAGAGGATTGGATAAATTGCTAATAATGTAAATTTGGTATACCCCTTGTGGGGTAGGATCATGCAAGGAAGTTATAGGGAACCCTAACAAAGGGATTGGTCAGTTTTGCCATCCCATTAATCTTAAAATGAGTCATCCTAGAGGCAGAAAGAGGGACCTCATGACCACCAAGAAAGAAGAGCCAGGAATAGAACATGTCCTTTGGACCTGGGATCCCTGCTCTGAGAACCTCCTAGACCAAGAACACAGAGAAAAGGAATTATAGCATTGGAGATGGGATGGGATGGTTAGAAACCAGTGGACTTTCTGGTCCACTGAATATGAAAGCCGAGTACCTTTGGGCAGAAGGCTTGCTGATGGAATGGGGTATCTTTAGGCATTTATTGACAGAGTTAAAAGAGTTTTGCAACATTTGCTAAGCAGAGGCTAGATTCGGGTGTCAAAAAGCCAGAGGCTAGAGAGGGCCTGTCTGTGGGCACAGCTGCTGAGAAGAGGCTATCCTGATTGAAGACTATATCCTTAATAGACCCTATAACTATGACTATTGTCTGTAAATTCTGTGTCCATTGCAACCAATTGCTGATCCCAGCAGAAAAGTAGAGCATGCTAGGGGGTGGGGAAGAACGATTGGAATTAGAATTGATGAAAATGTTGGAGAGGGGCAGTATGCCTAATCTTCACCTCATAGGAATAAGCTTTGGGCAGGTGATTTGGATTATCCTCACCCCTTGTGAAGTTAGAGGAGGTGAGACACCTCACCATTCCATTTTTGCACTTGTTGAATAATTGGAGGAAAAGAGTCACTCAGCACCAGAGTGCTCAGAGCACTGAAAGGAAATCCTTTCAGTGGCTTTTACATCCAAATAGAATGTCTCCTAAGATTACAGGTCCCCTAGAGTCCTGGTGTGGTGCTGTGGGTTAATGCGCCAGACTGCAAAGCCATTTGAACTGCAAGGTCGGCAGTTCAAGCTCACCAGCTGCTCCTTGGAAACCCTATATAGGGTCACTATGGGTCAGAATCAACTTGACGGCACTTAACAACAACAAGACATATACCCCAAAGAATTGAAAGCATGAACTCAGAGCTACTTGTACATCAGTGTTCACTGCAACGCTAACCACTATAGCCGAAATGTGGAAACAAGAGTGTAGGTTCATTATTGAGACATAGGACACAGCCTGCTGTCATATCTACTACCTTATAGAAACCGAAGTGGAAGTCTATTAATTTATTGAATGAACACTTTTAGCCATCATGCAAATTAGTGGTTCAAACTCTACTGAGCAGTGTCACACTAAATGGAGATATATAAAGGGGAAAAGTTGGAAAAGTGGTCTCCTTCTATATCCAGGTCAGCAGGCATCTGTTTCCAACAATATCATCTATATTGACTTTGTAATGAGAGGCTGGGAATAATCATCCTCCAGAGAATTATTCTACTATTATGAAGTAGGACAAGATGAAGGGGCTTGGCAGCAAGGCAGTGGTGATGTTGAGACCAAGTGAGGAAAAGGGAAAATATTATCACTTTTCTAACTGATAAGAGCCACATCCCACCTTGTCTGCTGCAGTATCATTTAAAATGACCTTCCAGCCTTTATGTTTCTTTGCATCAATCTATCCTATATACAGTACCAAAGTGATTGCCCAGAACTTAAATCTGACTAAACTGTCCCTATTTTCAAAGAAACCTTCATCAGTTTTATACTGTACAGAAATAAGGTCCAAATCCTTTATCCAAACATTCAATGCACATTGCATGTTATAATTTCATCTAGACACACGTAAGGAGTGGAAAGAAAATAGGACGTAGACTTAGCTATGAACTCAAACCTAGTTCAGCCTCTTAATATCTTTATGATCTTGAGTAATTTTTTGCACTTTGATGAACTTCAGTTCCCACAAAAATTTTTATTGTAGTTGTGATGAAGAATAAATGAAGTAATGAGTGTCAAGTACATAGCACATAACAGATGATCAATAATTGATAACTAATTTTTAACATGAGGTCCAATGGTTGAATTATCACCTTTTATGCCAAAGAGTCCTGTTTAATTCCTGGTCAGTGTGCCTCAAATGCAACCACCACTCATAGGTCAGTATAGGTTTGTGTGTGGCTATGATGCTGAACAGTTTTCATCACAATTTACAGACTAAGACTAAGAAAAAAGGCCTAGCAACCTACTGAACATCAGGTGATGAAAACCTCTTAAATCTCAACAGTTCAAGGAAGTGGCACAGAAAGGACAACATTCTGTTGTGCATGGGATCCCCATGGGTCAGGAGCTGACCTGATGGCACCTAACAAAAACATTTTTACTAAACAGAAGCACTTTGAATAGCGTTGTCTGTTATTGAATTATTCCTGAGTCTTTTTTCAAACCTGAGGGCAATGACAAGGTTATCAAATCTCATTGACAAGAAAGATGTTATGCCAAGGAGAGAGGGACTAGCTGAGGATGAAAGGTGGGGCTAGAGCAACATCTACGTAAGGTAAGCTAACTGTTTTTAGAAAGAAACAGTAAATGGAGTTCTGAGAAAGACTGATTGAAATTCTTATGAGAGAGCAGATTCAGAAATTCTGAGTGACTACATAGTGTGTGGAGTCCTGGTGTGGTGCTGTGGGTTAATGCGCTGGACTGCAAAGCTGTTTGAACTGCAAGGTTGGTGGTTCAAGCTCACCAGCCGCTCTTCAGAAACCTGATACAGGGTCACTATGAGTCAGAACTGACTCGATGGCACTTACCAACAACAACACAGTGTTCCATAGTTTCAGCCTCTGATTTCTCCGAGCATCAGAACAAATCCAGAACCGTACTTCTTCAGCTGATGAGTACCTATCCCTCATCCCTTGAAGATGAACTACTTGTACTTGTTTAATAGAGAAGACTTTTCCAAATGCTACATCCAACACAAAGAAGGCTGGCCATGACTCTCAACCTGGACTTTAAATCCCACGTATATTCGCTATGGTTTGTGAAGTTCATTATTGTAAGGGGCTCAAAGAAAGAGTGTCAAGAGACTCACTTCATAAGTACATTTATTATTATCTCCGCTGTTCAAGCCACACAAAATAAATGTCTGGCATTTCCAGAAATTGCTATCGATTCAACAGCAGATTTTACAAGGCCGATCAATAGCCGTTTCCTCCCCACCTGTCCTCTCGCCCACTGTGTATTTATTTGTGATCAAGCTTTCTGTTCCTCCTGTGCTTTCTAGTGCTTGTAATTGGTCCAGAATAAATGGATGATTTCATCTTTTTCCAGGAAAAATAAAGAAGGGGGAGGGGGAACCTTGCTATTAAAAAGATCTCCCTCCCTCATAACAAAACAAAACTGTGTGTGTGAGAGAGACAGATTGAATACATGCATGTCTGCTAGTGTAAGATCCTCAGCACATAAACCATAAGTTGTAGCCTCTTACCCCTGCACCTAAGCTGTGCTATTGTTGTTGTTAAGTGCCGTCAAGTCAGTTCCGACCCATAGCGACCCTGTACAGGGTTTCCAAGGCTGTAAATCTTTACGGGAGCAGAAAGCCTCATCTTTCTCCCGTGGAGCAGCTGGTAGTTTCGAACTGCTGACCTTGCGGTTCGCAGCCCAATTCGTAACCACTATGTTACCAGAGCTATAGAAGGTGATATTTTTGTTGCTGTTAAGTGCTGTCGAGTGGATTCCTACTCATGTTGTTGTTGTTATTAGGTGCCACCAAGTCGGTACCAACTCATAGTGACCTTATGCACAGCAGAATGAAAACCTGCCTGATCCTGGGCCAATCTCACTACTGTTGCCGCGCTTGAGTCCATCGATGCTGCCAATTGGCCAATCCATCTCATTGGGGGGGTCTCCCTCTTTTTCTCTGACCCTCCACCTTACCAAACATGATATCCTTCTCCAGGGACTGGTCCCTCCTGACAATATGTCCAAAGTATGAGAGATGAAGTTTCGCCATCTTGGCTGCACGTCTTCCAAAACGGATCTATTGGTTCTTTTGGCAGCCCATGGCACTTTCAATATTCTCCTCCAACACCATAACTCAAAAGCATCAATTCTTCTATGGTCTTCCTGATTCACTGTCCAGATTTCGCATGCATATGAGGCTATTGAAGATACCATGGCTTGGGTCAGGAGCACCTTAGTCCTCACCTTGTGCAGTAGATTTGCCTAATGCAATATGTCGTTTGATTTCTTGACTGCTGCTTCCGTGAGTGTTGATAGTTGATCCAAGAAGAATGAAGTCCTTGGCAACTTCATTTTTTTTTCCTTTGTTATTATTTTTTTTTTTTGTTCCGTTGTTGGGATTTTTTTTTTTTTTTTACATTGAAGTGCAATCCATAACAAAGGCTGTGCTCTTTGATCTTCATCAGTTAATATTTTAAGTCCTCTTCATTTTCAACAAGCAAGGTTGTATCATCTGTATATCACAGGTTGTTAATGAGTCTTCCTCCAATCCTGGTGCCACATTTTTCTTCATAGAACCCAGCTTCTCAGAGTATTTACTTAGCATAAAGGTTGAATAAGGAATAAATATGGTGAAAGAATACAACCTTGTCACACATCTTTCTTAATTTTAAACCATTCAGCATTCCCATGTTCTGTTCAAACAACTATCTCTTTGTCCAGGTACAGATTCCTCATGAGCACAATTAAGTGTTCCGGAATACTCATACTTAGCAATGTCATCCATAAATTGTCATGGATCAGGAACAGCTAGTGATTATGAACCACTGAACATGTGGTTGTAACTGACCTTGTGGGCAAATGTTTATCCTACAGCACCACACCAGAACTCCAGAAAATCCAAACACTTCTGCCAGACCAGATTAAAAGTCTGAATCTCTACCAACTGAACTATCTGGGCAGTAGATAATTAGGGGTCCAGAAAGCCACATAGACCCTTGCAATTGTGAACTTGTCTTTATATACTCATATGTCACCAAATATAATAACTAAAAGCCAAACCCACTGTCTTTGGATCACTTTCCACACATAGCGATCCTAGAGGACAGAGTAGAAACTATTCCATAGTGTTTTCATGTGACTAGTTTTAATTGATGGATTGTAAGTAGAAGTGAAATAAAAAAGAGAAGTTTATAAGAGTGACGGATGTGAATATTCCTGGCTTTTCTTTCCCCTACCATGTTGTTGTTGTTAAGTGTCGTTGAGTAAGTTTCGACTCATAGTGACCCTGTATAGGGTTTCCAAGGAGCTACTGGTCAGTTTCAACCACTGATTTTGTGGTTCAAATCGACCTTTTGGTCCAGTGCTTTAGCCCACAGTCACACCAAGTTCTAAAGTCCCATATTGAGGCAATAAACCAAACCATCAAATCATTTCTGCCTCATAGTGACCCTGTCGGACAGAATATAACTGTTCCTTAGAGTCTCCGTGGCTGTAAATCTTTAGATTTAGACTGGAACTTTAAGTCACAGTTTTGAAGAGAGCTGTCTTGCATAACCATCTGAGCTTCAAAGAAGTTTGTGTGAGAAATAAATAGGTATTTATGAGATTTAAAGAACACAATGTAGCCTGACACTTTGACTTGTCTGAAAAGATGATGGTCAGTTGTCCTTGCAACCTTTATTTGACTGGTTATTATTGTTAACTGCCATGGAGTCAGTTTCGACCCATAGCAAGCCTATAAAGGGTTTCCGACCAGGAGCTGGTGAGTTGAACCACTGATTCTTACAGAAAAAAAAGGATCCCTCTTAACTCACAATGCAACCAGCTTGCCACAACTTTGATTGCTAGAAATTTCTTCCTTTAGACCAGTCAAAATCAGATCCTTTGTTACTTTGACTCTTCGACCTCAGCTCTACCCTCTAAAGTTATAGAATAACAATAACCTCATACTTATCCCAAACAACTCTCCCTTAGACTAATATTTTAACCAAAGGAGATTTCTTTCCAGAGCCTTCCTGATCAAGCTATCGCTGATAAGTCACAACCCAGTAGAATGTAGTTCAAAGCATTGCCATAATTATTTTGTTGTGTTAGAATTTTATATTATATATAGTATAGTATTATATGTATATGTATATTTCAAGTACTATTTGAGGCCTAAAATTTGTTCCTACCACTCATCCATCAGTTTGTCGTGCCTAGTGGCTTGTGTGTTGCTGGAAGCTAGGTCACTGGTATTTTAAATACCCATGTTGGACAAGTATCAGCAAAGCTTCAAGAGTAAGACAGATAGGAAGAAGGAGAGACATACTACTTCTGAATGGTTAGCTACTGTAACCCTTGTGAATAGCAGCAAAACATTGTTAGATACAGTGCTAGAAGATAAAAATATTGTTAATAACTGCAGAACATAATCAGATATAGTGCCAGAAGATGAGACCATCAGATTGGAAGTCAACTAAAAGATGACTAGGCAAGAGCTCAAAGCAGAGTTAATGATAAAGATGTGAATGTAGCAAGCTTTGGGGACCTGAATTTGTTAATGGGGCACAATTCAATAGAAGAAGAAAAAATTACAAACATCCACTAATAATCAGAACATGAAATGCATGAAGTATGAATCTAGGAAAAATGGAAGTTGTCAGGAATGAAATGAAGTGCATAAAGATCAACATCCTAGACAATCATGAGCTGAAATGGACTAAAAGTGGCCATTTTGAATCAGACAATCATATGGTTTACTGTACCAGGAATGTCAAATAGAAGAGAAATGGGGTGGCATTCATCATCAAAAAGAACATTTCAAGATTTACCTTTCAAGTACATTGTAATAGGAGAATATGCATACAACTGCAAGAAAAACCGCTGATAACACTATTATTCAAGTTTATGAAACAAACATTAAGTCAGTGATGATGAAATTGAAGATGTCATTCAACTTCTTCGGTCTGAAACTGATCAAACATGTAATCAAGATACACTGATAATTGCTGATGATTGGAATGAGAAAATCAGAAGCAAAGAAGAAGGATCCGTAGTTAGAAAATATGGTCTTGGTAATAAATATTATGCTAGAGATCACATGATCGAATTTTGCCAGACCAGTGACTTATTCATTGCAAATACCTTTTTTAAACAACGTAAAAGGCAACTAAACACCTGTACCTCACCAGAAGGGATATACAGGAATCAAACTGATACATTTGTGGGAAGAGACAATGGCAAATTCAATATCATTAGTCAAAACAAGGCCAGCATCAGACTTTGGAACAGATTATCAATTGCTCAGGCTGAAGTTGAAGAAAATTAAATTAAGTACACAAGAATCAAAATATGAACTTGAATATACCCCATGTTTATTTAGAGGCCATTCCCAAAACAGATTCAATGCATTAGATGCAAACAACCCAAAACCAGAGTTGTGGAATGACATCAAGAACATCATACCAGAAAAAAACTAAAAAGTTAAAAAGACAAGAAAGAAAGAAAGAAAAGACCAGATTGGATGTCAGAAGAGACTCTGAAACTTGCCCTTGAGCATAGAGAAAGCTAAAGCTAATGGAAGAAATTAGGACATAAAAGAGCTGAACAG
>NW_006408695.1:5771099-5779038 GCF_000296735.1 Chrysochloris asiatica | reverse complement strand
TTTTGATGTAACTTAGGATTTCATTTTTGGCCTATTTCCTCTTTTGTCTGCTTCTCCCGCTCCACAATCCCCGTTCAGGCCTTTTTTCTAGTTGGAAACAGTTCAGGGCCAGCTGTGGCCGTTTGTTTTAATTGGAAACTGTCTCTTTAAATTTTTAGGAGATCTGTGCGCATGCATAGTAGAACCCTCCGTGGGTAGGACTGGGGTGCCCACTAGCTCAGGCACCCCTATAGTCACCAGAATGGAGGTGCGCAGACACCAAGGGACCAATGAACAGCTACCAAAAGAAAATAATGTCCACACCTTTATCTCTGCGGTTCTGCCAGGAGTCTGTGGCCGCTCTGATCCTTCCCCCACGTGGTCTCACCAAAGATGGTGGCTCCTGGAGCAGCTGAGCGTCCCGGACTAGAAAGCAATGGATTTCTTGCTTCTGCCACAAATTCCCCCAGCTGTGAGTCTTCCAACCTTCTAAGTATTTCTTTATATGTGGTTCAGAGTTCTGGGACCATCCCCTGAGCCTACTTGTTCGGGTATTCTGTGTTGTTGTTGGCGGAGCTCTCTGCTATACGTCAGTGTGGTTTTTGATAGGTATGAATCGATTGCTGTCATTTTACTCTGTGTTTTTTGTGTGTTGCCATTGGTTTCTTTGTTCCACATAATTTTCTGCACTGATCTCAATTTGTTTATGAGTTTTCTTTTCATTTTCATTTCCGTTGTGTTAACATTTATTACGTATTTCTGATTTTCCTTTTTTTTTTATACTTGATGTGAAGTTATATTAATTTTCTTTGAGATTTCTCTGCAGTTTATTAATTTCTCCCTGTTTAAAACAATCTGTTTATCTTGAAATCTACATGATTTCCTTACCATTTGCAAGTTCTGTATCTGTACTATTCCTTCTTTGCTTTGAGGTTGACTTCATTATACACTGATATCTCCAGCTACCTATTTTCAGTTTTGTAGATTTGTTTTACTTTAAATACTTCTGCGTCTGAGTTGAATTCTGGATGGTGTTGCCATGTATGTTAATCTCAGGTTGTTGTTTGCTCTTGTTGGTTCTCAGTCCAAAGAACACCTGTTAGTATTTTTTTGTAAAGTACATCTGTTTATTATAAATTCCTCTAACTTCTATTTATTAGGAACTGTGCTGACTTTGCTGTCATACTTGAGGGCATTTGATTACTGGTTGGCATTTTTTTTAAGTTTTTATTGTGAATTGAGTGAAAGTTTACTTTCACTCAGGGCAGATCAACAGTTTTACATTTGGCAAATCATATTTTGTTTCATTGCAATGATCACAATCCCATCCATGTACTATCAGTGAAGAATATTTACTTCTATTCCTTTCTTCTTCTTCTTCTTTTGTTTTTGATGTAAACATACCAAACAGGAAATATATATTCATTAAATGTCCAACGGGCACATTTTGCAAGCCAGCCTCCAGCCCACAGGTGCACAGTCTTTCTCATTCCATAGGTCTAGAGTCCTCAGCTGCTCTATCTCTCTATGCCATCACCTCTGTGGTTGGCCACTTTTTTCTTTCAAAGTTTTGTGTATGTCATTCCATTGCCTTCTTACCTGCATAGTTTTTGCTGAGAAATTTGAGCTTAGTCTTATTGGTTCTTCTTTGTAGGTAATTTTTCATTTCCAGCGCTGTTCTCAGGATTCTTTCCGTCTTTGGTTTTGGAAATTTTATTATAATATGTGTTGGTGATTTTCTTGTGGTATCTGTCCAGTTTGGAATTCATTCAGCTTCTTTTATGCTTATCTTCCCGTCTTTCAAGATGTTAGGGACGTTTTCTTCCAGTAACTATTCCACAGTTTTCTCTGTGTTTTTTTTTCTCTTCCTGTTCTGGAATTCTGATCATGCATAAGTTATTCATTTTCCTGGTGTCTTATATACCTCTTATGCTTTCTTCAGATTTTCTCATTCTTTTTTCTGGTTTTTCTTGTAGCATACTAGTATTGAGAGAGTTATCTCTGGCTCACTAATTTGCACATCCATTGCTTTGAGTCTATTCTTTGGTCTTTTCTATGTACTGTCCATTTCTGAACTCTTAGCATTAATCTTCTGGATTTCTAATTGCAGGATTTGTATTATTTCAAATTTCGCATTTATTTTGTCTGTTCTTGTAATGTTTCTTTGAAGTCTTCTGAGGTTTTCTCGGTGTTCTCCTTGCTCTCCTCAATCTTTTTATCAACACTTTGAAGGTACCTAAATATCATTCTTTTGCATTCTTTCTCATTAATTCCATTACCCTTTCTTCTTCAGAAAACATTTTCTGACTCTGAGTCTTGGTCACTTGTTTAAGCCATTCTCTCTTGCTTCTTCATATGAGCTAAAATTGTCTGTTGTCTCATGACATTTTGGTATTGTATTTGTATTTGATTGATGCTTTTATGTTGGCTTTCACCAACTGTATCCTGTGTGTGTAGTTAGAGAATGGAAGCATGTGCATCTTTCTCCATTCATCATCTGAGCACCTCAGTTTAGGGTGCGGTTTGCTGGTGTTGGCTACTGTCTTTCATTTATCAGATGGTATAGGAGCTTGCATTAACTCTTGCCCAGTGGTGGGCCTGAAATCTGTGGAGGGTATGGTTGTGGCTGGGCTCTACGGGCACAGTTGCTGTTTCTTGTCAGGTTGAAGAGAGGAGAACAGTCCTTTCACACGCATACATACACACGCACACACACAAGGAAACAAAACAGAATAAACAAACAAGCAACCAACGATAAAAAGAGAAAATAAAAAAAGAAATAAAAACAGGCAGTTTGCATGAAAAGAAGGAACCACACCTTTCTCAACACCTGTATGAATCTGCTCTGCAAGGTCACCTTCTGTCACCAAAGCTGCACACAAAAGTTCAAGATAGTCATGCCGCATCTGCCAGCCATTCATCAGTCATTCTCCCTCTCTTCCTGTTCCTGCTCAACTTCTCCTCCCAGGAAGCACTCAGTTTTCTGCTCTAATGTTTTCTCTGAAGTTCAGGGTTCCAGAATTTTCATCTGGGTCTGCTTCATTTGGTCTCTTGTATCTTTGTTGTAGAGGGCCTGCCTAGTACACCATCTTACTGGAAGCCCAGTGAGTATATGATTCTTGATTGATAACTGTTTTTCTTTCAGAGTTTTATATATGTCACCCCATTGTCTTCTTGTCTGTATGGTTTCTGTTGAGAAATCAGAGCTTAGTCTTATTATTTCTCCTTTATAGGCAATTTTCATTTTTCCCAAGCAGCTCTTAAGATTCTTTCCTTGCCTTTAGTTTTGAAAGGTTTAATTATAAAATATCTTGGTGATTTTCTTTTGGGAATCTATTTCTGTTTTGAGTTTGTCCAACTTCTTGAATGGGTATCTTTATAATGTTAGGAAAGTTTTTTAACAACTCAAGAGACAATTTTTAGAGACAATATTCTCTAAAGTTTTTTTGTTATGTTTTTTTTCAATCATTTTCTTCTTCAGGATTCCAATCATGTGTAAGTTATTCCTTTTGATAGTGTCCATCATAAATCTTAGGCTTTCTTCAGATTTTTTATTCTTTTTGTTTGTTTGTTTTTCTAGCAGATGAGTACTGAGAAATTCATCCTCAAGCTCAGTAATTTGGCCTTCCATTGGTTCAGTTCTACTTTTTTGCCCTTTCAATGTACTTCTAAAGTCTTAGTGTTCTTTTCTGGTTTTCTAATGACTGTTTTTGTATGGTTTCCAATGTTTCATTTATTTTGTCAGTTTGTTCTCATAATGTTTTCCATATTTCTTCTAAAGTTGTTTTTTTCCCCTGTGTTCTTTTTGCTTTCCTTGATCTTTCTTTCAATCTGTTGAAGTACCTAAATAACATTCTTTTAAATTCCTTATCAAGTAACTTTGATACCATTTCTGGTACTGTATATTCTGATTCTCTATTTTGGTCACTTGTTTGAGACACTCTGTCTTATTTCTTCTTATAAACTGAAATTATCTGATTTCTTGGAGACATTTTGGTGTCATTCTATTTAGATTTAATTGACAATTGTATGTTGATGTGTTCTGGAGGATTTACCATCTTTCTCCTTGTTGATTTGATAGAGATTGAAACTGAATGCAGTCCTCTGTTCTCTATGTGTGTAGGATAGTTCAGGTTGGGTTTCACTCTCCTCTGATGCCCAACCCCAGGCAAAGCCAAGGCTTTATAGGAGGGGGTATGACTACCCACTGGGTTGGTGAGAACAGGGACTGGCTACAAAGAGGGCATGAAAACAAGGAAGCACTATAACCCTCTTGCCACCAACCTCCAGCTATGTCTTGGGCCTGCAGGCTGCTGTATTGACAGCCACTCTCAAAATCTAAGACGGCCCTGCTGCTCCATGACAGCTATAATCTGCCCACTTTTCTTGTCTCTTGCTGCTCCTGCACAGCTTCCTCTTCCAGTTGGCACTCAATCCACCTCTCTTTCCTATCCTCTGAAGCTCAAGACTTCAGGATCACCATCTAGAGCTGTCTCACTTGGCCTTCCATGTTTGGTTACAAGGGTCTGCTCAATGCATCTGCCTACTTCACCATCTTGCCCCATAATTCCTCAATATGTATATCTTTTAAAATCCAAAATACTACCAAGACAGTCCTCCATCATACACTCTTTTGCTAAAAGATTTCAAAGTCAGTTTGAACTGCAAGGTCAACAGTTCAAGCTCACCACCCACTCCTCAGCAACCCCATACAGGCTCGCTACAAGTCAGAACTGACTCGATGGCACAACAATGGCAGCTAGTTTAGAACTTCACTAGTAGCCAATCTTCATTAGAAGATTGTTAGAGAAACCAGAACTGATTTCATTGTATATTTTACCTTTGCTTGTTTGCTTAATGTGTGTGAAATAAAACATACACTCACACACAAAATACCTACACCTTCAATGTGCCACTCACCAAATTACTATAAAGTGAATTTCTGTGTAAGCTCTACTCGTGAATACATAGGACATGGCCAGCCCCTCAGAAGGCCTATGTGTGCCCCTTCACAATCACACCTTATTTCTCTCCCCTACAGTCCCTCTCTTCTGACATTATTGGAACATTATCCTGGCCATTTCCTTGATTTGCTTTAAAGTTTATTATCATTATTGTGTGCCATCGAATAGATTCAGAATCATGGTGATCCTATATGACAGAGTATAACTGCCCCATAGGGTTTTCTAGGCTGAAATCTTTATGGAAACAGATCATCGGATCTTTTCTCCTGAGGAGCCACTGGTGGATTTCAACCACTAGCCTTTTGGTTAGCAAACAAGCACTTAACTATCATGTCAGTAGGGCTCTTTCTTTAAAGTTTACCACTAAATATGTATCTCTAGACAATATAGTTTACATTTGCTTATTTTTTATTGTTATACAAATGGAATCACACTGGGAAAATGATTATCATGATAATAGATACAAAGAAACATTTTGTAAAGTATAAAGTATATGCAGATGAGTGACATTATTCTTGAAGGAGCTCTGGTAGTGTAGTGGTTAATTATATGGGGATGTGAACATTGGGTTTCAGTCCTCTAATGCAAGTGACTGGTCTCACAATTTTGGTGCTGAATCATTCCACTCAGGACTAGACATCATCTCCTCTCCAGATGGTCTGTACAAGCTCACGTTCATGGGCCCATTGGAGATCTGTTTGTGATTTCGTGTGCCACCTGCATGGAAAAATACTCACCTGAAACTGAAGGGATCCGTAAATACCTGCTTTGTTCATAAACTAGCAGGCATCCCTCTGTTGAGTGAGTTCCCCAGCTATTATCAAGGCTCTAAGGTCACATCTGGTTAATTCTTGGCTAGAAATCAATACACAGAGAGTGATGATTTCTGATAAAAGCTTATAATAAGCAAATTCAAGTTCAAAAGACTGGCTGTCTTTTTGTGTTTATAGATGCTGGATAGAAGGTGCTATCTCCTCTCTTGTTGGAAAGAAATACAATCCTTTAATGCAGCAACCTAAATCAAGAACTATTATATATATATATACATTTTTTTTACACACATACACAAACTCACCAGCACTTAACAACATCAGCAATGTATGAATTTTTAGGTCCCCTTCCCCTCCTATAACAATTCATTGAGTCCTTACACCCAGTTTTTTAAAAATCTGGATAATTTTTACCAACCTTAAGAAAATGCATTAACCTATTCTCTGGTATCACAAGGCTTCAGGGTTATAACTTACCTTTGTCCCAGTTTTGGAATAGTCCCACTGCTCTTTGATGTTGCCGGCCACCTTGTGAACTGATCCATGGGACACCCAGTGCCGGAGGCTCAGTATCACTGTGGGTTTCCCAGCTGGCATTTTGCCAATGCTTGCCATTCTTCCTGTGCAACCACCCATGCATGTGTACATGAGCACATGCATGTGTGAATGAGTGGGTGTGTTCATGCGTGTGTAGGCATACTGTATGCTCATTCCACAAGTAGACAACATTACCATGGACTGTAGCAATACCAGTAAAAATGCCTTTTATGTAGTAAATGTTGGGTCAATAACTAAACAAATGAGCAGTGTTCCACCTGGCTCCCTGCCCCAACATTCCTCCTCTTTCCACAAGTGATGCCGCTTGACTTCCACCTTCAGGCTTAACCCTGCATCATTCCTAAGAACAATTCAAGACTTAGTCAAATAGAGTTTCAGACACCGTATTCAAGATTCTCAAAGTCTCAGAATTTTGTGTACTTGCCAATCTTTCTACTGTGATGCTGAGTTTATATTTAGGTCACTGCTTTATTCCTCTCCCATAGTGTCTTCTGTGTACACCAATTCTAGAACTTGAAGTACTTAGTACCAGACCTCTTATTGGAAACCTTCCCAACTATCTCCACTCCCACTATAGACTAGACCTCTTTTTCTTGAATTCCCATACCTGGGTCCCAGCTTCCTCCATTATGCTCAGTCACTTCCTGAAATGGCAGGTGGTACTGGCTTATTGCTTTAAGAGTTTCTGCTAGGACATTAACCAACAGCCACCTTTCATCATACTCTCCACATGCCAGGTCTACCCAATGGAATTCTTCACCCCACTAAAAGCTGGATCTGTTCCAACTTTAATGTTCATATTCACTCTTCTCCTGACCCTTCCTATTCATTACATAATGAAGAGTCCTTATGTTTTCAAATTAAAGATAACAATGACATTTTAAAGTAATAAGCTTTCAAAATAAGCTAATAAACAAAAAAGAATACACCATAATCTAAGCATATAAAGGTAAGCTGTTAAAATCATAAGGTGAATGATGGGACATACCATGTTCATGGATTGAAAGACTCACTATTATTAAGATGTCAATTTCACCTATAGAATTAATGACATTCCAATTAAATTCCCAGAAAGTTTATAAATATAAATAAGTTGGTTCTAAAGTTTTTATTAGAAAAGCAAAGAAACTAGAATAACCAAAAGAAATTTAATAATGAAGAGTAAAGTTGGAGAATTCACACTACCTAATTTTGTAAAATCTTGAAATTAGGTAGTGTGAATTCTGGGTCATGTAGAAAACAAATGGATTCTAGTCTGTTCCATAGATCCTTGGTAGAGCATAGAGTCCAGAAAACCAAACCCAAACCTACCACCATTGAATCAAGTCTGACTCATAGAGAAGCCACAGGACAGAGTGGGTTCTGAGACTGAAAATCTTTACTGGAGCAGAAAGTCTCATCTTTCAACTGCAAAGCAGCTGGCAAGTTTGAATCACTGACCAGGTGGTTAGCAGTCCATTGCTTAATCAACTGCATCACCAAGGATACTTAGAAACTTGAAACAACCCTGTAAAAATATGGTTAATTGATTTTTTACAAAGATTCCAAGGCAATTTAATTTAGTTCTCAAAAAAAGATTTTGGAACAATTGAACATCAATTTATAAACTGCTTCAACCTAAACCTCATATCTTATAGAAAATAAATTAGTAACTCAAAATCCCATGTC
>NW_006408695.1:5755807-5770999 GCF_000296735.1 Chrysochloris asiatica | reverse complement strand
TAGAAGTACAATTTATAAAATAAAAATTTATAACATTAATTGTACTTTATCAGAATTAAATGTCATTATCAATAAATATATAATTAAGAAAACTAAAATAAGATAAAGAATAATAAAATAGTTGCAAATCACATATCTGACAAAGGACTTGCATCTAGAATATGGAAAGCCCTCTTAAAACTTAACAGTAATAAACAAATCACAAATCTTTTCTTTTTTAATGGGCAAGAAACTTGAATGAACACTTTATCATAAGGGATGTACAGATGGTGAATAAACACATGAAGAGATGATCAACATCATTAGTCATTAGAAAAAGCAAATTCAAGTGTTGATGACATACACTAAAAACCATACTCATTGCCTTTGAGTCAGTTTCGACTCATAGTGACACTGTAGGACAGAGTAGAACTGCTGCATAGGGTTTCCAAGGTTGTAAATCTTTACAGAAGCAGGCTATCACTTTCTCCCACTGAGCAGCAAGTGGATTCAAAGCACTGATCTAGATTAGCAACTGCGTTAGCTTAACCACTGTACTACCAGGGCTCCTTGATGTGATACCACTATATATCCAGTGGGACAACTATTTAAACAACAAAAAGACCTGACAATACTAAGTGTTGACAAGAATGAGAGGAACTGGAACACAAGCATTGCTGGTAGAAGGCAAAAAAAGTACAGCTACTGTGGAAAACAGTTTAATAGATTCTTATAAACATTCACCTACTATATTACCCAGGAATCCCATTCATAAAGATAAATAAATAAAAATGTATTTATACAAAAATGTATTCACAAATGTTTGTATTAATTCTGTTCATAGTACCCCTAAAGTAGACAACCCAATGTTTTTCAACAAACAATTTAATAAAGAGCTGTGATACAAACATACAATGGAATATTAATCAACAGTAAAAAGAAAAGAGCCATTAATGCACACATCTGAAAGGCATGTTGAGTGGAAGTCAGTCTTAAAAGATTGCATACTGGACCAGAAACTCTAAGAAACAGTATAATCTCATTTATATGACATTCAGGAAAAAACAAAACTATATCAATAGAGTAGGAGAAAGATAAGACTGTCTGCTCCTGTCAAGATTTGCAGCCTCAGAAACCCAGGGGCTCTATGAGTTGGAATGGGCTCAAAAGTTTGATTTTTGTTGTATCAATAGAGAATAGATTCATGGTAGCTAGAGATTGGTAGAGTCGTTTTAAGTCCTCAGTTGCTAACCAGAAAATCAGTGTTGTGAATCCACCTGTTGCTCCTAGAAAAAAAGGTGTGGCAGTCTGCTTCCACAAAGATTTACAGTCATGGAAACCATGTAGGGCTTTATAGCTTGTCCTATAGGGTCTCTATGAGTTGGAATCAACTCAATAGTAGTGGGGTTGCTTTGGCGGTTTTTTGGTAGGTGTTAGGGGTGAGACAAGGGAAAACTGTGTTGTTTTTTTATTGAGGTGATGAAACTGTTCAGTATCCTGATTTTTGTGGTGGTTACACTAATCTAAACATAGTCAAAATCCATAGAGCTGTACACCAAAAAGATAATCTATTTCACAGCATGAAAAATTAAATTTTTAAAAATGTCTGAACACATCCCACATGAATATTTTTTCTATATAGATACATATTCATAGAATCATCCTATATTAGAATACATAATAGTATAATCCATTTTTATTTAATATATAATGAATAGCTTTTCATGTAATTAAATATGAAGTTACCTAAGCTTTTTTTTACAGTTTTCCTTTAAATTTTCATTTTAATTGTATCCCATTGAATGGATATTTCATATATTAGGAAGCACTTCCATGTTATTGGACATATGAGTTGTTTCTGATTTTCCAGTACTAGAAATGATGTTGTGATAATCCTTAATTATGCTTTAGATCAATTTTTTTAAGTAGACTTCCTGGGTCAGAGATTTGAGCTTCATAAAGGATTTTGACTTGTACTATCAAAATATTGCTCAGAAACATGATCCCCCAATTATGCCACCTCCAGGAGACTGGCTCCATACACAGCATCATGATAAATGGAAAAAAGATTGAGCTGTCAAATATTTCATTTTGCTTGGATCCACAATCAATACTCATGGAAGCAACAGTCAAGAAATCAAATGATAAAGTGCATTAGATAAATCTGCTGCAGAATATCTCTTTGAGGTGTTCAACAGCAAAGATGTAACTTTGAGGACTATGGTTTGCCTGACCTGACAGTCATGGTGTTTTCAATCACCTCATGTGTATGTGAAAATTGGACAATGAATAAGGAAGGCCAGAGAAAAATTGATGTATTTGAATTGTGAATTGAATTGTTATTAAATTGGTCAAGAATACTGAAAATATCATGGGCTGCCAGAAGAAAAACAAATCTGTCTTAGAAGAAGTACAGCCAGAATGCTCCTTTGAAGCAAGAATGGTGAGACT
The DNA here is from genome assembly GCF_000296735.1 of Chrysochloris asiatica. Lineage (NCBI taxonomy): Eukaryota > Metazoa > Chordata > Mammalia > Afrosoricida > Chrysochloridae > Chrysochloris > Chrysochloris asiatica. Next base: position 5,768,569 of record NW_006408695.1, on the reverse strand, counting down.
TTGTACTTGGGATGCATTGTCAGGAGGGATCAGTCCCTGAAGAAGGTCATCATGCATGGCAAAGTGGAGGGTCAAGGAGAAACCGGAAGACTCTCCACAAGATGGGCTGGCACAGTGGCAGCAATAGTTGACTCAAACATAGCTGCAATTTTGAGGATGTTGTGCGTAGGGTTGCTATGTGTTGGAACTGATTCAATAGCACCTAACAACAACAACTGTAAGGCAATGAAAGTTTGCATTTCCCCATATACAGGCCAGCACCACTATACTAATGATCTTTGAACAATACAACCACCCATACAATCTAGCACACTACCTTGTACGTTGTTGTTGTTGTCGTTAAGTGCCGTAGAGTCGGTCCCCACTCATAGATTTTGTCTCTCATACTTTGGACATATTATTGGGAGGGACCACTCCCTGGAGAAGGACATCATGCTTGGTGAAGTGGAGGATCAGCAAAGAAGAGGAAGACCCCCAGCAAGGTGAATTGGCATGTGGCAGCAGCAATGGCTCAACAATTGTGAGATTGGCACAGGACCGGCAATGTTTTGTTCTGTTCTGCATAAGGTGACTATGAGTTGACACAGACTCAACAGTACCTAGAAACAATACTGAGAAAGACTATGCAGAGTAATAGGACAGAGCCAAACCTGAGATGGTGGTGCTGAGCTAGCTACTCATCAGACCCTAAAACCTGATCCAGTAACCAATAAATCAATGTTTTCATATTTAGGTTTTAGTCTGGAAACCCAGGATAGGCTGAAGCCATCTAGCCTCCCCTCTTCCTCTCTTCCTACCTCCTTCTCACCTTCTTTTACTTGTCAGTTCTCCTCACCCAACCCCTGCTTCTCCCTGTTTTTCCTTCCCTCTCTGTTCTGCCTCATCTTTTATTGTTTCATTTCTGTTCCCTATTATCTCCTCATTCTCCTACCTCTTCCCATTTACTCCTCCAAGTCTCTCAAGGTTTAGGTTGGAAAGGCAGACAGGGAATTCAGCCCAAGGAGTACTTGTTAGTATTCTGTCACAGGTTTTCAATCAGTGTTGGGAATTTATTATTATTTCCCTATCTTTGGCCTTCTGACTAGAACAAGATATGTTCTAGCCAAGGAGCTGAGGACCTCATCCACATTCATATCAGATTTGACACTTGTCTCAAAAATCTGATTACATGCTCCCAAGCATTTTCACTGTATACTTTCCTCTTGGCCTCCACATCACATTTGTTCCCCAGCGAGAGGCACTGATCACCCCAGTTGAAGCATTCTCTTTGAGGCTTTTCATTCAATTGTGAGTATTCTCAAAGGCTTCTTTATCAGTAGTGTCATATCCTAGGATAATTCCCATGGCTCTGCAGTAAGAAATCAAACCAAAACCAAAGTACTTGCTGCTAAGTCAATTCTAACTCATAACAATGCTACAGACAATAGTTATTGTCTTGAATCACTTGTGGTCAGGGAAAGGGTGGATAAGTATTGGGATCAATAGGCAGGACTGGGGGGTTGGACAACTGAAGGCCCGATGCCCAGACCAAGAAGAAGTTTTCCTCCTCCTCTGGCCCACTGTCCCACCAAACATTTTAAATCATATCTCACCAATAAAACACTTTTAGCATTTACCCCCAATACATTTCTTTCTATTTTATGTACACATACTCTAGTCAAGCAATACATTAAAGACTAACAAAGGTTTCTTTCTCTCTTTTTTGAGCCTGACAATAAGCATATGTGTTGTTATTAAGTGTGATTAAGTCAGTTCTGACCCATAGCGACCTTATATTGGGTTTCCAAAGAGCAGCTGGTGAGCTTGAAACACAGTCCAGCGCATTAACCCACAGCGCCACGTCAGGACTCTATAAGCATAAGTTGACTGGTTGATTGCGTGTGGTGGAGTCAGTTCCAACAGTTTCTGAGGCTATAAATCTTTATAGTAGCAGAAAGCCTCATCTTTCTCCCACGAAACAGCTGGTAGTTTAGAACGACAGATCTTGAGGTTAGTAGCCCAATTCGTAAGCACTGCATTACCAGAGGTCCTTATAAGCAGAAACAAAAGCTCTAAAATTCTCTTCTCACTCTTCACAAATGGTCCTTTACACCTACCTGACTACTTCTACCCCCGAGGCTGCATGCGTTTTGACAGTCACTGCACTAAGGAGCTTAGATATCCAGAGTTCTGCATGGATAACACCATTTCTACCCTTTGAGTTTCACAGGCAGCCTGGGAAGAAATAACATGAGAACTTCCCAGGTATCAGAGTGTCCTATAAAAGCAGGAGAGGGGATTATTACTACCAGTTAGAGGAAAGTGTCTTTAGGGGAAAGGAGACCTCAGAGCCAACTGTGAAGTATAAGAAGAGTTGCAGGTTCCATGCCCTGAGGAACTCCATTTGAATGTTCTACTCCACCTCAGCAACCATACAGGATGGGGGAACAGGAGGAGGGGTATTAAGTGGGGAAGAGTCTGTACACCTGTCATGTATGGCTGTTGGTGGGTTTTCCTTTGTGTCTTTTCTTTTTCCTGTTTGTTTAATGTAGATTTTCCCCCCTCCTGTTTTTAGGACACGGTGACACACATTTTAGCTCTGGCCAAGGATAGTGCCCAGAGGGTGTTGAGGAAGAGACCTTGGACAGAGATGGCTGAACTTTGGAAGGTTAATGTCCCATGCTGTTTCATTGTCTTGTTTTATTTTCATTTTTTAATTTGTGTGTGTAAAATTGTGTGTTCATGTGTGTGTATAACAGAACATTTACCACTTTAAAATTTTTGCATTTTACGTGTACAATTCCGTGATATTAATTATGGTGTTTATTGTTTTGGGGTTTTTTTTAGATTTGGAACCACATCTTCCAGAGTAGGATTAAGGACATATAATTTCTCAAGACCTTTTCTACTTCATTGCCTTTGAGGAACTCAAAGACAACTTAAAAAACAAAAAAAAGGATATAAACAGCAGACACCTAGGGTACTTTGAGTATTTACTTTTAAAGTAGGACTCTGACCCTGTCACTTTGCTTAACAGCTTCTGTGGTTCCCTCCTACCTGCAGAATGAAATTCCAAACTACTCATGATGTCAATCAATGTGTGCTAAATTCTGGTCTTCACATCAACATTAACTACTTTCTCTCCATTTCTTACTAGATACCGAAACCATTTGTCATTCTGTATATCCTGGCTTGATCCTCCATAACAACTCAGGCAATTGCCTTCTACTTTGTTCCAATTTTCTAAGTCCTACTCCTCAAAGCTCTGGTAGCATAATGGTTACAAATCAGGCTGTGAACCGTAAGGACAGCAGTTCGAAACTACCAGCTGTTCTGTGGGAGAAAAATGAGCCTTTCTGCTCCCATAAAGATTTGCAGCCTCAGAAACCCTGTACAGGGTCACTATGAATCGGAACCGACTCCACGGCACATAACAACAACTCCTCATCTTCCTATTGCAGGTTAGAAGTCTCTTTGCTCCAGTCTGCCACCCTCCAAGGAAGACTCAAACTCATGTTCCTTTGAGTTTCTATGATCATTCATTTCCTTGTTAGAGTTCTTTTCTAAAATTGCTGTGGAAAATAGTAAGCTGAATCCATTTTTGTCTTGTATTTCCGACTAAAAGCTCTCCAAGGGCAGGATAAAATGCTGAATTATATCTCTCTGCTATGCATTCCCTAACCTTAAACCAATTATAAGACAGAACAGCTGACCTTCCATGCTAAATTGAGTTAATCCTCAAACCATCCAAGGAATTGTTTGCTTTCTTAAGGCTAACAAATTTGCCTCAAATTGGAACAAGAACAGGTTGGGCAGGATATGAGGGCTTCAAGAGTTTTGTTTGACTTCTTATATTTGATATCCCATGACATTTTCAAATGGAGATGTCTGGGGTGTGGTTAGTTATACTGGTCTAGATCTAAGAAGAGGTAACAAACAATCCAGTATTCATCAACATAGAAGTGGTAGTGAAAATTATGAGAGTGTATGAGATTTTTGCAGATAAATTATAGGGTTAGAAGAGATAAACTTAAGGGATACCTTAATTTGTAGATAGAAGGAAGAAATGGCCACAAAGATAGAGAAGGTAAAATCAAAAAGATATAAAGAAAGCCAGGGAGTTAGAAGTTTCAAAAAGGAAGGAAGTGACAAACTGTTTAAAATGTTCAAAAGTCTAATAAAGTCAGGGTGTAAGGGTTAGAAAGCGCTGATGGACTTTGGCAGTTGGAAGGTCTGTTATGATCTTAAAGAGAACATTTTCCATTGTGGTTATGAATTGGTGATAAGTGGGTAGAGCTAAAAAGAGGACAATGCTTTCCAAAGATGGAATTAAGCCAAAAGAGAGATAGGGCTATAGCTTGAGACCATAGATCTCAAGAGGAAAATTTGTTTGGTTATGGTGTGGTAATGTTGGATAAGCACTGAACTACAAACACAAGTTTGGTGGTTCAAACCCACCAGCTACTTCTGTTTTTAGCTTTTTATTGAGACTTGAGTGAAGATTTATTTACAGACAATCACCAGTTTTACATTAGAAAAATCACACATTTTGTTTCTTCTCAATGAGTGCAATCCCTTCCATGCAACAACAGTTATCCTGCTTCCTCACTGTGATTCCTAATTCCATCCCACCCACCTTCCCATCCCTTCTCATCTTGTCCTTAGGAAAATGTTGCACTTGTGATTTTGAAGGACTGACCATTCCATAGTGAACATACCTTACTAGTGTTGTTGTCTCCCCTCTATACCTGCTTGGCTGTAAGTTGGGCCATGAGGGGGAGTTCCTTTCCAGACCTGAAGGATAGTTGAGGCCTATAGTTTAGAGTTCTCCCAGTCTCTTTCTGACCAGTAAGCCCAGTCTTTTTTTAAAAAAAAAAAAATTTTGAAATTTGTTCCACGTTTTCTCACACTCCACCTGGGACCTTCTAATGTGATCCCTTTCAGAGTAGCTGGTCCCAGCTATCATCTCTGATCTTCATCAGTAAGCATTTTTAGGTCCTCTTCACTTTTAGTAAGCAAGTACATGCACACAATGGAATGCTATGCAACTTTGAATAATAACAATAAATCTGCAAAATACATTATATTGTGGATGAACCTGGTGGATGAACATGATGCTGAGTAAAATTAGTCAATCACAAAATGAAAAATATTTCATGAGACTACTGTTTTAAAAACTCAAGAAAAGTCTTCATATTGAAAGAAGAATTCTTTGATGGTTACCAGAGTTGGAAAGAAAGAAGGAGCAATTCACAAGCTAGAGGGTAGACACATGTTAAATTGGGTGATGGGGAAGGCAAAATAAATAAGTAAATAGGGCTGGAGGAAGAATGCTCACTGTACATTTAGAGCTACCTTCTTTGAACCTATAGCTATTGGGAAGGAAAAAACGGATCATAGACTATTTTTAAACTATAAAACTCTTAGGAGAAAACTTAAGATTAAATCAAGACGCTTTGAAGTAGGCAGTGGTTTCTTAGATATGACACTGAAAACATTACTAACAAAAGAAAAAATAAATAAATTGAACTTGATCAAATGTGAAATATTTTGTGTTACAAAGGACACATTAAGAAAGTAATAAGACCATTTATGGAATTGGAGAAAAGATTTGAAAATCATACATTAATTAGGAACTTGTGTCAGAATATATAAACAACTCTTACAACTTAAGAAAGACAATCTAAATAGAACATGAACAGAGGATCTGAACAGATATTTATCAAAAGAAGACACAAATAGTCAATAAACCCATAAAAAGGTGCTTGACATGACTAGTAATGAAGGCAATCCAAACTGAAATCAGAAGCTACTACTTTAGTCCTTTTGGTGGTGGTGATGTGCCTTAGAGTCAGTTCTGACTCATAGAGCCCTGCATAGGGTTTCCAAGGCTGCAAATCTTTATGGGAGAAGAAACCCTCATTTTTCTCCTGTGGAACTGCTGGTAGTTTCGAACTGCTTACCGTGAGGTTAGCAGCCTGGCTCGTAACCACTATGCTACCAGAGCTCCTTCACTTCTCTTAAAATGACTAAAATAAAAAGAAATAGACAATCACAAGTGTTGGTAAGGCTATAAAGAAATTGGAATTCTCATACATAGCTAGGAGGAATGTAAAATGGTATTGCTGTTTTGGAAAACAGTTTGGAAGTTCCTCAAAATGTAAAACAGTGTTATCATATGATCCAGTAAGTCCATTACTATGTACATACCCAAAAGTATAAAATCATATTCACTTAAAAATCTGTCCACAAATACTCATAACAGCATTATTTATAATAGCTAACAAATATTCATTAATTGACAAATTTCTATCAGCTGATAAACAAAATGTGAAGTATCCATACAATGGATTATTATTTAGCCATAAAAAAAGGAATGTTGATACATACCACAATAGGGATAAACATTGAAAATAATAGGGTTAAATGAAATAAGTCAATTATAAAAGACTACTGTATAATTCATTTTATATAAAGTGTTCAGAATAGGAAAACCATAGAGACACAATGTAAATGAGTGGTTGCCTAGAGCTGTGGAATAGGAGTTAGGGAGAATGGGAAGTAACTACTAATGGGTACATGGTTTCTTTGGGCGGGATGAAAGAATTGTGGATTTAGTGGTGCTAGATGGACAAGTTTTTGAACATACTAAAAGCTACTGAATTTTACACTCTAAAAAGGTAATTTAATGTTACAGGAAGCTTCTAGGTTACAAATAAGATCCATTCCTAAGTATGCCTTTAAATTGAATTTGTAAGTAAATTGGAAGGGATGAATAAAGTTCTTATTTATTCTTAATTGAAAGTAAGAGAAGCCTGCAGCCTCTTCAATGATTTTAAAGCTGCATATACCACAACTAAAGGGAACTCTGGTAGTGTAGTGGTTACGTGTTGGGCTGCTAATCACAAAGTCAGCAGTTCAAATCTACCAGTTTCTCTGAAAGATGAGGCTTTTTACTCCCATAAAGATTTACTCCCTCCGGAACCCTATAAAAGGTTGCTATGACTCGGAATCAATTTGATAGCTTTGGGTTTGGTGAGTTTAAGGAACTTATTCAAGGAGTCCTTCAGGTGATATAGGACAGGCATTGGACTGCTCACCATAAGACTGGTGGTTCAAACTCACCAGCCATCCAAAGCAGAAGGATGAGGTTGCCTGCTCCCATAAAGATTTACTGTCTTGGAAACCCTATGTAGAGTAACTTTGAGTCAGATTTGACTTAATGGCAGTGGGTACTGGGTAGAAGTTGGTTCAATCCTTTCAAAGTGAGGGAAACTTTGCATGAAATTAAAAATCAAGTATGAATTGGAGTTAAGTCCAACTCAGTTACCCAGGAACATAATCTAATTGAATTCCCTCATTAAAGTCTTGAAGAGTTGTTGTTAGGTGCTGTTCCAAGGAGTTAGTTCTGATTCATAGCACCACTATGCACAACAGAATAAACACTGCCTAGTCCTGTGCCCTCCTCATACTTGTTGACATTGTGCCCATTGTTGCAGTCACTAGGTCAATCCATTTCTTTGGTGGTCTTCCTCTTTTTTGTTGAGCCTCTACTTTGCCAAGAATGATTTTCCAGGGACTCATCCCTCCTCATAATATACCCAAAATATGTGAGATGAAGGCTCGCCATCCTCACTTCCAAGCAGCATTCTAGCTGAACTTCTCCCAAGACAGATTTGTTTGTCCTTCTGGCAGTTTGTGATACTTTCAATATTCTTCTCCAACACTATAGTTCAAAGGCATCAGTTTTTCTGTGGTCTTCCTTGTTCATTGTCCAGCTTCACATGCATATGAGGTGATTAAAAATACCATGGCTTGGGTTGTTGTTGTTAAGTGCTGTTGAGTAGATTCTGACTTATAGCAACCCTGTATACGGTTTCCAAGGAGCAGCTGGTGAACTTGAACCACCAACCTTGCAGTTCAAATGACTTTGCATTCTGATGTATTAGCCCCACAGACCAAACTTATTGCTCAAAGTGACATCTTTGCTCTTTCACATTTTAAAGTGGTCTTTTGCAGCAGATTTACCTAATGCAGTCCATTGTTTGGTTTCTTGACTGGTGCTTCCATGAGTGTTGATAGTGGATCCAAGCAAACTGAAATATTTGACAACTTCAGTATTGTCTCCATACCCAAAAGTATAATGAATCATCATGTTACTTATTGGTCTGGTCATGAAGATTTGTATTTTCTTTACATTTGAAGTGCAATCATCAGTAAGTTCTTCAAGTCCTCTTCTCTTCCAGTAAGCAAAGCTGTGTCATCTGCTTGTCACAGGCTGTTAATGCGTCTTCTTCTAATCCTAATGCTACATTCTTCTTCATATAATCCAGAATCTTGGATAGTTTGTTCAGCATACAGATTAAATAAATATGGTAAAATGACACAATGCTGATGCACATCTTCCCTAATTTTAAACCATTCAGTATCCTCTTTTTCTGTTCAAATGACTTGCCTCTTGGTCTACGTACAGGTTCCTCATGAGCACAATAAAGTGTTCTGGAATTCCCATTCTTCTCAATGTTATCCATAATTTGTTATGATCCACATGGTTGAATGATTTTGCCTAGTCAATAAAATACAAGTAAACAACTTTCTGGTATTCTCTGCTTTAAGTCAAGACCCATCTGATGTCAGCAATGATAGCCCTAGTTCCACATCGTCTTCTGAAGTCAGCTTGCATATCTGGCACTTCCCTGTCAATGCACTGCTACAACCATTTTTGAGTTATCTTAAGCAAAAATATTGGTTGCGTGTGATATTAATAATATTATTTGATGATTTTCACATTCTGTTGGGCCACCCTTCTTTGGAATGGACACAAATATGTATGTCTTTCAAATGGTTGGCCAGGCATCTGCCTTCCAAATTTCTTGGCACACACAGATGAGTGAATGCCTCCAATGCTGTATCAGTTTATTTAAGCATTTCAATTTGTATTCCATTCATTCCTGACACCTTGTGTTTTGCCAATATGTTCAATGCTGCTTGGACTTCTTCCTTCAGTGCTATCGGTTCTTGATCATGTTGGTACCTTTTGAAATGCTTGAACATCCACCAGTTCTTTGGAAGGCCAAGAAGGCATAAGAAGGGCTACACATCCATGTCAGTGGAAGAGTTAGGTTTTAATAGTTCATTCAAACTCACCAGCCACTCCTTGGAGACAGGCATAGGATTGCTATGAGCCAGAGCTGACTTGACAGCACTTAAAAACAAACAATGAGAAGACTGAAGGAGGGTGAAAGAATCCAGGCTGATGGGAGAGGGGAGGAAATTGACAGAATTTGCTCAATTGCCTCAGTTTTCTCAAAATTGAAAGTGATACTGCTGAAAGCAAGGGGTTGGGAGCTGGGTAGGGAACTTGAAGAAAAAGATGATACATAATTAGATGTAACCCCGAGGAAAACGGAAAGGAAGCTGCCTAGAAATAAACAAAAGAAGGAAGCTGGGATTTGCCAAGACTGTCTACGTGGTATCTGGCTGTCGATCAGGCACAGCTTGCTCTCTTTTCCTCTTAGCACCTCAGTAATCTCCATGAGAAACTCAGATGACAGCAAGGCTGGTAAACTATCAAACAGGCATGTCTGTAGGAGACCTCAGGACTGCACATGACCCTGCTTTCAACATCACCGGCCAAAGTGCAACAGGATCAAGTACTACAAATATTTGTGATAGAAGGATTCGTTCCTCCAAAACTTGCCGTGAGATAATCCTACAGGATACAAATATTGGATCAGGGTGATTGACAACAACTAAAAATTCAAACACAGCAATATGCGGGGACTTCAAAAAGTTGGTGGAAAATTCCACTATCTTTTCATTCCTTTTTTTTTTTTTTTCATGAACTTTTTGAAGCCTCTTCATACATCCAGGAATTGTCCATGATCCCGACAGTAGGGGAGTCATGCCAACATGAAGACAACGTCTGAGAGACCTTCCCATGTATGTAGGACTGTGACAGAAGAAGAGGATCAATTCCTTATAGCTCATTGCTGCATAAGCATAAAGCTCAGTTTCCACCTGCTTCTAAAACATAGATCACTCCTCCTCTGCATCAGCTGATAAAACAAAAAATAAAATATGGAGAAAACCATCATCTATTTTTTAAGCATGTTTAAAAACCCATAATGTCTCCAAGCAAAGTGGTCTATGGCATGAAATAATGGCTGCCCAGAGATATTAAATTCTAATTCCTAGAATTTATCAATATTATCTGGAAAAGAATTATGCAGATACAATTAAAGAAAAGCTTTTGAGCTGAAGAAATTACCCTAGATTATCCAACTGAATCCTAAACACAATCACAAGTGTCCTCATAAGAGAGACAAAGAGAGCTAGCACCCACACACAGAGGAGATGGTAATGTTTGATCAATTTCAGGTTGAAGAAGTTGGTAGAATTCTTCTATTTCATCCTCAATGGCTTTAGTGGTTAGTGTGTACATTTGAATAATAATGGTATTAACTGGGCTTCCCTGGAGGCGCATGGATATTATCCTATCACAGACAGAGTTGTACCTCATGACTGATCTGGATATGTTCTTTTTTACGATGAATACACCATTCCTCTTTAATTTTAATTTGTCATTCCCGGCGTAGTAAATCATGTGGTTGTCAGATTCAAAATGTCCAATACCAGTCCATTTCAGCTCACTAATGCCTATGATATCGATATTCCTGTGTTCCATTTCATTTTTGACAACTTCCAATTTTCCCAGATTCATACTTTGTACATTCCATGTTCTGATTTTCAATGGATGTTTACAGCTGTTTCTCTTAATTTTGAGTTGTGCCCCATCAGCAAATGAAGGCCCCACGGGCTTTTCTCTCTCGGGGCTTTACTCCATTCGCGTTAACACGGTCAACCCTACTTTGAGGAGGCAGCTCTTCCCCAGTCGCATTTTGAGTGCCTTCCAACTTAAGGGCCTCATTTTCTGGCACTATATCTGACAGTGTTTCTTTGCTATTCATAAAGTTTTCAGTGACTAAATATTCGGAAGTAGTTCATCACTCTTTCTTCCTAGTCTGTCTTTGTCTAGAAGCTCATCTGAAACCTGTCCACCATGGGTGACCCTGCTGGTATTTAAAATACCAGTGGCATAGCTTTCATAATCACAGCAACTCACAAGCCACCACATTAATACAAACTGACAGATGAATGGTGGCCATTTGGTTTTAAGTGGAAACTGTCACTTTAAATTTTGAGGAAATCTGTATGTATGCATAGTAGAACCTTCCAGGGGTGGGGGTGGGGTGTCCATTCGTTCAGGTATCTCCTCTAGTCACCAGAATGGAGGAGACTGTTAACTCCCCTTCCCAAGACAAGGTGTGGATTGGACACTTGCAGATTTTTTTTAACATCCCTTACTTTTACCACATCCCATCTATGAGCAGGAGGTAATCTGAATGGTGGAGACTGATATCCTTTGGGTGAGATGCTCCCTATGGGCAGACATTCTGGGCCTCTGAGACGGTTTAGGGCCCTAAACATGGATGAATAAGTCCCTGGCCTATCCTCTCTTGGCTTCTTGCCTCTTTGCCTGAGTAGGTCCATAGTCGGCTTCCTAGAGGCAAGTCTAGAAAGTCTCCAGCTCTATCCTTTCTAGTTCCTCCAAGTGAATAAGTCAGGTAGCCTGTACATTGCAGGTCTGCCCATTTACATCAAATCAATGTAAACTCTTGGCAACGTTATGTGTGACGGAGTACAACTGCACTCTAGAGGATCTTCTTGGCTGTATATTTTATGAAAGCAGATCACCAGACCTTTCTCCTACAAGGCAGTTGGGTGAGTTCAAACTGCCAAACTTTAGGTCAGTAGTTAAAGGCCAACATGTATGCCACCCAGAAATCTTGATGCAGGCCCAAATGTTTGCAATTCTGGTACAGAGTTGGGAGACCTATAGCAGCCTCACCTCCAAGCAGTCTTCTCCAGCAATTCATCAGATGTATAGGTGCCTTCAAATTGGTTCCAATTCTAGTGACCCCATGTACAACAGAAAGAAGCACTGTCCAATTCTTACAACTGTTGCTGTGTTTGAGCTCATTGTTACAACGAGGATTTTTCTCTTTTTCTCTGACTCTCAACTTTACCAGTTATAATTTCCTTTTCCAAGGACTGGTCCTTCCTGATAGCATGTCCAAAGTGTGTCAAATGAAATCTTGTCACCCTCTTTTCTAAGGCACATTCTGACTATATTTCTTTCAAAATTGAATTGCTCTTTCTTCTAGAAGACTGGAGTAAATGTTCTTTACCAACACCATAATTCAAAAATATCAATTCTTCTCTGGTTTTCCTTATTTATTATCTAACTTTCACATACATATAAGGCATTTGAAAGTGTCAAGATATGGTTCAGGAACACCTTAGTTCTCAAAGTAGCATCTTTACTTCTTAGCTTTTTAAAAATATCTTTTGCCACAGATTTAATCAATGTATTACATTGATTTCTTGAATGCTGCTTCCATGAGCACTGATTGTAGGCCCAAGTAAAACGGAATCCTTGGCAACTTCAATCTTTTCTCCTTTATCATGATATTGATACTCATCCAATTGTGATGACTTTTATTTTCTTTATGTTGAGGTATAGTCCATACTGAAGGTTGTAGTGTTTTATTTTCACCGGTAAATGGTTCAAGTCCTCTTCTCTTTCTGCAAACCCGATTCTGCATATTGCAGAACATTAATGAATCTTTCTCCATTCCTACTGCCTCATTCTTCCTCATATAATCCAGCTTCTCAGACTATTTACTCAGTATACAGATTGAATATTGTTGCTCTTGTTAA
>NW_006408695.1:5752879-5755427 GCF_000296735.1 Chrysochloris asiatica | reverse complement strand
GCTGCTGCCACTGTGCCATTCCATCTCATTGGGAGACTTCCTCTTTTCCTCTGATGCTCCAGTTTACCAAACATGATATCTTTCTCCAGGCACTTGTTCCTCCTGACAATATTTCCCAATTATGAAGAACGAAATCTGGCCATTCTGGCTTCCAGGGAACACTTTGGCTGTATTTCTTCCAATACATATCTGTTTTTCTTTTGGCAGTTAATATTCGTCTCCAGCACCAAAATGCATCAATTTTTCTATGGTCTTCCTTATTTACTGACCAGCTTTCACATGCATATGAGGTTATTGAAAATACCATGGCTTGGGTCAAGTGTACCTTAGTCCTCAAACTGACATCTTTGTTCTTGAACACTTTAAAGAGGTCATGTGCAGCAGATTTGCCTAATGCAATGTGATGTTTGATTTCTTGACTGTTGCTTCCATGAGAGTTGCTGGTTGATCCAAGCAAAATGAAGTTTTAACAACTTCAATCTTTTCCCATTTATATGAATGTTGTTTATTGGTCCAGGAGTTAGAACTTTTGTTATCTTCACATTGAGATGCAATCCATACCAAAGGCTGTGGTCTTTGTTCTTCATCAGTAAGTATTTTTAGTTGTCTTTGCAAGTGAGGTTGTGTCATCTGCATATTTCAGGTTGTTAATGAGTCTTCCTCCTATCTTGACACCATGTTTTTCTTAATATAATCCAGCTTCTCAGATTATTTATGCAGCATACAGTTTGAATATGTACAGTGAAAGAATACAATCTTGCTGTACACCTTTTCTCATTTTAAACCAGTCAGTGTTCCCTTGTTCTGTTTGAACGAATGCCTCTTGGTCTATATACAGAGGGCTTTATATAGACTCCATCACAGTACTTACCAAAGTGTGCAATGCATACAAATATTGGGATCATATATGTGTAAATATTTTTTACTGGAATAGTTACATATTTGTTTTGGAGTATATTAGGGGAAATATAATTATCACATTGAAATCATGATTTCTCAGATACTATTATTCAGTGAGGCGTTCTGGTGTGATTCTTTGGGTTAATGCATCAGACTGCAAAGCCATTTGAACTGCAAGGTCGGTGGTTCAACCTCACCAGAGGCTCCTTGGAAACTCTATACAGGTCGATATGGGTTGGAACCTACTCGATGACACTTAACAACAACAACAATTATTCAATGAGGAGTCCTGTGACACTGCAGGTTAATGTACTGCAAGGTCAGCTTGATCTTCAAAGTCAGCAGTTCAGATTCACCAGGTGCTCCTTAGAAACTCTATACAGGGTCACTAAGTGTTAGAACCGACTCAATGGCACACCACCATATATGTATGCATATATATAAGCTTCATTGGCTTGCCTTCTTTAAGACAAAGACCAACCATATCTGGAATAATTCACCTTCCCTAAGAATATGGCAAATATAAGAGATGATTGGATTTAATCTACCAAAGAGGATAGTTGAATGAGCATAGCATATATGATTTTTTTTTGTGCAGCCAAAAGGCTGACTTTGATCTAGACCAATATAAAAAGGAAATTAAGAAAAAATTCCATTTACAATAATATCTAAAAGAAGAAAATAGCTAGGTTAATAAATTTAACCAGGAAAATTAAAAGACATGTACATTGGAAACTATAACATTTTGTGAAAAGAAATTAAAGAAGACATCAATAAATGCAAGAACACTCCATGGTCATGGATTGGAAGACTTAATATTGTTAAGATAGCGATACCACCCAAAGTGATCCATAGATTCAGCTTAATCCTTATCAAATTTTCAACAGTGTTTTTTTTTTTTTTGACAAAAAAATGGAATAGCCAATTTGCAAATTTATATGGAATTGCAAGAAACTCCAAATAGCCAAAGCAATCTTGACACAGAAGAACAAAATTGGAGACATCATATTTCCTGAACTCAAAAAATACAATAAATCTATAGTAATCAAGACAATCTGGTACTTTTGCCATAATAGAGTGATGGAATGGAAGTTAGAATTCAGAAATACGCCCATAAACCTATGGTCATTTGATTTTCAACCAACATACTTTGTCTATTTAATGGAGACGGAGTAAATTCTTTAATAAATAGTATAGGAAATGGAAAAAAACAATCCAAAACTTTTTATGGAATGGGAAGAGCCTCCAAAAAGCTAAAGCAATATTGAAAGAGAAGAACTAAGAGAACTCACTTCCTGATTTTAAAATACATTACATATTTACAGTAATCAATACAGCCTATTATAGATATAACTATAGAGAGATGAATGGAATTGACTTAAGAGTCCAGATATAAATCGCAAATCTATGACCAACTAACTGATGTTCGACATGGGTGTTAAGTCCATTTGAAGAGAAAGTGATTCTCTATGAACAACTGCCTCCTTTGCCATGAAACCTGAAGATCTGAATGGTGCCCAACTACCATTACCAAACATTTTGATCAAGGTTCTATATAGAAGAATTATGATCATAAGCGAGAAAATGTAGAACAGAATTTCTCATTTTCATGGATTTCAAACTTTCTGGAGCAATGTGGAAGGGATGA
>NW_006408695.1:5751396-5752434 GCF_000296735.1 Chrysochloris asiatica | reverse complement strand
AAACAACAACATATGGGATCAAAATGACAACAGTAACTTGAAAGATTAGATTGGAAAATGAAAGGGACAGTGATTTGGGGTTGATGAGAGAGGAAGAACTCAAAAAAAGGAGGGTAAGAATAATTGTACAACTCGAAGAATGCAATCAATGTCACTGAATTTACATGTTAAATTTTAATTGGTGTATGTTCTGTGTACATTCTCAGCAACAACATCAAAAATAAAATAAATTATAATCAAAAGAAAGATTGGATTGTCTCAATTTCTCCATGTAATTCTTATATGTTGTTTATTTTGGATCCAAACAAGATTATTCTTGCTAAACAAATAAATGGTCCGGGTCAAGTATATCTCCACATAGAACAAATGAAGTTGGACCTATACTATATACTGTATTTAAAAATTAACTCAAAATGGATCAACAATCTAAATATGAGCTCTAAATCATAGAACTTTTAGAAGAAAACATAAGGGTCATGCTCCAGGACCTAATTTTCAACAATGAATTCTCAAATATGACACAAAAATCCCAAGAAGCAAAATAGTGAAATTGGGCTTCATCAAAATTCAAAACTTTTCTGAGTCAAAGGACTTCATCAACAAAATGAAGAGACAACCTACATACAGAGCAGGAGAAAATGTTTGGGAACCATATAACTGATAAAGACTTAATATCAAGCATATGTAAAGAATTCAACTACAAAAAGACAAGAAAACCAATTGTTTTTAAATGGGTAAAGGATTTGAAAAGACATTTCACCAAGGAAGATAAACAAATGGGCAATAACCACATCAAAAGATGCTCAGCATCTTAGTTGTTGGGGAAATGCAAATCAAAACCACAATGAGATACCACTGCACTCTCACTAAGATGACTACTATCAGAAGAATGGAAAACAAGTGTTAGTGAGAACGTAGAGAAATTGAAACCCTGGTAGGATTGGAATGTGGTACAGTCAAGGTGGGAAACAGTGTGGCAGTTCCTCAGTTCAACTTCTGGAAATATACCCAAAAGAATTGAAAGCAATACTCAGATTC
>NW_006408695.1:5747986-5748972 GCF_000296735.1 Chrysochloris asiatica | reverse complement strand
ACCAATGAACAGATATCAAAGAAAGAATGTCCACACCGCGGTTCTGTCTCCGCGGTTCTGTCAGGTGTTCATGGTTGTTCTGATCCTTCCTCAGATTTGATACATTAAACACTAAAGAATGAAGACCAGAATAGTTGTGGGATGACATAAAGAATATCATACATGAAGAAATTAAAAAGTCATTGAGATGACAAGAAAGAAGGAAAAGGTCAAAATGGATGTCAGAAGAGACACGGAAACTTGCACTCCAGCATAGAGATGCTAAAGCAAATGGAAGAAATGAGGAGGTCTAAATGCTGAACAGAAAATTTCAAAGATCAGCTTGAGAAGATAAAGTTAAATATTACAACAAAATGTGCAAAGATCTGGAATCAAAAAACCAAAAAGCAAGAACACGCTCAGCATTTCTCAAGTAGGAACAACTGAAGAAAAAATTCAAGCCTTGACTTTCGTTATTGAAAGATTCTCTGGGCAAAGCATCAAGAGAAATGGAAGGAATGCACAGAGTTACTGTACCAAAAGGAAATGGCTAATGTTCAACCATTTCAAGAGGTAGTATATGACCAAAGCCAATGATACTGAAGGAAGAAGTCAAAAGTGCATTGAAGGAATTGGCAAAGAACAAGGCACCAGGAATTGATGGAATAAAAATAGAAATCTTACAAGAAAGTAAGGCGGCACAGGAGGCACTCACTCATCTCTGACAAGAAATTTGGAAGACAACCGTCTGGACGACTGATTAGAAGAGAGCCATATTTGTGCCCATTCTAAAGAGAGGTGACCCAATGGAATGCAGAAATCTTCGGACAATCTCTTTGATATCCAATGCGAGTAAAGTTTTGGTAAAAGTAATGCAGAAATGGCTATAATCATACATTGACAGGGAACTTCCAGAGATTCAAGCTGGATTCAGAAGAGGCCGTGGAACGAGGGATATCATTGCTGATGTCCGATGGATATTGGCTGAAAGCAGAGAATATCAGAAA
>NW_006408695.1:5739604-5746981 GCF_000296735.1 Chrysochloris asiatica | reverse complement strand
ACTGAAGCGTGGCAACAGTAGTGAGGTTGGCCCAAGATCGGGCAGTGTTTTGTTCTGCTGTGCATAAGGTCGCTATGGGTCAGTATCAACTTGATGGCACCTAACAACAACAACATTGCTTCATTTCCCTGTCCTTCTTTTGTCTTTGTTGTAATGGTATTCTGTTTCACTGGTTGCTGCCTGTTTTTATTTTGTTTTTCTATTTATTATTTTCTTCTTTTATTATTGGTCTCTTGTTTGTTTATTTTATCTTGTTTTATTATATATGTGGCAGGAAGAGACTATCTCTTTCCCATCCAATAGGAACAGTAACTATACCCATAAAGCCCATAGAAACACAAGCATACTCTCTGCAGCTCCACCCACTGAGCATGAGCTAATGGCAGCTCCTATACAACCTGGTCAATGATAGACAACAGCCAACACCAGCCAAACCCACCTTAAACTGAGATGCATGAATGGCAAACAAGAACAGTGGGCACATTTCCATTCTCTAACTATACCCACAGAAGACAGACAGTTGTGAGAATTTCAGAACACATAAACTACCAATCATCAATTAAATACAAATACAAAAACCTCAAATTGCCCCAGAGACAACAGACAACTTTATCTCACACAAAGAAACAAGAGAGAATGGCTCAAACAAATGACCAAGGTGCAGAGCCAGAAAATGTTTCTGAGGAAGAAAAGGTAATGGAATTTATTGAAAAATAATCCAAGGGAATGATGTTTAGGTACTTTATAAGGATTGACAGAATGATCAAGGAAAACAAAGAGAATTCAGAAAAAGCTTTAGAAAATTGCAGGAAAACATTAGAACAAACAGGCAAAATAAATGTAAATCTTGAAACAATACAAAACCATGATTAGAAATCCAGAAGACTAATACTAAGATTTAAGAAATTGATAATACATTGAAGAGACAAAGGAATAAATTTGAATCAATGGTAACCCAAATTACTGAGCTTGAAGATAGATCTGTCAACACTAGTATGCTGGAAGAACAGGCAGAAAAAAACAACGAAAAAAATCTGAAGAAGGCCTAAGAGTTATGTGGGACACCATGAAGAGGAATAATTTATTGATAATCAGAATTCCAGAACAGAAAGAGACAATGAAAAGCACAGAGAAAATTGCCAGAATTGTTGGAAGAAAATTTTCCTACCATCATGAAACACAAGAAGATAAACTTAACAAGAAGCTTAATAAACTCCAAACAGGATAGATCCCCAAAGAAAATCACTACAATATACCATAATCAAACTTTTCAAAAGCTAAGACAAGGAAAGAATCTTGAATGCAGCTCGAGAAAAATGAAAAGTTACCTACAAAGAAGAACCAATAAGATTAAGGTGATTTCTTCACAGAAACCATGCAGGAAAGAAGGCAATGGAATGACATATGCAAAACTCTGAGAGAAAACATTGATAACCAAGAACCATATGTCCAGCAAAGCTGTCTCTCAAATATAATGGTGAAATTAGGACATATCATGATACATGAAATTCAAAGAATTTATAATGACCATACCAACTTTACAAAAGATGTTGAAGGGTATTATTTGGACTGAGAACCAACAACAGCAGACAATAATATGAGACTAATGTACTTGACAACACCACCCAGAAATTCAATCGAGATACAGAAATACTTAAAGTAAGACAAATCTATAAGACAGAAAATAGGGAACCAGAGATATCAATTTATGATGAAGTCAACTACAAAGCAAAGGGAGGGAGCAGTGTAGATACAGAACTTCCAAGTGGTTAGGAAGTCAAGTAGATTTCAAGATAAAACAAACTGTTTTAAGTAGGGGGAAATTAATAAATTGCAGGGTAACTTTATCAAAATTTCCACCACTCTTCTGTCAGTTTGTCATACTGTGGTGGCTTGTGAGTTGCTGTGATTCTGAAAGCAGAGAATATCAGAAAGATGTTTACCTGTGCTTTATTGACTACACAAAAGCTTTCGATGGTGTGGATCATGACAAACTATAGACAGCATTGCTAAGTATGAGTATTCTGGAACACTTAATTCTGCTAACGAGGAATCTTTACCTGGACCAATAGGCTGTTGTTTGAATAGAATATGGGAACACTGAATGTTTGCAAATTAGGAAAAGTGTGCAACAAGGTTGTATTCTTTCACCATACTTATTCAACCTGTATGCTGAGCAAATAATCCAAGAAGCTGGGTTCCATGAAGAAAAATGTGGCATCAGGATTGGAGGAAGACTCATTAACAACTTATGATATGCAGATGATACAACCTTGCTTGCTGAAAGTGAAGAGGACTTAAAACACTTACTGATGAAGATCAATGAGCACAGTATGGATTACATCTCAATGTAAAGAAAACAAAAATCCTCACCACTGGAACAATAAACAACATTCTTATCAACGGAGAAAAGATTGAAGTTGTCAAAGACTTCATTCTTCTTGGATTAACTATCAACACTCTTAGAAGCAGCAGTCAAGAAATCAAGCAAATCTGCTGCACAAGACCCTTTTAAAGTGTTGTAGAGCAAAGACGTCAGCTTGAGGATTAAGGTGTGCCTGACACAAGCCATGGTATTTTCAATAACCTCGGATGGATGCAAAAGCTGGACAATGAATAAGGAAGACCGCAGAAGAATTGATGCTTTTGAGTTATGATGTTGGAGGAGAATACTGAAAGTGCCATGAGCTGCCAAAAGAACCAACAGATCTGTGTTGGAAGAAGTGTAGCCAGAGTGCTCCTTGGAGGCCAAGATGGCCAAACTTCATCTCTCATACTTCGGACATATTGTCAGGAGGGACCAGTCACTGGAGAAGGATATCATGTTTGGTAAGGTGGAGGGTCAAAGAAGAAGAGGAAGACCCCAACGAGATGGATTGGCAAGTGACAACATCAGTGGACTCTAGCATAGCAACAGTAATGAGGTTGGCCCAGGATTGGGCAGAGTTTCATTCTGCTTTGCATAAGGTCACTATGAATCGGTACCAACTCGATGACACCTAGAAACAACAAGAATCAAAATTTTAAAAAGAGGAAAACCAGAAAGATTCAATGAACATTAACACAACAGAAATGAAGAAAATGAAAAGAAAACCCACAAAAAATGAACTCAGATCTACCCAGAGATACCTCTAACGACAGACCTTGAGATCTGTGTACCAAAAACCAGCCTCTTGAAAACCCTGTGCAATACAGTTCTAGTCTAACACATGGAATCACCATGAGTTGCAGTTGAATTGATAAACTTGGTATAAATGAGAACTTTGGTCTCCTCTGTTTAGCCTAATGCTTATTCAGGGAAAAGGTCATGAGCTCAGTGGAGAGTAGTAACCACAGAAAAAAAGCACTCTAGGCAGGTTTTAGGAGTCTGGGAGTTCATTTTGTCGCTGCTTCAACTCAAACAAATAATTGTTTGGGAAGTAAGTGTCTTCCACTTCTCTGGCCCACAACCACAATTGTGCAAGTCATCTTAAATATTCCCTCCTATCATGACACTTGAAGAAGGTAAGAATATTGAGTTGAATCATGTCCCCAAAGGAGATATGTTACAGTCCTAACCCCTAGAACTTGTAAATGTGACTAATTTGGAGCTAGGGTTGTTGAAAATATAATTAGTTAAAGTCTTTTGTATGGACTCGAATCATTTTATGGCTGATGTCCTTTTTAGAAAAGTCTAATTGAACCTAGAAGTCAACCCATTCACCTATGGTTATTTAATCTTTGACAAAGGGCCAAAATGCATTAAATGGGGAAGAGATAGTCTCTTTAACAAATGGTGATAGCAAAACTGGAAAACCATTTGTATAAGAATGAAACGTATCTTGCACCATATACAAAAATGAACTCAATGTATATTAAGACCTAAATGTAAAACCTAAAACTATGATGATCATCAATGAAAAAATGGGGGCAAATTTATTAACTCTGACAGATGGCATAAGCCCACTATCAAACATAACTGATGGCACATAAACATAGCAGACAAAATACATGCTGGACTTCCTAAAAATTAGACATTTACACGCATCATAAGATTTGCCAAAAGAGTAAAAGGTGAACCCACAGCCTGGGAAAAAAATGCTGGCAATGACATGTAATCCAATTTAAAAATAGACAAATAATCCAATTTTAAGATGGACAGAGGACATTATCAGACACTTTACCAAAGAAGACATTCAGGCATACATTAAACAAACGAAGAAATGCTTGTGATTTTCAGTCATTTGTTGTTGTTAAGTACCATCAAGTCAGTTACAACTCATAGTACCTTGTCTACAGTGTCCAAGGAGCAGCTGGTGAGTTTGAATCACCAAACTTGTGGTTCAAACCAACCTGGCGGTCCAGTGCTTTATCCTGCAGCGCCACACCAGGACTCCTATTAACCACTTTTATTGTTTGTTGTTAAGTGTCACTGAGTCAGTTCTGACTCATAGCAGCTCTGTATAGCATTTCTGAGTTGCAGCTGGTGAGTTCTAAGCGCTGACCAAGTGGTTCAAACTGACCTTGCAGTCCAGTGCTTATCCTACAGCGCCATACCAGAACTCCATTGTTGTTGTTAAATGCCGCCAAGTGGATTCCAACTCTTATCGACCCTGTATAGGATTTCTGAGAAGCAACTGATGAGCTTGAACTGCTGACCTTGCAGTTCAAACCAACTTTGCAGTTCAGTGCATTAATCCATAGTGCCACACCATGACTCCAAGACTTCATTAGAGAGATGCAAGTCAAAACAACAATGCAATAGCATCTTACCCCAGTTTTACCAGTAACATTTAAAAAAAAGAGAGAAAGAGAGAGAGAAAACAATAAATGTTGGCAAGGGTATGGAGAGACTGGTACCTTCCTACTCTGCTGTTGGGATAGTAAAATGGTGCAATCACTGTGAAAAATTGTATAGAGCTATTTCAAAAGTTTGGAAGTTGAATTACTAAATGAAACAACAGTCCCTCAATGTTGTACCTATCCTCACAATATAAAAGCTGTGACATGAATAAATACACCAGATGAAATATACTTGGGTGAGTCAAAAATTATCCGTACTGTGGCTGTAGAATTTATTTTAGGCAACTTTTAGAAAAGACAGAAATATCATTTTTTTAAATCTTTTTATTATAAAATGAGTGAAGGTAAACAGACAAGATCATCAGCTTTACTTTCAACCAATGATAAGTTTTGTTTCATCTCAATGATTACACTTGCCTCCCAGTAACAATAGTTGTCCTGCTTCCACCCTGTGGCTTCCCTTTTACATCTTATTTTTCACACATGAGGAAAGCAAAAATATGTGATGGACACCTACAAAACAAAAAATATATATATTAATTTTAAAAAATGAAGGGCACATTTTGCAAGCCGGCATCCTGCCTGCAGGCACACAGCCTTTCTCAGTCCCTGGGTTTAGAGTCTCCAGCTGCTCTATCTCTCTATACCATCTCCGCTGTTGCTGCTTTTCTGAGTAGGATCTCACGCTTGACTCATGCTCTTCCTTCTTGATTGTCCTAGGGTTCTCTGTTCCTGAAATGAAATATTAACTACTCTCCCATTTTAGTTACACATTTTCTACAATTACAGTTGTGACAATTACAATTAATCCTGCTAACTATAAAATCCTTTCATCATCATCCCCCATCCCCTTTCATCAGATCCATCTGGAAAAAAGGAAAACTATTCAGTGGGGACTCTTACCTTATCCCCCTCATTTTGAAACTAACCATATGCATGAAAGCTTGTAAGCCAGCCACTTTGTGCCTTTATAGTCCCCCATTTTTTATTGCCAATGTCTAAATTGCCCATCCCTATCAACAGTGCACTGAGGAAACAAGTTTGATCCTTGATATGAAGAATCTTCCACTCCAGTTGGAATTTTGAGCTACTACATCCATAAGCAAAGGTCCAGTTCATCAAATTGTAGCAATTTACAAATACATCACTTTTTGACATAATATCATTGCTTTTCCATGCTGTCTGTCCATCTGTCAACAAGCTTTAATATTCCCTTTTTTTAAAAAGGTTTTAGGCTGAGCTGAGACCCATGAATGTATTACTATCTTCAAGTCTTCATCAGAATCTTTATCCTCAAATGGATGCTTTCATTGAGCCAAACAAGTGAAAGTCAGATGTAACAAGATCAGGACTGTAGGGAAGATTCTTTAAGACCCCAAAATGGTGTCTTTGCAGAGTGTCAAAAGTGTAGGCAGAGGTGTGTGGATGTGCATTTTCATGCAAGATCACAACACCCTTGGATAGCAGTCCTCTATGTTAGTATGAAGTTTGGGGTTTAGCTCTTCAGTGAGCATCTCACTGTAACATGCACTGTTGATTATTGAAACTTTTTTCCTGATAGTGTTCCAGTACTGATCCTTGAGAACTCCAGAAAGCTGTAAGCAGCAATTTTCCAGCTGATGGTTGACTTTTGAACTTTTTCTTGGTTGCCATTTGCTCTCAGCTTCCTAGTAATGAATCCATGTCTCATCACCAGTAATGTTTTTTGTTTTTTTTTTTTAGTTTTTTAAGCTTTAATATGTCTTACATTTACAATAGCTTTATCTAAAAAGAAATTTAATTTGAAAAGGTAAGATTATAAACAGGCTACTTTATAAAAATCTCTTAAGAGAAATTTATGCGTTTTAAAAGAAGTTAATTTTCACTGTGCCATGGCATTCACTAAATGCATATACTTTTTTTTTTACAATATAAATCTTCATTTTATTTAAATTTTGTATATATGAGTGCAGTGAATATGATGGTGCATTAATTTATATCTTTTTATTTATTTTATTTGTGAATTGTATGATAGTTTACATGAGACAGAACTTTAGTTTTACATTCATTCCATCGTGTATCATTTCATTGCCATGGTTCTGATCCCCTCCATGCATCATCAACTGATCAAAGGGTAAACCCTACAAACTCGCTCCCTGCACTCTCCCCGCCCCCCTCTAAGTCTTCAGCACACAGTCCCTTTACCTCTCTGGATCGAAAGTCCCCAGCCGCTTCATCACTCCACATCATCGTCTCTGCCTCTATCCAGGAGCATGGTACATTCTTCCATTTTTGTAAGTCTCTTTTGGTTTCTTGCAGTAGTGTTTTGTAGTTATCTTTGTATAAGTCCTTTGTTTCTCTGGTTACATTTATTCCAAGATGTTTCATCCTTTGGGTGGCTATTGTAAATGGTATTGCTTTCCTAATGTCCTTTTCAACAGTGTCGTTTTTGGTATAGAGGAATCCAACTGATATTTGTATGTTGATCTTATACCCTGGCACTTTGCTGAATCTTCCAATTAGGTCTAGTAGCTTTTTTACTGAGTCTTTGGGGTTTTCTACATATAGGATCATATCGTCTGCAAATAGGGAGAGTTTTACTTCCTCTTTGCCAAT
>NW_006408695.1:5731553-5735839 GCF_000296735.1 Chrysochloris asiatica | reverse complement strand
TGTTATTGATCCTTTGAACCTCTTTCTGTAGGTTTTGGATTGTTACCAATGCTAAATCTATCTTGTTTGATTGCTCCTGTAATGCTTTCCTGACTGAAAAAAAAAAGCAGACAAAAAAAATGCAGCACCAGCAAAAACCAGATTGAATACAGCAGTCTCTAATCACAAAAAATGGGAGAGGAGGAGCAGAAGAAAAAGAGGAAAAAGAGAGAAAAAAAAGGAAAAAATCTGTATCTTAATATAAGTATGTCTTTAATGTCCTCTCTTTCTGTCCCTTCTGCTCTCCTATCCTTGTTGTTAAGTGCTGTGGAGTCAGCTCTGACCCACAGCGACCCCTTATAGGGTTTTCCAAGGAGCAGCTAGTGAGTTTGAACCACCGACCTTGCAGTTCAAAAGGCTTTGCAATCTGGCACATTAACCCACAGAGCTACAGTGGGACTCCTCTGCTCCCCATGGTAAAAAGCAACCGAAAACAGTGGCTGCAGACAGATGGCGTCTGTGTCTGATGACATCAAAATGCCTCTCTCTTTCTCTCTGTACCATGGGTACCCTGAATTGCCTGATATCTGCACTGATAACGCTTACTATGGCAAGGATACCCCTTTGGGAAGGGCTATCAGCTCTTGTGGCTTTGCTAGTTTATGCTTCCTCTCCTCTGGAAGCGCCCACTTTCTGAACGCGCTTGCTCCAGCCCCCTCACTCTAAGCTCTGCAGGGGGCGGAGGCAGTCGCCAGAGCGGGAGCCGAGTGCAGGCAGGCGAAAACTCAAAATGCCTGTAATTCCTCAGTAATTTGATCTTTAAAAAAGCAAGTACAAAATGTTGAAACATAAAGTCTTCTGTTTGCTCAAAGGCTGTCTGTCTACTAGACGGGAGCCTCCTTTGTGTGATACCACCCCGTTTTCTCCAGAGCCTATCTTAGCTGTGCTGCCAGGTCAGGGAAGCGCCAGAACACCAGTAATGATTTTTTATAATAAACTTTTACCTTTATTTGAGTATTGGTCCAAATTTGTTTGCAGATGTTCAAGCACTTTTGTTTATGCTCTTCTGTGAGTTGTCTTGGTATCAACTCACCCAAACTTTTTAAACCCAAGTCTATTGTGGATTATTTCATAGGTAGATCCATGGCTGATTTGCAAATGATTTGCCACATATTCTACTGTCACTTGTCTGTTCTTTAGAATCATTTCACGTGCATTCTGAATGTCATCAGTCGTGGATGGGCATTCTAATATAATCAGAGTGTGGAAATATTTTGACTGACCCTTGTATGCGCATCCATGTTCATTGTAGCACTATTCACAGTTGTGAAAAGATAGTTGTTGTTAAGTGTCGTTGAGTCAATTCTGACCCATAGCAACCCTGTATAGGGTTTCCAAGGAGCAGCTGGTGAACTTGTACCACCAACCTTGCAGTTCAATTAACACTGCAGTCTGACACATTAGCCTACAGTGCTACACAGAGTCAAAATGCCTATCAACAAAAAAATGGCTAAACCAACTTTGGTATATGCAAACAATGGGATATTATGCAACACTGAAAAATTTCAAGGAATCTGCAAAATACCACAAATATGGATGAACCTGGAGGATATTATGCTGAGTGAAATTAGTCAATCACAAAAGGACAAGTTTGGAGTCCAGTGTTATAGAAAGTTAAGAAAAGTTTTTCATGCTAAAAGAAATATTACATGATAGTTACTAGGGTTGGGTGGAAAGGGAAAATTATTCACTGTCTAGAGGATAGACCCATATTAACTTTGGTGACTAAGAAGGCAATACACAATAAGAGGGAGTTGGAAAGATAAAGGCAGCAGAAGACCCAGGAAGGATTGAAAGAGTTAAAATAATAGAGGTAAATAATGTTGACTGATGGTACATGGAGGGGACTGCCATCATTGTAATGAAATGAAGTCAACAATTTGATGACTGTAAAATTGATAATTGACTCCGTAAACTTTCACTTAATTCACAATAAAAACTTAAAAAATAAAAAGGAGAACTGATGTAGAAAGAAGATGGCCAAAAGAGGGCCATGTGAGGAGAGACTAGGGTTGGAGTTATGCTGCCACAAACCAAAGAAGGCTTAGAGCTACTAGAAAATTTCTGCCACTAATCTGTCAGTGTAGTGGTTACGAATCGGGCTGCGAACCTTAAGGTCAGCGGTTCAAAACTACCAGCTGCTCCGCGGGAGAAAGATGAGGCTTTCTACTCCCGTAAAGATTTACACCCTCGGAAACCCTGTAGTGGGTCGCTATGGGTCGGAACCGACTTGATGGCACTTAACAACAACAACAACAACAACGATCAGTTTATCATATTAAGGTGGCTAGTGTGTTGCTGTGATGGTGAAAGTTATGCCATGAGTATTTTAATTACCAGCAAGGTCATCTATGGTGGACAGATTTCAGCAGAGTTTCCAGACTAAGACAGACTGTGAAGAATGAGAGGCAGACCACTTCTGAATGGATAGCCACTGAACATTGTCAGATATCAAAAGATGAGTTCCTCAGGCTGGAAGACACTCAAAATATGACTTGGGAAGATCTGCTTTATCAAAGTAGAGTTGACTTTAATGATGCAGATAGAGCTAAACTTTCAGAACCTTCATTTTCTGATGGGGCACTACTCAAAAGAATATAAAATAGCTGCAAACATTCATTAATAATCATAAAATTGGAAGTTGTCAAAAATGAAATGGTGTGCAAAAAATTGATATCTTTGCTATTACTGAGCTGAAATGAACTTGTACTGGCCATTTTGAATCTGACAATCATATGATTTACTGTGCTAAGAATGATAAATTCAAGAGGAATGGCAACACATTCATTGTCAAAAAGAATATTTCAAGATCTATCTTGAAGTACAATGCTGTCTGTGATAAGATAATGTCCATACGCCTACAAGGAAGACCAATTAATACCACAATTATTCAAATCTATGCACCACTCACTAAAGTCAGTGATGATGAAATTGAGCAATTCTACCAACTTCTTCAGTCTGAAATTGGTCAAACATGTAATCAGGATGTATTGATAATTACTGGTGATTGGAATGCAAAGGTTGGAAACAAAGATGAAGGATCAGTACATGGAAAATATGGCCTTGATGATAGAAATGTTGCTGGAGATTGCATGATAGAATTTTTCAGGACCAATAACTTCTTTATTGCAGACTCCTTTCTAAAGCAACATAAAAGATGATAATGCACACGGACCTCACCAGATGGAATACACAGAAATCAAATTGAATGTAGGAAGAGACAGTGGAGAAGCTCAATTTCAACAGCCCAAATAAGACTAGGGACCAACTGGGGAACAGCCATCAATTGCCCAAATTCAAGTTCAGGCTAAGACTGAAGAAAATTAAAATAAGTTCATGAGATCCAAAATATGATCTGAAATAGATTCCACCTGAATTTAGAAACCATTTTAAGAACAGAGTTGGAGCATTAGATACTAATGACTGAACACCAGAAAAGCTGTGGGATGACATCAAGAATGTCATACAGGAAGAAAGCAAAAGGTCATTAAAAGACAGGAAAGAAAGAAAAGGTCAAACTGGATGTCAGAAGAGACTGAAATTTGCTATTCAGCATTGAGAAGCTAAAGTAAATGGAGGAAATAAGGAAGTCAAAGAGCTGAACAGAAAATTTCAAATGGCAACTCAAGAAGATAAAGTCAAATATTATAATGAATTGTGCAAAGACCTGGAGTTAGAAAACCAAAAGTGAATAATACACTCCACATTTTTCAAGCTGAAAGAACTGAACATAAAAGTTACGTCTCAACTTTTAAATATTGAAGGATTCTCTGAGCAAAATATTAAGTGTTGTAGAAATATTTTTTAAAAATTGAAAGAATACACAGAATCCCTGTATTAAAAAGTAGTGGTCCACAGAAGGTTAGAGCTAAGAGTGAAGCATCCAGCTCATATAAAGTGAGGGGAGATGCACAAGAACACCCAAACTTGCAGACAGTACCCATTTGACCTAGTCTCGATGGCTTGATAATCAGAACTCGACTAGAGGGAGATTACAAAAAAAAAAAAAGGAAACAAGGATAAATTGCTATAATTTGATGGACATGACCTGTAGTCATGGAGGTAGTAACTCTAAATATCAACAGAGAGGGAAGGAGTCTTCACATCAAGTATCAATGCTATACCCTCTGTACACAGGGTAGATAGGGGTGGGCAACTTAGACATTGGCTACCTAAAATGAAGGGACGATAAAGGCATGGAGTGACTTGCTTACAAGGTTTCAAAAGGGAGTTTAGTTTAAGAGTGT
>NW_006408695.1:5697657-5731258 GCF_000296735.1 Chrysochloris asiatica | reverse complement strand
AAGAGCTGGTGGCTAGGAGGCTAACTTGCAGAATGTACACTTTAGAGGTGTAAATTATTATATATGCCTGAGTGGTTTTTTGTTGTTGTTTTTTAAAAAGCTAAAGTGAATAGAGAGAAATATTGTTAACTGATGGTACATGGAGGGGATTATAATCATTGTAATGAAACAAGGTGTATGATTTGTTGAAAGTAAAATAAAAATGAAAAATATTGACACATTGTAAAAGATTTACCTAGTGTCACTGAACAAATTGTGCAGAGCTTGTCAAATGGGAACATAATTTACTGAGTCAACTTTCAACAAAAACTTAATAAAAAAAATTTTTTTTTAATTCTTACTGATGAAGATCAAAGACCACATTGCACCTCAATGTAAAGAAAACATAAATCTTTACCACTGGACCAATAAATATCCATTTAAATAGGGAAAAGATTGAAGGTGTTAAAGACTTCATTTTGCTCAGATCAACCATCAACACGCATGGAAGCAGCAGTCAAGAAATCAAATGACATACTGCATTTGGCAAATCTGGTGCACAAAACCTCTTTAAAGTGTTGAGGAGCAAGGATGTCAGTTTGAGGACAAAGGTGCACCTGATCCAAGCCATGGTATTTTCAATAACCTCATATGCAGGTGAAAATTGGACAGTAAATAAAGAAGACCATAGAAGAATTGATTCATTTGAGTTATTGTGTTGGAGGAGAATATTAAAAGTGCCAAAAGAACAAACAGATCTGTGTTGGACAAAGTACAGCCAGAATGTTTCTTGGAAGCCAAGATGGCCAAATTTCATTTCTCATATTTCAGACATACAATCAGGAGGGACTGGAAAAGGATATCAAGTTTGGTAAAGTGGAGAGTCAGAAAAAAAAAGGAAGACACCCCACCCCCCCAATAAGATGGATTGGCACCATGGTGGCAGTAATGAACTCAGGCATAGCAACAATTGTGAGGTTGACCTAGGACCCGGCAGTGTTTTGTCCTGTTGAACATAGGGTCGCTCTGAGTCAGTATTGACTCAATGGCACCTATCAACAACAACAATGACTTATGGAGGAGTCCTGGTGTGACACTGTAGTATAAACACTGGACTGCTAACTCCATGGTCAGTGGTTCAAACCCACCACTGCTCCTCAGAAACAGGGTTGCTATGAGTCCAAG
This sequence comes from Chrysochloris asiatica, assembly GCF_000296735.1. Classification (NCBI taxonomy): domain Eukaryota; kingdom Metazoa; phylum Chordata; class Mammalia; order Afrosoricida; family Chrysochloridae; genus Chrysochloris; species Chrysochloris asiatica. The sequence continues at coordinate 5,730,094 of NW_006408695.1, read as the reverse complement.
CTGACTCAAAGACGCTTAACACCAACCACAATAATCACCAGTGACAGACGCACTGATGGCACAAGATGTAAAGTGCTCATCTATTAAGTGAAAGATAGGTTGTTGAAAAAATAATAATAATGGTCCATATTCAACCATTTTCAGAGGTACCATATGATCAAGAACTGATGTTACTGAATAAAGTTCAAGCAGTACTGAAGGCATTGGCTAAAAATCAAGGCTAGAGGAATTGACAGAATACGAATTGAAATCTTTCAAAACACCAGTGCAGCACTGGAGGTGCTCACTCATCTAGGTCAAGAAATTTACATGACACCTACCTAACCTACTGATAAGAAGAGATCCATATTAGTGCCCATTCCAAAAAAAAAAAAAGGTGCATCAATGGAACGCAGATATCATTGAACAATATCATTCTTACCACATGCACCTAAATTTTTGCTGAAGATAATTCAAAAACAATCACAGCAGTACATCAAGAGAGAGCTGCCAGAAATTCTAGCCACATTCAGAAGAGGGCATAGAATGAGGGATATCATTGCTGACATCAGATGGACATTGGGTAAAAGCAGAGAATATCAGAAAAATATTTACTTGTGCTTTATTTATTATTCAAAGGCATTAGACTGTGTGGATCATAACAAATTATGGATAGCATTGTTGTTAAGTACCCTCAAGACAGTTCTAATTCATAGAGACCCTGTAAAAGTTTTCCAAGGAAGAGTTAGTGGGTTTGAACTACCGACCTTGTGGTTCCCAGTCCTGTGCCGATCCTACAGCTCCACACCAGGAGTCCCTGGATAGCATTGCAAAGAATTAATTGTGCTCATTAGGAACCTTTACAGAAAACAAAGGGTAGATGTTACAACAGAACAAGAGGATATTGAATGGTTTTAAATCAGGAAACATATGTGTCGAGGTTGTATCCTTTCACCATATTTATTCATTTTGTATGCTAGGAAAATAATCCAAGAAGCTCAATGATATGAAGAAGAAAGTGGCAATAGGATTAGAGGAAAAGTTATTAGCAACTTGAGAATACAGATGATACAACCTTGCTTATTGAAAGTGAAGAAAACTTGAAATACATACTGATAAAGATCAAAGATTGCATCGAAAGAAAACAAAAATTGTCACAACTGGACCAATAAATAACATCTTGATAAGCAGAGAAAAAAAAATTGAAGTTGTCTAAGATTTCATTTTTACTTGGATCCATATCAATGCTCATGGAAGCGACAGTCAAGAAATCAAATGACATATTGCATTACACAGATTTGCTGCAGTACACCTCTTTAAGGGATTCAGTTCTCTGGCAAGGGGGCTGACCAGGCAGACCTCGTACAAAGGTACATGAGAACAAATGAAACAGACACAAAGGACAAACCTGGAACCCTGAGCTTCAGAGGACAGGTTAAAGAAGTGGACTGAATACCTACTGGGAGGAGAAGCTGAGCAGAGGTGGCGAATGTAGACTGACTGGTGAACAGACTGCTGGTCAGGTGCAGCAGGGCCATCCTGAACTTTTGTAAGCAACTTTGGAGAGACAGACAGACGGTGGCTTGATGGCACAGATTCACGTGGGAGATAGAAAAGGTGTTATTTCTTCTTGTTCCCCACAATTCCCCATATAACAAAGGTGAGGCTGGGCCCCACCTTCATCTACCTCCAGAGCAAACACAGCTCTTTGGGAGTTCTGAGCTGTGTTGTTTGACCCAGTGTGAGGTGGGTCTAAAGAAGTCACAGAGCCTCCATACCAAAATTGGACTAACAAGAACCTTCATAATCAGCCACCCTACCCCCAGCTGCTCTCTGGTTCTGACAGAAAGTGAAACTAACAACAAAATGGTCATCCACAAACTATTTCCAGATTGGATGCCTTGAACCTGGACAATACCTGTTGTTGTCTGTGTTAAGTGCTGCTGAGTTGATTCCGATCCATAGCAACTGGTGAGCTTGAACCCTCGACCTTGCAGTTCAAGCCGACTTTGCAGTCCTGTGCATTAACACACAGCACAACACCTAGACCTACAGAAACTCCATCTAGCAGTAACAATTCACTTGTCAGATCCCTCCGACAGGAACTCCCAGAGTTTTCTTCTCTCTGGAGAAGAAAAAAAAATTGTACTGTTTTTTTGTTTATTTTTCTTTTCATTGTTTCATTGCTTTTCTTTTTTCCTTTTTTTCTTCCTCTTTCTCATCTCTCTTTGCCCTTTCTATCTCTGCTTTTGTTTTTTTTCTTTCTTCTGTTTCTTATTTCCACATTCTTTTTTTCCTCTTCATTATTCTTTACTACTCTCTAAACTCTTTCTCTTTTTATCTTCCCTCTTTCTGTTGTTTCTCTTCTTTATGGTCTCTTTTATTTTTCTGTTGTATAGCTCTATTTTCCCATCTCTTTTTAATCATTATATTCTTTTTTCTTGTTGTTGTACATTTTTGTTTCTTTTTACTCCATTATTATACTCTGTTTTCACTCTTGTTGGCTTGTATGTTGTTGTTCTTTTTTATGTTCCTGTGTGTGTTGTTTCTTCTTGTCCCACCAACAGGAGACATCAACCATATCCATAAAACTCAGTCATAACCATGCCCTCTGCAGTTCCATCCACTGTACAAAGGCCGACACCAGCTCCTATACAACCTGATCAAAGATAGACATCAGCCAAACCCACCATGAACTGAGCTGTACACATAATGAATGGAAAACAGTACACAAGTTTCCATTCTCTAATCACACCCACCAGGAAACAGTTGGTGAGAGTCTAAAAGCACACCAATATACAATCATCAATAAAATACAAATGCAACAACACCACAATGTCTTGGAGACAACAGAAGATTTAGGCTTACATTAATAAATAACAGAATAGCTCAAGCAAATTACCAAGTTGCATAGTCAGAAAATATTTCTGAGGGAGAAAAGGTAATGAAACTACCTGAGAAAAAAATTCAACAGAATGATATTTAGGTACCTTTAACAGATCAACAGGAAGATTGACGAAAGCAAGAAGAGCACAAAAAAAACTTTAGGAGAATTTAGGAAAACACAAGAACAAAAAGACAACATAAATGCAAATTTTAAAACAATATAAAACCAATTAGAAATCCAGAAAGTTAGCACTAAATCTCAGAAATGGACAGTACATTGAACAAAGGAGTAGATTTGAACCAATGGAAGACTGAATTAGTGAGCTTGAAGATAAATCTTTCAATACTAGTAAACTAGAAAAACAATCTGAAAAAAGAATGAAAAAGTTTGAAGAAAGTCTGAGATTTATGTGGGGTACCATGAAGAGGAGTAACTTACAGGTGATCAGAATTCCAGAACAGGAAGAGACAATGAAACACAGTGAGAAAATTGGCATAGAGTTGCTGAAAGAAAATTTCCATAACATCATGAAAAATGAGAAGATAACCATTCAGGAAGTTGAATGAACCAAAAACAGAATAGACCCCAAAAGAAAATCACCAAGACATATCATAATCAAACTTTCCAAAACCAAAGACAAAGAAATTATCCTTAAAGAAGCTTATGAAAAACAAAAATTTACCTACAAAGGAGAACCATCAGCCCAAGCTGATTTCTCAGGCAGGCAAAAAGGCAATGGTATAACATATGCAAAACTTTAAAAGAAAAAAATTGCCAATAAAGAACCATGTGCCCAGCAAAGCTTCCCTCAAATATAGTGGCAAAATGAGAACATTTCCAGATAAACAGGCATTAAAGGAATTTGTGATAACCAGACCAACTTTACAAAAAATACTAAAGGGTGTTCTTTGTACTGAGAACCAACAACAGCAAACAATAACCTGTGATTAATGACACCACCCAGAAATTCAATCTAGATTTAGAAACTTCCAAAGTGAAACAAATCTACAAGACTAAAAATAGGGAATGGGAACCCTATCTTGAGGGTATATAATGAAGTCAACAACAAAGATACAAACTTTCAAATTGTAAAGAAATCAAGTAGATTTCAAGATAAAACAGACTTTTAAATGGGAAAGATATTAATAAATCATTGGATAACCTCAAAGAAAATTAATACAACTTTACATCAAAATAAAGAGGAAAATCTGAAAGACTTAGTAAACATTAAAACAACAGCAATGAAGAAAACTCACAAACAAAATTAACTCAGCACAAAGAGGGACAGAGGTAAATAGTGATGTATACTCAACCTTGGAACAACAGGGCTCTGTGATACAGGGATTGAGGCATGCTTTGAATGGGCAAAAGAAGGGAAAAAACATTAAGATGCTTGACTGTCTTGTGAATATTGGTTTCCCTTGCCTACTGTTGTAAAATACACACTTGAGGCAGAGAGAAAGGGATAGCCAGAAACATCATTATAGAAAGCTTATAAGCCCATCTTCAGCCTATAACTGATTGGAATACCTAAAATGGTGCTAGAACTTGCCCAGTGAAAGAGGCTTCCTACAGAGCTTTTGCATTGCATAAGGCAGTAGATGGAATCCTGATCCCCATCCATTATCTTCAGAGGTGGGAAATTTCCACTTGAAAAGAAGAGCAGGCAAGCCTGGAGTAGCTAGAGGAACAGAAGATACTCCCAGCAGGAAAAATTTAAAAAACAGTAAAGACAGTCTGATTACTACAACAACAAGCAAGTTGTTCACTGAGGAGCCATCAAGGCAAGCAATCAAATGCCCTCAGGGCAAACCCCCTTACAAGACTGAAATTCAAAGGGAATACATGAGCAGGCATGTAATCTTGTTGGTTGCCAAGGTTTACCAATAAGGGGAAGTGGGGGAAAAACAGCAATCAAACTGTGAGCTAAGTCCAACCACATTCAATAGACTCCTGTCAACCTGGATCACAACCTGGGTGGCCAATAGTATAGTGAGATCTGGGGAATCCTGAGCCCATGGACAGGGACATAGTCCCTGACTAGAGTGGAGAGTGAAGCATTCAGCTGATGTGAAGTGAAGGGAGATGCATAGAAATGCCCATATTTGCAGATAGTACCCATTTGACCTAGCTTTAATGACTGGATGATCAGAACTCGACTAGAAGAAGAAAGAAGAGGAAAAAGAGTATAATCTGCTACAATTTGATGAACTTTACCTATACTTACAGATGTAGTAGCTTGGTTTACTTACTTCATGTACAAACTTGGCTTACTTTTCAAGAGGGAGCTTAGTTCCAGAGGGTGTGGGGGAAGGTAGAATCTCCACTGAGTGGTTTCAACCTGTCTAGATGGGACTGGTGAAAGGAGATGGGGTAAGACTCTTTTGGCTCATTAGTGATTCACTATCAGGGCTGACTGTGAATATTGCATTTTGAATGTAAATTTTGCATGTTGCATATTGAATGTTGCATGTTGAATGTGAATTTTGTAACCAAAAGGAATGGAGTGAATGATCTTGCAGCCCAGGAGCAGAGGACCCTGGGACCATTAAAGGATAAGAATGGAGTGCTGGACCCTATCCAGAGAAGCAGTGATGCCAGAGATGGAAGCAGAGACAATGACGTGGAGAGATGGAGCTGCTGGGGACTCTAGACTCAAGGAGGGCGATGGGCTGTGTGCTGGCAGCTAGGGGACTGGTGTGCAGGGTATACCCTTTGGTTGTTTGAATGGTTATATATTCCTGAGTGCTTCTGTGTACACCAAAAAGAAAAAAAAAAAAAAAACAGAGGGATTCAAAGCAAATGCTGTTGAATGATGAAGGAGATTGGAATCATTGCAGTGAAATTAAATATGATAGTATGAATGTTAAGCTGATGCGCTCCCATGTAATCTATCATTCAATTCACAATAAAAAAATAATAACTTAGCACAGAAATTTATGTGGAACAAAGCAACTAGCAACACCACAAGAAAACATACAACAAAATGATAGCAGTAAATTCATACCTATCAACTCACATTTACTGAACTACACCAGTCAAGAAACAGAGAATAGCAGAACCGATACACACTTCGGTACATACACACCATGGGTTATTATATAACATTGGAGAATAATGACAAATCTGAGCAACGCCTCATAATATGGATGAATCTGGAGAACATTATGCTGACTGAAATTAGTCAGTCACAAAAGGAAAAATTGTATGTGGCCACTGTTGTAAAAAGCTAAGAAGAGGTTTTCTTGGTAAAAGAAACACTCTATGATGATTACCAGGGATGGGAGAGAAAGAATATTATTTACTACATAATGTTAACTTGGGTAATGGGGAAAGCAATATACAAGAGGGAGGTTGGCACAGGAAAGATGAAGGTAGTGGAAGGAACAGTGAAGAGTACAAGTGTTAAAGTGAATAGAGGTAAATACTGATGGTATATGGAAGGGATTGCAATCATTGTAATCACGTGAAATGTATAATTTGTTGGATGTGGAAGTGATGATCTGTTGTGTAAACTTTTCCACAATAAAAAGTTTAAAAAATCAAATTAAAATTTTTGAAAAGCTGATTTTATCAACAACAAAACTAAAGAGCAAAATAAATAAATAAATAAATTGTTCAAGAGTAAGGATGTCTGTTTGAAAACATTCATAGCATTTGAATTGTGGTGTTGGAAAATATTGAAAAGTACCATGGACTGCCAGAAGAACAAACAGGTTTGTCTTGGAAGTACAGCACGAATACTCCTTAGAAGCAAGGATGGCTAGACTTCATCTCTCATACTTCGATATCATTATCAGGAGGGACCAGTCCCTGGAGAAGTAACTCATGCTTGGAAAAGTGGAGGGTCAGCAAAAAAAGTGGAAGACCCACAACAAGATGGATTGACATAGTGGCAACAACAATAAACTCAAACATAACAATTGTGAGGATGTCCCAGGATTGGACAGTGTTGAGCACAGGGTCTCTATGAGTCAGAATAGAGTCCACAACACCTAATAACAACAGCAAGAAAATTTTAGAATTAAGAAAAACCATCCCCTAGAGCCTTCAGAAAGAACTTTGTATTGCTGAAACACTGGACTGAGACTTTTGGCCTCCAGCATTGCTAGAAAATAAATTCTGTTGTTTAAGCCACACAGTTTGTGGTAATTTGTTACAATAGCCCCAATACAGAGAGGCAGATAGGAGTCATCATTTGAACCTTCCTTCTCTGACTGCCACATCTAATCAGATTCTATACACTTAAACCCATCTCTTCTCTTTAAGATTCAGCTTTGGTAGAACACTCATCCTCTTCTGGGGACCTCAAGGACATTGACCAACTTCCTTCCCCCACACTCTACTATCTATCCTCAGCTATCAATGTACTATCTCAACAACAGAGTCGATTATATCATGTTCTTATTCCTCAAAATCCTCGATGGCTTCCCCAGTGCCTTCTGGAACAAAACCCAAATGTAGCATGATGCGTTAGGCCATCAAGAAATGGGCCACATTTTTCAGTTCTTCTCCAATTCTCCTTGGCCAAATATTCTATGTCCCATGGGATCAGACAGCTTGCTGTTCATTAACATATTCTGCATGTTCCCACTTCAGTGCCTTTGGTGCATACTGCTTTCTTCTGCTCTGAAAGCCTTCCCATGCTGGTGGAGGGTGGAGATGGGGGGTGATCTGGCCTTATGCAGACAATAATAAACAATAGGAAATTTTACTAAATGTTAGTCTTCTTTTCATTGTCACCATGCATTCACAATTCTAAACATTTAACAGCAATAAAATACTTTTTCCCACTGGTGCAAATGATGCTAATCCCTACATCTCTTGGAATACCACAGGAATATGACACACCCTTATTTATCCTACAATCCTCAGCTTAAATATCCCTTCATTGGCAAAGACTACTTGACTCTTTTTCCCCCCCCCCCCCCCCCCCCCCCCGTGCTACACTTTCCATCTCACATATTAATGTTTCTTTCCTTTGGACTGCATACTTTTCCTATTTTACACTTATAGCAGAGTAACCTGGTGTGACATGGTAGAATAAGCACAGGACTACTAACCAAAAAAATGTCAGCGATTCAAACCTACCAGCTACTTCTTGGAAACTCTATACAGGGTCACTGTGAGTCAGAACTGACTTGATGGCACTTAACTGCAAACAGCACAACCCCTGCTAAGTATTCAACTACTAGCCGAAGGTTGGTAGTTCAAACTCACCCATAGATGACTCAGAAGACAGAATCTGATTCTGGAAGGTCACTGTCTTGAAACCCTATGGGTTTAACTCAACAGCAACTAATAGCAATACTTTTATCACTGCAATAACATCACTAAGGTGACACAGGGGTGGTAGACTATACTGAATGACATTGTCAGAGGAGGTGACACCAAAATGACTGTCCATAAGGATTTTATGCAGTGATTCAGCATAAATTTATTCTTTTTAAATAAAAATATCCAAACATACTTTTGTAAGGACAACCTACTTTTTGAACCTTCCAGTATGACACTGTGGGTTAATGTGCTGAACTGCCAGGTTGGTTTGAACTGCAAGGTCGGCAGTTCAAGCTCACCACTCTTCAAAAACCCTATACAGGGTTGCTATGGATCAGAATCGACTTGATAGCCCTTAACAACGTAACGACAAACAACAATGTGCTCTGGTCAGAGTTGTTATTATTACTCAATGACAATGATGCTTCAAATCCCATGGGTTTATCTGCCTATGCTATAAGCACACACTGCTGTTTTCGTTGCTGCCAGTGTTCTGTTTTAAGTTTTTATTGTGAATTGTGTGATAGTTTACAAGGGAAAACACCGGTTTTATACTCTTCATGTCATTGCAATGATTACAATCTCCTCCATACATCATCATTCAACAGTATTTGCTTCCATTCCCTTTGGGGGTTTTTTGTTTGTTTTTTTGGCAGGATTTACACAAAAACACTCAGGAATATATAATCATTTAAACATTCAAAGGACGGATTCTGCAAGCCTGCCTCCTGGCTGCCAGTACACAACATTTCTCGTCCCAAGAGTCTAGAGTCCTCAGCTGCTCTATCTCTCCATGTCCTCATCTCTGCCTCCATCACTGGTATCACTGTTTCTCTGGATAGGGCCTCACATTCTGCTCATGCTTCTCTCCCTTGATGGTCCTAGGCTCCTCTGTTCCTGGAATGTAAGATTAACTACTCCCCACTTATGTTACAAAACTTCTACCTTTACAGTTGTGACAATCACAATTATTCATGATAGCAATTACTCACTATTGAATCATAAGAATCTTATCCCCATCTCCTTTCACCAGACCCATCTAGACAAGATGAATACTATTCAGTGGGGACTCTACCTTCCCCTGAACAATCTGAAACTAAACTCCCTCTTGAAAACTTGTAAGCCAGTCACTTTGTGCCTTTCTAGCCATCCTTTCACCCGCACCCCTCATTTTAGGTAGCCAATGTCTAAATTGCCCATCCCTATCAGCCCTGGATAGGATGGATACTTTATGTGAAGACTACTTCCCTCTCAGTTGGTATTTTGAGCTACTACATCCAGTATAGGTCAAGTTCATCAAATTGTAGCAATTTATACTTGTTTGCTTTATCAAAAATTGTTTTTTATCTTCCTCTCGTTGAGTTCTGATCACCAAGGCATCAAAGCTAGGTCAAATGAGTACTATCTATAAGTTTGGGCATTCTTATGTGTCTACCCTCACTTCATATTAGCTGGATGTTTCACTCTAAGCTCTAGCTCCATGGCTATGTCCTTGTCAATGAGCTCAGGAGTCCCCAGGTCTCACCACACTTCTCTCTCTCATCTCCAGGTCGACGGGAGTCTATGGAATGTGGTCAAACTCAGCCCATATCTTCATTGCTGCCTTTCCTCCAATTCCGCTCACCAGTAGACCAACATGGTCACCAGCAATCTTACATGCCTGCTCATGTGTTCCCTTTGAGTTTCAGTCTTGGAGAAGGGATTTTCCTGAAGGGACTTAATTGCTTGTGTTGATGGCTCCCTAGTGAACAATTTGCTTGTTCTTGTAGTAGCCAACCAGACTGCCATTTTTGTTTCGATTTTTCCTGCTGGTCTTTCATTCAAGAAGTATCTTCTGTTCCTCTAGCTGTACTAGGCTGGTCTGCTTGTCCTTTCAAGTGGGAGTGTCCCACTTCAGAAGGTTCTGGATGGAGCTCAGGCTTCCACCTAAGGTCGTATACACTACAGATACTCCACAAGAAGTTCTAGAACACCTTTTAGGTATTCTAATCAATTACAGGCTGAAGACAGCTGTCAGTGTTTTCATAGTCACTGATTTTGTCAAATTTTTTGGTGTTTTAGCTACAATACTGTGGTAAGTAGCATTTGTGAATACTTTTTTTAAAAGAAAAAGTAATTAAAAGAAAAGAAGAAATATTATAAAAGACTTCAGTTACTAATAATGTTGTGACTGATAATGTAATTCAATGTAGAAAGATTTCATTAAATAAGTTTGTTGCTAATATTTATATAATCAAAGAAATGATTGCATTTAAGGAATTTACAATAATATTTGTCACACATTTTTCTATTATTAAAGTTGATAATACATATTACTAAGGATTCGGACATATTTTCAGGAGGGACCAGCCCCTGGAGAAGGACATTATGCTTGGTAAAGTGGAGAGTCAGAGAAAAAGAGGGAGACACTCAACGAGATGGATTGGCACAGTGGCAACATCAATGGGCTCTAGCATAACAATTGTGAGGCTGGCACAGGACCGGCTGGTGTTTCATTCTGTTGTACATAGGGTCACTATGAGTCAGAACAGACTTGATGGCACCGAACAACAAGAAGGATTCTTTATGGTCTGGTAGGGGAGAAGGTTCATGAGTGGGTTTAGGGGGAGAGTGTCACCATGAGTTAGGACACTAAGTGAAAACAACTCTAGTGATGTCACTGTATCACTGCCTTTGGAATGCTGCATTTTACTCCTGTTTGCAAATCTGTCTCCCAGTGGACTATGAATTGCTTGAAAACTGAAGCTATAGATATACAGGCATATCTCATTGTATTGCTCTTCACTTCATTGTACTTTGCAAATATTGTTCTTTTCCTTGTTTTATTTTTACAAATTGAAAGCATGTGGCAACCCTGCAAGTCAATTGCCATTTTCTCAAGAGCATGTTCTCACTTCATGTCTCTGTGACACATTTCAAACATTTTCACAATATTTAAAGCTTTGCATTATACTGTTGCACACTTAATAGACTATAGCGTAGTGCAAAACATAATTTTTATATGCACTCAGAAGCCAAAGCATTTGTGTGACTCTCTTTATTGAGATAATATTCACGTTATGGCAGTGATCTGAAAATGAACCCTCAAAATCTCTGAGGTTTGTCTGTATCTATGTCTCCTTAAAGCTTAGCACACTGCCTGGAATATAACAGGAGCTCAAAAACATGTAAGTGAATGAACTAGCGGTTTGAGCCCTTCTGAACACTGATTTTGGTCTGATGTGCTTCCAAGTCACAACCCAAGTAAAAGCTTGGATTTATGCTTTGAATGTTGCTGATGGTCAAGTTGTAATGTTCTAGCAGGAGCATGTCTATCTGCTGGGATGAGGCAAAAAGGTGTTTGGGTGGTATTGAGAAGATTCACTGCTCCAGTAGCTTAACAGGATTACCAAGGGGTTTACATTGCTCAATGAAGCATTGTGGGAGCCCCAGTGGAGCCAGCCAGGTCAAGCTGAAGCTGATATCTAGTGACTGTTTCCCTGGTGCCTGGGGACAGAGGAAATTAAAAGTCATTTCAGTCCACTAGCTGAGGAGAGAAAGGTTCAAAAGAAACACAGAGTGTCTCTGATTCCCTTCCCCTTTTCTGTCTTCAAGATCCCAGAAGACCTACCAAGAAGGGACCCAGGATAGAATTTGGAATAATCATCTTATCTTGAAGACTGGGAAACTAAGATCCAGAGAGAGGCATAAACTACTCAAGGTCACAGAGTCAGTAAGTAACAGAATTGAGAAGGAGACCTATATACTTTCATTCTCTGTTCATTAAGGAACCATCAAGATATGGAACCATGCAAAGAAATACAGAAAAGACAGTATTGGCGAGTAAATTCACATTGGATTTTAATAAGAGTTGGGTGGTGGTGGTTTTAGTTGCTATCAAGTTTTCTTTGACTCACGTTGCCCAGTCTTAATGTTTGAGCCTACTATTAAGACTGTTGTGTCAATTCATTTTATGGAGGATGTCTCTTGTTTTCACTGACCCTCTACTTTACCCGACACGATGTCCTTTTCCATCATTGGTCTTCCCTGATGGTATGTCCAAAGTGACTTAAAGTCTCAGCATTCTTACTTCTAGGGAACATTCTGATAATATTTATTCCAAGGCTTATTTGTTCATTCTTCTTGCAGTGTGTGGTATATTCAATAGTCTTTGCTAACACTACAATTACCATGCAGAGTTGGGTACCGGGGTAGGTAATGAGGAGCACACTTCACATTGCACTCTTTAAAGGAAGGCATAGAGTGAGGGCTTGGTAATGGGTACTGGATGGTCATTTATCAAATGTCTGCTATGTTTGAAGCTCCATGAGGGACACAAGTCTGTCAGATGTGAAGAAGAAGCATTTGCTGAACTTAGGAGAGATCTGGGTTCTGGTTCCAGCTCATCAGATCTTTAGCTGAGTGACCTGAGGCAGATTCTTTCCTTGCCCTTCACCTCAAAGCCAGGATCGTGCCTGGTCAACTAAACACCTATCAGGGCTACTAGGAGTTGAATACAGTAGTATCTGCAAGAAGTGTCCTCCCCACCAAACCTCTCCCCCACTAGCTATCAGTAAGGGTGTGGTGTTGATAGGAGTTTGAGAAATACTATTCACCAGAGTTCCTTTCAGGAATAGATTTACTTTCATTTAGAGGAAAATATATGAATGGGCACAAAAGGGGTCTGAATATGAGGAGACCATTCTTAGGAAAGATGGGAAATGGCAGAGGAATCATTTGCTTGTTACTCAGGGAAAGGAGATTGAAAAATAGAGGTTATAAGAGACCAACATGCCAGCAAAAGGCTGCCTTTTACTGATGAGATTTCTTCTCAAAACCCCAGTCTCCAGTAAACTTACAAAATCCTGGATGCAAGTGGATTTTTGTGAGGAGCAGGGAAGGAACTGGGCCAACTGCATGCATGAATACAAGACAGAAGTAGCAGGATGCTCAGCCGATGGGGCATGAGGTCTGAGTGATTCGTGATAACATAACTGAAAACATTCACAGAAATTGAGTTGTGACTTCAAGACTCTCACAGACTTGAAATTGGGGTTTTGACCAAATTTAATCCACTCTCTTAGGACCTCAGTTGATCTCTGGGTTGCACATAATTGACTGAACCCATGGGAAGTGGCACTGGTGAGGATCATGGTGACCCAGCACTGAGAAAACACATTCCACCTTGTGCAACCCTCACTTCTGCAGCCAAAGTGCAAGAACTGGGATCCTAGCACTGGCTTACTTTTCCTTCCCAACAATTATAGATTCAGAGGTCCTTAAATGACAGCCACAAATGAGTGGCTGCTGCCAACAAGCAGACCCCTGGAAGGGTACCCACGTGCTTTCTCTGTAACCAGTAAAGAATTTGTGCAAAAACGAGTTTCCATCAGGAACTGGTCAACCCCTGCTCTTCTGCTCAGTTGCCAGGTGACACACTATTAGTGGTTTACAGTACTGAGAGACTAGATCAGCGTATAACTCAGCTCTGCATCAACTTTATACCAGAGAAAATTCTGCTCTTCACAGAGGGGCCCATACCCTTTGACCATGTCACTTCCAGTCTGGCATTTGATCCTAAAGAAGCCTACAAAAGCACAAAACTAAGAAATTCTTTACAAAACTATCCAGAACACTAAGCAGCTGGGGGCATAAAGTTCAAACAATAGGTGAAAGGCAAGAAATGCGTTGTGAATCAGCCCAATGGCATTTCTGCAGTCATAAAATATAGATTGGAGCAATATGGTGAATGCTTATGATATATTACTTAGCAAAAGCACAGGACCCTAGATACTACATAAAATAGGTTTGCAACTGTTCAAAAATGTGCATTCTGAATAAGACTGATGTGACTATGGAAAAAAAAAATGTTGTGCAAAGATAAAAAGAAACACAAGTAGCTTTTTCTTGAATATTATCTTTTATATCATCTTTGTATTACAGTAGGTTCAATTCTGTATTCTTATCCAGCTGTTCATCTGCATCTGTTTTCCCTGCCTAGTTAGACTTCATCTATTGAGGTATTTATAGCTCTGTTTGTGCTGACTTGTTGGTATCTCACTTACCATGAAGATACTTCTATAAGTGGAACCCACAAGATGTTGGACAAAAAGTGGTTAAACAATACTGTTCTACTTGCTGTTGCAGCAGAAGTGTCATGGTGCTAGGAGAGAATCCATCTTTGGTTTGGCCTCTAATCAAGAAGAGAATCTTCTCACCAAAGAGGTGATAAACCCTTCCCATCAACCAGTATGCAGAGACCAGAGCTGCCAGGACTGATGAATCCTGATCCTCCCTGAGAAAATGCAGCTCCAGCGTGATTGGTGAGTGAGACAGCACCACAGCATTAGGGCTGCTGTCAATGCCCTGGTGAGCAAGCACAGACTAAGAATTTTCTGTGATCCGTAATTGGAGCCTTGGACAAGCAATGGATGTTTCAGTGTAAACCAGATCCTGAGGGACTAGAGAAATGTAGTCCACCAAAGAGATTCTAATATCCAAGGCACTCAAGTTTTCCTTGATCCTTCAACATTTGACACCAGAATTCACAGTTTAGTTTCTATGTGATTCATTTTCTATACGATTTCACAGACAATGATATTTAGCTCTCATTCCAGAGAGTGTGCTCAGGCATCCTCAACACATTTTCACAAAGAGCCAGGTCAAAGGGCACCAAGGATAGCTCTATAAATACCTTGGCCAGGTGAGGTCTATCGGACATTTAGAATCAGGGCTCAGCACCATGAGTAGACAAACCTAGGAGAGCAGTTGCCCATAGAGAATTCTGATTGAATAGGCTTGCTTCTTTTTAAATGAACAATAGTCATTGCATGAAGGAAGTTCTGCAAAACTATTTCCATAAACATTAGCTATCCAAAGTGCAGGGCTACATAGGCAAGAAGTGACTGGCTTACAAGCTTTCAAGAGGGAACCTAGATCCAGAGGGCATGGAGCAAGGTAGAATCTCCACTGAGTAGTATCCAATCTGTCTAGGCGGGGCTGATGAAAGGAAATGCGGATAGATCTCTTGTGATACAATAGTAAACAATTGTTATCAGGACTGCTTGTGAGGGTTGGAAATGTAAAGGTAGACATTTTGTAGCACAGAGGGGAGCGATTAACTTTACAGTCTAGGAGTGGAGGTCCCTGGGACCATCAAGGGAGAAGAGTGGAGAGCGGGACCCTACCCAGAGAAGCAGTGATGCCAGAGATGGAGGCAGAGATGACGTGGAGAGATGGAGCAGCTGGGGACTTTAGACCCAGAGAGGGAGAGGGCTGTGTGCTGACGACGGGGTTGCTGGCAGGCTTGTAGGGTATACCCTTTGGTTGGTTGATGATGCATGTAGGGGATTGTAATGGCAATGAAACAATACAGGATAGGATAAATGTAAAACTAATGTTCTCCCATGTAAACTGCCACATAATTCACAATAAAACATTAAAAAAAAAAAAGAGTATAGGAAACATATATTGGGGGAAAAAAAAAAATTCCATAAAAGCATCAGAGAGGAAAGAAATACAGTTGGAAATGCTGCTCTGGGCAAGGGCATCAGGGTGTTCCGGGAAAGGATGATAGGAAGTTTTCACTATATTCCTTTTATACATTTTGAACTCTTGAACCACTCTTTACCAAATAAGTGATTGAATAATAAATGACTAGTTAAACTCAGTTCAATAATGATAGGTCCCTGAATAGTAGACAATTTAGGTGGTGGTGATGGTTAAAAATTAAGAAGTTCAAGAAGACTTTTGCTTCACTAAATATTATCTCAGTCATCCTGAAAGCTTACTATTTGAAATCCATACTTTAATGCATATTCCCTTAAGTTGTTGTTGTTGTTGAGTGCCGTTGAGTCGGTTCCGACCCATAGCGACCCTGTACAGGGTTTCCGAGGGTGTAAATCTTTACGGGAGTAGAAAGCCTCATCTTTCTCCCGCGGAGTGGCTGGTAGTTTCGAACTGCTGACCTGAAGGTTCGCAGCCCGATTCGTAACCACTACGCTACCAGAGGGAACAATAAATTCATTTTCATCTAAAAGAAACTCAAACAAAAACATTATCTCTGAGATGGACAGGGTAAAGTCTAGTTCCTCCAGGACTGAATTGTTTCTCTGTAGTTGTAAGGTCGAGTGTCTGCATTGTCAAAGTAGGAAATGTTTATGGCAAGCAAGCTTTGTTACCAAGAGTTACAGCATCATTTCCTCAGGTTCAGCTCAAATGGGCATGAGGCAGTGACCAGGTATGAGGCTCAAGCCATGGTGGACAGGGGGCTAAGGCCAGCAAGACTGGCCAAATCTGAGGGCCAGAAGTGACTGAAGGTCATTGCTAGTCTCCAAAGCTCTTCTAACTTTTCCAAAAGGCAAGAAGTTATTCTTGCACACCTTCCAACAGTGACTCAAACTCTTTGTCAAGGCCCCCTGCTATGTCTCATAAGAGCCATGGTAACATGAAAGGGGACAGCCCTCACACAGAGGAAGGGATGGGAGCAAAACAAGGGAGGAAGCTGATGCCTGGTATCAGCAAATGGCATGAGACCAGCACAGGTGTGTGAGGAGTTGTTGACTTCAAAAGACAGTCTCTTTGAGATGAGATGGCATCACTGTGTCCTTGTCTTTTAATCCTGGGTGCTTTTTGATAACCTCCTGCCAAAATGGAAAAGATCAAGTTTCTTAACTGCATCTGAATAAAATGGTTTGTGTAAGAAAAGCCTCTAAGTAGAAAGAGAAATGAACCAGAGCAGCCAGTCTTATTCTTCTCCTGGGGAAAGGTGACTGGATGTTCAAAAATACCTCTAAGACACGAGCAGTCCTTGAAACACTGGGGTCTACATGGTCCTCTGGGATCAGCCCATCCTTCCTTGGAGAAGAAGCATTTTCTGACTTCGCTGATCGTGCCTCTCCCTCAAGCCTTCCTAATCACACTTCCAGAGCCACAACCCTGATCACAGCTCACTTCTACTCCAAAGCCTTCAGGAACTCTCAGCTCTGGGTCCCTTGTATCTCCTATCTACTGTGGTATTCAATGGCTCCAGATTGTCTCTGTCTTAGTTTCTTGGTGTTCCTGTAACAGAAATACTATGTGTGACTTAATTAACAGAAGCTTATTTTCTTAAAGTTCAAGAGAATAGAAGTCTGCATTTAGAACACTGACTTTAGGAAAAAGCTGTTCAATCTGGGAAAGGTCCTTATCTTTTTACCATGACTATTCCTTGGTTCCTTAGAAATCTTCCTGTGGTCTGGCATCTATCTCTGCTTGCTTCTCTGTGCTTAATCACGTGTTTGAATTAAACAATGATTGACTTAAAACATAGCCATCACTGATGGGGGGTGGTTAATTAACATAACAAAGATACCCTAAGACCAATTGGAATGACATCCACAAATACAAGGATTAGGATTTATAACACATCATTTTTGGAACACAATTGAATCCAAAGTAGGTGCTAACCTATTTTACAGTCCTAGCTCTATCCTCTCCCATTTGTACCCATCTAGCCATGGATTCCAGGTGTGGAGCTTTAGGATGAGCACTGGACTGCAAACCAAAAGGTCGGTCGGCTTCATTAGTTGCCAAAGACTTCTTTTTGCTTAGATCCACTATCAACATTCATGGCAGTGCCAGTCAAGAAACCAAATGATGTATTGTATTAGGTAAATCTGCTGCATAAGACCTCTTTAAAGTGTTCAAGGACAAAGATGTCAGTTTGAGGGCTAAGGGGATCCTGACCCAAGCCATGGTATTTCCAGTAGTCTCACATGCATGTGAAAGTTTGACAATTAATAAGGAAAATCATAGACGAATTGATGCATTTGAATTATGATGTTGAAGAAGAATATTAAAAGTACAAACAAATCTGTATTGGAAGAAGTACAGCCAGAATGTTCTTTAGAATCCAGGATGTCAAGACTTCATCTATTATTCTTCAGACATATCATCAGGAGGGACCAGTCCCTGGAGAAGAGCATCATGCTTGGTAAAGTAGAGGGTCAGTGAAAGACAGGAAGACCCCCAATGAGATGGATTGGCACAGTGATAGCAATTGGCTTAAGCAAAATAATGATTGTGAAGATGGTGTGGGACCAAGCAGTGTTTCATTCTGTTGTGCATAGGGTCACTACGTGTCCAAATTGATTTGACATCACTTGACAACAACAACAACAATCATGGTCTGCTAATCACAAGGTCGGCAGTTCAAATCCACCAACAACTCTTCTAAAACCATATACAGGGTTGCTATGAGTCACGATAAATTCGACAGCACTTAACAACCACAAGAATAGTAGAGAAAAGATTGAAGTTGTTAAGGATTTCATTTTACTTGGATCCACAATCAACTTCCATCAAAGCAACAGTCAAGAAATCAAATGACTTATTTATTATATTGGGAAAGTCAGCTCCAGGAGACATCTTTAAAGTACTAAAAAGTAAAGATGTCACTTTGAGGACTAAGGTGCATGTGACCCAGGCCATGGGATTTTTAATTCCCTCATATGTATGTGAAAGCTGAATAATGAATACGGAAGACCAGAGAAGAATTGACACATTTGGATCACGATATTGGTGAAGAATATTGAATAAACCATGGGCTGTGCGAAAAACAAATCTGTCTTAGAAGTATAGCCAGAATGCTCCTCAGAGGCAAGGATGATAAGACTTCATCTCATGTACTTTAGACATGTTATCGGGAGAGATCAGTGCCCGGTGAAGAACATAATGCTTTGTAAAGTAGAAGGTCAGTGAAAAAGAGAAAGACCCCCAATAAGTTGGCTACAATAATGGGCTCAAACATTGAAAAGATTGTGAGGTTGGCACAAAAACGGGCGGTGTTTCATTCTGTAGTTCATAGGGCTGCTATGAATTAGAATTGACAACAACCTTTACCATCTCTCCATAGGTTCCAAGCTTTCCTGCCTCCATATACGTGTTCTCGCTCTTCTCCCCTGCCCCTAGGAGCCATTTTCCCACTCTTCAATCTCACCAAATGTCTTGTGCTGGAATTCTAGCTTCTTGTCTCTTCAACAGGGCCTTTACTTATCTCCTGTGACCTGACAAATCAAGAAGAAATCTCTCCCTCCTCCAAACTCTAAGAGAGCATCTTCTTTGCTTTTCTTAAGATGCTTTTCTTAAAATGCTTTGCATTTTGACCATTGCAATTTTCTCATATCTTTGCTCTGGATGGTGAACTCCTTGGAAACAAGTGTCATGCCATACTCCTCTTTGCACACAAAAGTGGATACCTGTGCATATTGGATGGACTGATGTGTGGGCCAAGTTCATGGTCACTGGGGAGCACAGGCTAGTTAGTTAACAATATGTCAGGGTTACTATGTTGTTGTTGTTAAGTGCCGTGGAGTCGGTTCCGACTCATAGCGACCCTGCACAGGCTTTCCGAGGCTGTAAATCTTTACGGGAGCAGAACGAAACCGCTGGTAGTTTTGAACTGCTGACCTTGCGGTTCACAGCCCGATTCGTAACCACTAGGCTACCAGAGCTCCTCAGGGTTACTCTAGAAGAGATTATTATAACTTTCCATGGCGAACTGTGTGGTCTGATCTGTTTCCTTGTAGTTCAAGCATTTTATGTGTCTAGAAGTCTATGAATAGTAAAAGCAAAAGGCTGCACTAGGCATCTTTTCTGCTTCTATCCCTAATTTCAGCTTCCGGGGCATCCCTTAGGGATCAGTGCTTTAATCACACTTCGCTGTCAGGCATTGTAAAGCCTGCCTTCCAGGAGCTGACTAATGCTTACAGTCCTTTCCCAAGAAGCGCTCTCTGTTGATTCTAGAGAGGCTGTGTTTTTCCTCTGTGCCCTCCTGAGTCTCCCAGGCCCTCTGGCCTGCCTGGCACAGGTAAGGAGTCTGAGGAGAGTCGCTCTTTTCCTATGAGTGCTCCAGTGATGCGTGCTCTCCCATTGGGATCTGGAAAAGCCACAGAACTAGGCTCCCTCCTTCCCGCTCTCTCAGTGCCCAGGGAGGGTCAGGCTTTGGAAATGCTGTGACCCATCAAGATGAGGTGAACTAGGTGCAGGATAGGGAAGGAGGTCGAAGAGCAATCCCTTTATTCATGCACCCTGTAGGGAAAAGAGAGAGAGAAATTGACTTGTGCTTGTTTTCTGGGTAATTCGGCATCAAACAGCAAAGAGGTCTAGGATCTTGCCAAGTTTTTGTTTTGTTTGTGTTTTTCCTTTCCTCCAATCAGCCCAAGGCATTGGGCAATGGGAGGGCATGGAGGGGGTGGGGGCTGCATACACACTGGGGCTGCAAGGGAATGCTGAGGCTGCAGAAGTAGCCCATTGAGAGCTCCTGATCACAGCGGAAGGGCGGTGGCACCCCCAACCTACCACCACAAGGGCAGCTCTGTCCTGTGGGCACAGGCTGGGAGAGAACAACATTTCCTTATAAGGCCCCGGCAGTCTTGCCAAGGCTGGACGGCTCCAACAGACTGTAGCTTTCCATTCTCCTCAGCGGCTCCAGTGCAGGCCTTGAATGCAGTCCTTGTTGTCAGGCCCCTCCTCTCCTCCATTCCCTCCCCTCCCCACTCCCTGCCTGAGCCAGGCCCACTGGAGCAGTATAAACAACCCAAAGGCCTCTCCCCTTGCAGGGCCTTCCCTGGTTCAGGCCTGATGGAGGCAGCACAGGGTAGCAAAAAGAGTACCAGACAGAGGGTTCCAGCTGTCCCTGCCAGTACCTTACCTATGCACGCAGCCTCCGCAAGTTCCTGACTTCTCTGAGTCTTATTCCTTATCTGGAAAAGGAAAATCTAATTGCCACAGGGTCCAAATTCTTTGCATTGCTTTCAAAGCCTGTCCCAGTCTAGCATTAGCCTAAGTTTCCAACAGAACCTGTGTTCACTGGCCCCATGGTCAAGCTTTCCCCCTTCCCTCCCAATGCACCAAACCCACACAGAGTCTTCTCTGCTTAGCACAGATGGATTCCTCTGCTTTAGTTCGGCTCCATCTATTCGCCTGGGGCATTCAACCTGCAGGATCCCACACTAAATACGATATCCACCTCCTTCTCAGGCAAAACAAATCTTCTGTTTCTCTTCCCTCCTCAGCATTTGGATGCACCTCTCTTCTAGTCTTTCTGTTTTGCAATTGAAGCTGGAGGTTCAAGTCCATACTGTGGCAACTCAGAAGAAAGACCTAGTGATCCACTTCTAAAAAATTAGTCATTGAAAATCCTATGGAACACATTTCTACTCAGACACACATGGGGTTACCATGAGGTAAAATTAACCCAATCGATTTTTTTTTTTTTTTTTTCAACTGCTTCTGTTTCTATTAGACAATGGTCTCCATAAGACTCAAATGGTCTCTTTTATCTCCTTATATCTCTGTGGTCTACAGTGTCAGTCACATAGTTGATGCTTCGTGACAGTGTCTGTATAAAGGCCTGAATATGCATTGTTGGGTAAGCTCTGACGGAACCACTGATGTACAAGTACTTTGTAAACAATAAAGTGATGTGCACCCTTGAAGGGTAACAACTGTGTCATGCTGTCTCTTCTAAACTCCAATTTTGCTACTCCACCACACCACTGTTTCTGTCTGCTGAGCTCATTTCCTGAATTTCAGATTCATTGAGACCACCAGGCAGTTAACTTCCATCCCTAAGTCTCTACTCATCTTAGAATCCCAGTGTTAGTAGCAGTTATAGGTTGAATTTTATCCCTCCAAATGATATGATAAAGTCCTAACACTAGCAACCTGAGGGTTTGACCTTGTTTGGAAATAAGGTCTCTGAAGATGGTATCAATTTTGTCATTTAGATTAAAATAAGGTCATACCTGAGTGCAGTGAATCCTAATCCTTACCTAAGTGATGTTCCTACAAAAGAGAAGAGACAGACAGAAGCAGGAAGGCTCTGAAATTCAAGCCGGATTCAAAAGAGGATACAGAACTATAAATTAAACAATTCCATTAGGCAAATCTGCTGTACAAGATCTCTTTAAAGCGTTTAAGAGCAAAGATACCAATTTCAGGACTAAGTTGCATCTCACCCACACCATGGGAGTTTTCATCACCTCATATGTGTCTGAAAGGTGGGCAATAAATAGGAAGACTCTAGATGAACTGATGCATTTAAATTATGGTGTTGGAGAAGAGTATTAAAACTATCTGAAGAATAAACAAATCTATCTTGGAAGAAGTGCAGCCATAATACTCCTTAAAATCCAGGATGGCAAGACTTAGTCCTTCATACTTTGGATATGTTATCAGAAGGAACCAGTCCATGTAGAAGAACATGATGATTGATGAAATGGAGGGTCTTTAAAAAAAAAGAGGAAGATCCCCAAAAGATGGATTGACATCGTGGCAAAAACAACGGGCTGATATGTAATAACAATTGTGGGGATGCCTCAGGACTTGGCAGTGTTTCATTCTGTTAGGCATGCAGCTATGAGTCGGAACTGACTCAACAACCAGCTCACTTTCCAGGAAATCAAGAGAGGGTATGATTATTCCCTTTAACAAGTTATTTCAAAAAGCTGAAGAGCAGACAAAGGGAGCCACTTTTTCCCCTCACCCTTCCCTTCCAGGTACAAAGAGCAGTGATTTGCCAAGACCAGGCTCAAGGTAGACTTTGGATAAATTTGGGGAATTATTACTGTTTTCAAAACCTCCATGTCCCTATATGTAAAGTGAAGACAATAGATAAAATACTATTTAAGTTTAAGGACAGCAATGTAGTTTTTTGGGTTTTGGTTTTGATTTTTTTTGCCAAAACAGAAACACTTTTGATACTGCAGATATGTCTTATAAATAATTAATGCAACATGACTAATGTAATAAGGACTGTCCCAAGAAAACCAGGATATATGAACATCTAATTAAACCCTGTTTCAACCTGGACTATTACTGGAATCCAAAATGACATCGGTTTAAAAAAAATGTTCAGTTGTCTTAGCCACTAAATTTTGACTGATTCTATGAATTTTTTTTTTTTTTGCATTGTTTTTAGTCACTAAGGGCAAATTCAAAATTAAATCATAAATATCAGGAATCTGCATATGATAAAACATTTCTGTATTCATTAACTCCATCATAACAGTCCTGTGAGATGGTTGATTCTGACTCCTGGTAATCCCATTTGTGTCAGAGTAGAACTGTGTTCAAAGGATTTTCAGTGTCTGAATTCTTCTGAAGCAGGTCTTTCTTCCATGTAGATTCAAACCTCTCACCTTCTGGTTAATAACAAAGTGCATTAATCATTTGCACCATCGATGGACTCAATGAGACAGCTACGTTGTTGTTGTTTAGTGCTGTTGAGTCAGTTTCAGCTCAGACCAACCCTAACCTCATAAAAGATGAGAAGATAAGCATTCAAGAAGCTGAACGACCCCTAACAGAAGAGACCCCAAAAGAAAATCACCAAGACCTATTACAATAAAAATTCCAAAACCAAAGACAAGGAAAGAATCCTGAGAACAGTTTGGGAAAAAGGAAAAGCTATCTACAAAGAAGTACCAGTAAAACAAAGCTCTGGGTTGTCAGCAGAAACCATGCAGGCAAGAAGGCAATGGTATGACATATTTAAATTTCTGGAAAACAAAAATGCCAACCAAGAATCATATACTCTTCAATATTGTCCTCAAATATCATGGGAAAATTAAGACATTTCCAGATAAACAGAAATGAAAAAGGAATGTACAATGACTCCACCAGCTTTATTTAAAAAAAAAAACAACAACAACAACAAAAGCAAAAACACTAAAGGGAGTTCTCTGGGCACAGAACCAACATTTCTCTGAGATTAACATATATAACAACCTAAATGTAGAAGTCAACCTAGATATAGAATTATCTAAAGTAAATCAAAGATACAAGACTGAAAATAGGAAACCAGAGGTATCAATTTATGATGAAGATAACCACAAATAAAAAGAGGGCATAGCGTAGCTATAGAACTTCCAGATGGTGAAAAAGCCTGGTGATTTCAAGATAGAATAGACTGTTTTAAATAGGAAGAAGGCAATATACAATAAGAGGGAGGTTGGCAGAAGAAAAAATGAAGGCTTGGGAAGACATAAGGAGGAGTGTTAGAATTAAAGACAACAGAATAAATTAAATAAATAAATAAATAAAGACAACAGAATTAAATACTATTACATACACAATCCTGCAATAATGGTGATCTATGCGTAGATACGGAGTCCTAGCGTGGCACTGTGGGTTAATGCGCCAGACTGCAAAGTTGTTTGAACTGCAAAGTCAGTGGTTCAAGCTCACCAGCTGCTCAGTGGTTCAAGCTCACCAGCTGCTCCTTGGAAACCCTATACAGGGTCACTATGGGTCGGAATCAGCTCAACGGCACTTAACAACAACAACATGTGTAGATACATGGATAGACACGCCGACTGAACAGCTGTGGGAGGGAGAATGGGCATGTACTTACAAAAATATATAGATTTGACACTGGGTATTTGTATATGGGTATTTACCTTTGTTGCATTTATATTCGTGAATTTGGTGGAGGAAAAGTTATGAAAATGTCTTCAACATTACCAACCATTTTGAAAGAATGAGATACTGGGACTGGAGGCTTAGGATCATAGTTTTAGTGGACCAAGATCAATTGTCCCAAAGACAGTGTTCTACAGCTTAAAGTTCATCTATCGGTCTCTCTCTGTCCAGAGGAAAGAAGAGTGATGAAAATTAAGACAACTGGAAATAATTAGGCCAACAGACTTATAAACCACTTGAAAATCAGGCTCCACAATTCTGAGACAGCACTAGTGAGGTAAGCACTACATAGAGTGGTCAACAATTCAAGATTAAAAGGATAGCATTTAACCAAGGACAAAGATAAGAAGGGTTACGAAAGAAGAAACAGAGGGAGGAAGTGATGGTACATGGAGGGGATGGCAATCATTGAGATGAAACGAAGTGTACGATTTGTTGACTGTAAAACTGATGATCTGCTCTGTAAATCTTCACTCAATGCACAATTAAGTGTTTGTTTTGATTTTAAATCCAGAAACAAGTATAATTCAGATCTTCCAATTTCTCCCAATATGAATTGCAATTTAATGAAAAGAAAACAAAAGTCCTTACAACTAACTAATAAACAGCATTGTGATATATGGAGAAAAGGTTGAAGCTTTCAAATATTTCATTCTAGGTGGATGCATAATCAATGCTCATGGAAACAACCGTCAAGAAACCAAGCAACAGATTGCATTGGAAACACTGCTGCCAAAGAAGTTTTTAAAGTGTTAAATAGCAAAGATGTCACCAGTTCAAGAACCAAAGAGTGCTTGATCCATGTCATGGTGTTTTCAATTGTCTTATATGCATGTGATAGCTGGACAATGAATGAGGAAGAACTGAGAAGAATTGATATATTTGAATTATGGTGTTGATAAAAATATTGAAAGTACCATGTACTAGCTGAAGATTAAATAAATCTGTCTTGGAGGAAGTACAGTCAGAATATTCATTAGAAGCAAGGATGGTAAAACTTCATCTCATGTACTTTGGACACGTTATCAGGCAAGGCCAATCCATAGAAGAGGATGACATGCTTGGTAAAGTAGAGGGTCAGTGAAAAACAGGAAGATCCTCACTGAGATGGTTTGGCACAGTGGCTTCACCAAAGGACTCAATCTTGGCAATGGTTGTGAAGATGGCACGGGACAAGACAGTGTTTGTTTCTGTTGTACATGAATCTCTGAGTCTTGATGGCACCTAATAATAATTCCTCCAGTAGTAATACTCTTTTAATGTTGCTATTGTTGTTAGTCGCTGTGGAGTTGATTCTGAGTCATAGTGACTTCATATATCCATAGCAGAACCACTCCATTGGGTTTTCAAAGTTGTGGACTTTCAGAGCAGATTAGCATAGCTCTCTCCCAAGGCACCTCTGGGTGAGCTTGAACTGCCAACCTTTTGGCTACTAAATTCAACTATTTGCATCATCCAGGCACTCCACCTTTTAAAATTAACCAAACACCAATCTATTTTGAAAGTATAAGTAAGGTATATCCCTTTCTTCCCTTTCAAAGACTCACAATTACCTTTTCATTTTCTAATGAGGATCTTCAAACTATTCCTTCCTTCCTTCCTTTAGCTTAGAGAAGTGAAAGTCAGGTATATTTAAGTTTAAAGCATTGCAGCAGTTACTTCTTATTGCTCTTCCTTGCTATCCTAGTGAAGATTAAATAAAGTTTCCTGGTGGGCAAAGCTTTCATAACTCAAATTGTTTCCCAGAGTCCTGAGTGACCAAATCAGAGGGAGCTTAGCATTCAGGGATAAGCGTTTGGAGAGACGTTAGTAAATGTGAGTTTGAGTTCTGGTTCAATCACTCTTGCTGCACAACCTTAATCAAGTTACTTCTCTTCGGGTTTCAGTTTCTTCATCTACAAAATAAAATCTGGATAGTTGATGTCTAAAGATTCTTCCAGCTCTAATAAGCTGTGAGTATTCAAATACTAAGTTAGATACTTTAGAGTGGGGCAGTGAAGGAAGAGTGATCAAATTATTTTTGTCCACAAGCCTCATGAGCTCTGGTAGCATAATGGTTACAAGTCGGGCTGCTAACCTCAAGGTCAGCAGTTCGAAACTACCAGTTGTCACTTGGGAGAAAGATGAGGCTTTCTGTTCCTGTAAACATTTATAGCCTTGGAAACCCTATTCAGGGTCTCTGTGAATCAGAACCGACTTCACAGCACATAACCACTACCCACCACAAGCTTCTTTTGGCCAAAAGAACAAACAGATATGCGTTGGAAGAAGTGTAGCCAGAGTGCTTCTTTAAGGCCAGGATGGCCAAACTTCATCTCTCATACTTCGGACATATTGCCGGAAGGAACCAGTCACTGAAAAAGGATATCATGTTTGGTAAGGTGGAGGGTCAGAGAAAAAGAGGAAGATGCCCAGTGAGATAGATGGATTGGCAAAATGGCAGTATCAATGGGCTAGGCTCAAGCATGACAACAATTGTGAGGTTAGCCCAGGACCGGGCAGTGTTTCATTCTGTTGTACATAGGGTCACAATGAGTCAGTACTGACTCAATGGCACCTAACAACAACAACCAGCTTCATGGGAATAATATCCCTCGAAAGATTTTATTATCCCATATGATTGGTAGATGTTTCATGGCTCTCTTCCCTATGCCCCTTTGCTCTACTGCTGATTAGCACAAGTAATATCTGTTCCAAGTAGCAAAGGAGCTAGCCAACCTCTCCAGCCCAAACCTAGGGTGTTCAATTAAATCAAAGGCACTACCAGGGAGCCTAATTGACTACTGCCTCATAAATTAATACAGCTCTGGCAAACTTTGCTCAAAGCTTAATCATTTATTACCTGATTTACTACCTGTGCTGAGATCACCACCATATATTTCTCTAAGGAATTGTAACTAACTACAGGCCAAAATAATGACTCAGTAACATTCGTTGATGTCACTGCTTGAGTCCAAAATGAAGGTGAAGGAAAACTTTCCAAAAGACATATATAGCAATGACTTATTTCTAATACTCAGGACCAGCCTGTGATTCTGATGCGCTTTCTTCCTGCCTTCTTCATAAATAGAAGGTAAAAATGGTTGGAACCAATCTAACACTACTTTCTGTTTCTTCTAATGCAGAAGCCCCCTATTCTGTGGGAAAGCCATCTATGTGTTTTGTAGGGACCCCACATTGTTGTTGTTAAGTATCATGGAGTCAGTTTCGACTCATAGTGACCCTGCATAGAGTTTCCGAGGCTGTAAATCTCTACAAGAGCAGAAAGCCTCGTCTTTCTCCAATGTTCAATAGTTCAATAGTAGTTTTGAACTGCCAACCTTGAGGTTAGCAGCCCAATTCGTAACCACTATGCTACCAGAGGTCTTTACCTGTATGGTGGTGGTGATGTGCCGTGGAGTTGGTTCTGACTCATAGTGACCCTGTTCAGGGTTTCCAAGGCTGTAAATCTTTACAGGAGCAGAAAACCTCATCTTTCTCCCGTGGAACAGCTGGTAGTTTTGAACTGCTAGATTACTATTATGGCAGGATTACTATTATGAGGATAAGCATTCTTCTTGCAAGCCCCTATAATTTTTTTAGGATGTTGCTTTTGTCTCCAGTACTAGACCCAAACTCCCCTGAGGGCAAGCTATTCATAGAATACAGAGTGAGTGCAAAGTAGCACAATTTTTGTATTCTTATGCTCTGAAATTAGATAGACCTGGTGTTCTGAGTTGATCTGTACCAGTTTGCAAAAGCTGATTGCTAACATTTCAGAAATGGTTTGAGCCAGTTATGAAAATGTCCTTGAATTTGGCCACGGTGGGGGTGTTTACACATGTAAATTTGCACACTATGGAAACCAGAGTTTTCACTTTTAGAGAGTTGATTCTGACTCCTGGTGACCCATGTGCTACAATAGAAATACTTCAGAAGGTTTTCCTGGCTGTAATCTCGACAAAAGCAAGTAACCAAGCCTTTTCTTCTATAGTATTTCTAGGTATTTGCACTACCTGCCTTCAAGTTATCAGTCGAGTGCAAAACTTTAGTACCACTTTATGCCTTGCTTTTACATTTCAAGAGCCAGTTGACCTGTACATACATCATAGCAAGGCCCCGAAACACCAACATGATGCCCTTTGGGGAAAGAAGATAACCTGAGTAAGTGATCAGCTCTAGGGCCTAGAACCATTTCTTTCGCAGTAATAGCAAAGCATGCTGGGCCCCAATTCATCTGAAATAAGCACCTAATTTGCCTTAAGAGCAGAATCTTTAATCTAAGCAATGGACTGTTAACTGCGCTAATCAAAAGGTCAGAAGTTCAAACCTACCAGCCACACCTGAAACCCTAGACAGCGTTGCTATGAGTCAGAGCCAACTTAATGACACTTAACAACAACAACAACAAACTCAATCTAAAAATTTAATTGAACCTAATCTCAAGCTAAAAGATATATGTTGTTTTTGGTTGCCCTGGAAACCATTCCAATTTATGGTGATCCCATGTGGATCAGAGTACCAGGATTAGCTAGATCACCAGGTTTATCTTCTGATGTGCTTCAGGACGGGTGTGAACCTTCAACCTACTTCAGAAGGTAGTTGAGCACTTCAGCATTTGCACTACTGGACAAACTTAAAAGGTATCTGTTGAGTTTGCTATCAAACATTCAGGTTCCTCACTACCAAAAAATAATGAAAACGTGTATTATTGAAAAGCCATCATGAATATTTCCTCAGAATACATGCAATATGGCTCAAGATAAAGCCAAACTTTTACCTCTAATGTGGTCGAAGTAAAAATCCTAAGCTGTTGGTTGCCATCCAGGTCAGAGATTCTAGTCTAGTAAGCCAGATCTTGTGTTTTTACAAAAGGAGCCAGAAATCTAGGTTTTAATGAGAAACTCCCAGCTGTTAAATGTTGACTTACATTAAAAATATATATATATTATTGTGTGCCAAACAAAACATTTGTATGGGCTTCATTGGACCCATGGGCTATCCGTTTGCAAGTCTTGAGTTTCTTATGCATAGTCAGGCATCTGGAAGAAGAAAGAGACTATGCTGAATATTGACTTTTATACCAACTGTGGTATTGACTCTCATACCAAATGTCAAATTTGTTTGATTTAAAACATTATTTTTAAGTGATGCATTTTGAGTTCCACCATGGTACAGCAAGTACATACCAGTTACATCTGTCTTTCCCATTTGACTGGGAACTCATTGAAGTCAAGGACCATGACTGTGTGTATTTGCATACACCCAGCATGTAGTATGGAGCTATAGGACCATGGCTGTGTGTATTTGCATACACCCAGCATGTAGTGTGGAGCTATAGGACCATGGCTGTGTGTATTTGCATACACCCAGCATATAGTGTGGAGCTATAGTGTGGAGCTATAGCTATAGGTTAAGCACTGGTTTGCTAACCTTAACGTCAGCTGCTCAAACTTGCCAGATGCTCCTTAGTGTTTCTATGACTCAGAATCTACTCAATGGCACTTAACAATAACAATACAGCATCCAGTAATTGATGTTGTTGTTAAATGCTAATCAGTCAGTTCCGACTTATAGTGACCCTGTATAGGATTTTGGAAGAGAGACTGATGGGTTTGAACTGCCAACCTTGTGTTTAGCAGTCCAGTGTTTATCCTACAGTGCCACACTAGGACTGCGATCAAGTCAGCCCTCAATTCATGGTAATCCTAAACTGCGTCTCCTACATTTCCATAATCTATTGAGGATCAGATGGTTGTGATCAATTGAGTTTCCATTTTCAGAAGCAGATTACCAAGTCTTTCTTCATATTTCTATCTTAGTCTGGAAGCTCCATTGATATATATTCAGCATCATAGCAACACACAAACATCCACTGACAGACAGGTTGTGGCTGTGCATGAGTCACTTTGGTCAGGAATTGAACCTGGGCCTCCCACATTGAAAGGGAGAATGTTAACATTGAACCACCACTCTCCTCGAGTATATAGCACAGAGGACAGCAAATCGAACTATCTTATGGAAGAGTCCTTAGAGACATCCTGCCAATTGTTGAAGAGAAGTCACTTGCCTTTGGCCACAGTAGTGAGTTATGCAGAGTTGGGGCTAGATACCAGATCTCTAAATGGTTGATCCTAGGGCTTGAAAAGACCCTTGTTCTCTGGGAATACTTTCTGAATTAATGAGTATATGAAATAATGATAGAAGAATCAATGAATATATGAATGAGTAAACACAACCTGAAATGATCATCTGGTTTATGAAATGCATTTTAAAATAAGAATTATGTGAATTGGGACATGGTTTTTTGCTGTCATACTGCTTTGTTGTAGTTGTTGTTATGTATCATCAAGTTGGTACCAGCTCATAGCGACCCTATGCACAACAGATAGAAACACTGCCTGGTCCTGGGCTAACCTCACAACTGTTGCCACACTTGAACCCATTGATGCTGCCACTTTGCCAACCCATCTTGCTGGGAGTCTTCCTCTTTTTCTCTGACTCTCCACCTTGCCAAACATGATATCCTTCTCCAGCGACTGGTCCCTCCTGACAATATGTCCGAAGTTTGAGAGACAAGGTTTGGCCATCCTGGCCTCCAAGGAGCACTCTGGCTGCACTTCTTCCAATACAGATCTGTTTGTTTTTTTGGCAGTCCATGGTAGACATGCCTTTTATTCTTTCTGGTCCTTTACTTCTCTTACTTATAAATTACCTTGTTTCAAATACCATAGATTAATAGGATTAGTCAAACCTATTGAGTATTGTGTGCTAAGCATTGGGTTAAATGCTTTTCATGGATTTTGCAATTAATGCTCACAAGACTGATGACCCTATCGTAAGCTGGTTCTGATGTAAGTCAGCTATCTCACTGTGGTGCACTGAATTTCTTAATATGGCTCTTCTAGCTATAGCTCTTCACTTCATGATGTATTGTGAATCCTAGCTCTGTGTTTGTGGTTATGGTCCTATTTTGGAGTGAGTTGTCCATTAACTTAATGAAGCAGGATTAGGTTTGGATGTATCTTGCCTCATTAGAAGTTGTGAATCAAGTCACTACACTTACCCTAGTGACCACCCTACATACTCTTGTACCACCTTGCTTGAGTAAGATGAACTCCCCTGAGGGTATGCTCTGAAGCCAATATGTAGGAATACTCAGACAATGTTCTCTCTTTTGTTCTGAATTGTACATCTGGTTTATTTTCTGTTTGACCCGCAATTCTTCAGACTTGAGTCAGTGGCCTATCATCTGACCTGCTGATTTGCATTCATAAACTATATGGGTCAGACTCGCAAGCTGCCACAGTTGTGTGAGCCATTTCCTTGATGGTTCATGAGCTCTGTGAGTCTTTGCAATAGATTATGGAACCCTAAAATGGGAAGAAGGTGCTTTGGTGGTGCTGTGGGTTAGATTTTGGATTACTAACTACAAGGTTGATGATTCAAACCCTCAGGAGAAAGATGAAGATGTTTCCCATAAAGATATGCAGTCCCAGATGCTCTATACAGGGTTGCAATGAGTTGGAACTCAATGATTCAGTGGTAGTGTTTTGTTGTTGCTGTTGTTGTTTTAAATGAAAGAAGGAATTTGACAGGAGGAAGAAGAGTTGATGCCAGAGATGATAAAATGGTAGCGTATTTTGAAAAAGTTGGGCATTTGGGACATGTTTAGCCTCTCCTCCTCATAGGAACCAGCCTTCACGCACTTTTTTTTTTTTTTTTTTTTTTTATAATAGTGCTAAAGCATTCCCTTCCCCACCTCCCCCAAATTGTATTTTTTTTTTTTGCTTAGATAATTCAAGAGTGGTTGCAAGAGTACATCAACATGGAACAACTAGCAATTCAAGCTGAATTCAGAAGAAGATCTGA
>NW_006408695.1:5694178-5697557 GCF_000296735.1 Chrysochloris asiatica | reverse complement strand
TTTTTTTTTTTTTTTTTTTTAATTTTTCACATTATAGTTGCCCTTATTGTCAGTATCTTTATAAATCCAATCTTTATTTAACTTTGAGGTGTGGAAGCATTACATATAAACTTACAAATATATTTTAACATTGTATGCAGTTCATATTACTAATAATAACATGTACAAAACCCCTCAAACAAACGGTTGTAAGCATGGTTTGTTGTTAATTCAAATGCATCAAAAGTCAGGGACTATCTATTTATCACCTGAGTTTTATAGATGAAGAAATCTATGTTTCATAATGTTAAGTTACTTGTCCAGTGTCACATACATTATAAGTAAATAGTGGTTGGGATTTGAACCTAGGCATTTTTACACCAGAATCGTAGTAGCAATCAAAAAACTATAAAGAAATAAAAGCATGGCACAAGTGTTTCATTGATAGTCTCAGACTTGTGGCATTCCTAAGTTTCTTATAAAGCATGAGGCTCCAAGTTAAGATGTTAACATTTCACCCCAGTGTGTTTCATAGGTGACTTGTGAGAAACCTTTTAAAGTAATTCAGACATCAGAGTCCTGCAACTTCTTTGGTGACCTTGTGCAGGTGTTTAGTCTCTATAAATATACAATAGACTCAAACTCTTTAGAAGTTTTTTCAGCTCTAATATTCATGGTTTCTATGGAGGATTTTCTAAGACTCTTACAGTTGTATATGACAGAAACTTAACTCAAACAAAGGAACCCTGGTGGCATAGGGGTTAAGGCTTGGGTTACTAACTGCAAGCTTGGTAGTTCAAACCCACCAGCTGCTCTGTTGGAGAAAGATGAGGCTGTCTTCTCCCACAAAAATTTAGGATCTTGGAAACCTGACAAAGTAGTTCTACTCTGCCCTATAGGATCGCTAAATAGCAGTGAGGCTCTTTTTTTGATGGTAGTGGTGGGGCGGGGGGAGGAGTGTTAACTCAAATAAGCCTAAACCAATGAGGGGAGTTCATTAGCTCACTAATAAGAGAAATTCAAGAGTAGTTTTGATTCTGGTTTAATTATGTCTAGGGACTCAAATAAAGAGCTCTGGTAGCGTAGTGTTACGAATCGGGCTGCAAACTGCAAGGTCAGTAGTTCAAAACTACCAGCAGCTGTTCTGCAGGAGAAAGATGAGGTTTTCTGCTCCCGTAAAGATTTACAGCCTCGGAAACCCTGTACAGGGTTGCTATGAGTCAGAACTGACTCCACAGCACATAATCATCACCAGGGACTCAAATGATAGCAGGGTTCCTTCTCTCCAGTTCTCTCCAAGTTATAGACAGGATGTTGACCTACAAGATTTACATTCTACCAATTGAAGAAACCCCATAAGGAGAATCATTATTTTCCTAAAAGCAGTAAAGTTATAGTGAGGAATTGGATTGGCCAACTTTAATAACCATATTCATTCCTGAACAATTCATTGTGGCCAAGGGTATATGGACAGGCAACACCTGGGACAAGTGTTTGCCTCTAACTCAGTGGGGTCCCTAGGAGCTGTGGTATCATAGTGGTTATGAATCTGTGACACTAACAACAACAACAATGGGTAGATACATGACTAGACACATAGGTTAAATGGGTATAGGAGAGAGAAGGGGGGTATACCCACAAATATACAAAAGTTTAACAGAGAATCTTTGTACAAAGGTATTTACCTTTACTGCAAATTTATCCATAAATGTGCTGGAGCATAGAGGGGGCAAAGTTATGTAAACTTCTTATTAGATTTTACCAAACATCTTGAGAGAATGAGGGTTCAAAACCACAGTTTCTGGGGACACAATGGTCAGTTGGTGTAACATAGTTTACAAAGACAATGTTCTACATCTTAGTTGTTGTTAAATGATGTCAAGTTGGTTCCTACTTACAGCGACTCTGTATAGAGTTTCAACCCCCAACCTTGCAGTTAGCAGTCCAGTGCTTATCCAAGAGTGCCACACCAGGGTACCAGAGAATCCTGCTTTGATGAACTGGGATCTTAAAAGCTCCTGAGTGATTATCTAAGGTGTAACTATTGGTCTTTCCCTGTACGGGAGAAAGAAAAGTGATGAAAATTGAAGATGCTTGAAAGCAATTAGTCCAGTGAACTAATGGACCATATGAATATTAGTAACACGACCCTGAGACCAGAAGAACTAATAACTGCTCTGGAAGGACTCACGTTAGAAGGTCTTAGATGGAATGGGAGAAAATGTGGAACAAAACTCAAAATCATAAAAAAAGACCAGGCTTACCTGTGAGCTAGAGACTGGTGGAACCCGGAGATTATAGCCCTTGATATCCCCTCAGCTCTGGAACTGAACGCACCTCCATGGCTCAAGTTTCAGCTAAGGAACAGGGAAGTAGAAACTGACTTGATGGCTTTTATCAACAATGATACGTATAGAGGGAGAAAACAACACTAGTGAGGTATGCACACCTTAGAATGCTCCATTTTAGAGATCAAAAGGACAATATTTACCCAAGGACCAAGTTTAGAAAGGTTGGGAAAGAAGGAGGAATAGACACACAAAAAATGGATGTTACCCTGCAGGGATTGCAATCATTGTGTTGAGACAAAGTGTATGATTTGCTCATGCAAAATTAATGATCTGTTCTGTAAACCTTCACTCAATTCACAATTAAAAGTCCTCCCCCCCAAAAAAAACACAACATTATCAATATACTCATTAAGGTTCCAGTAAGACTATCGAACTTAACACCTACAAAAGCAATTGCTTGGATTTCTTCCCAAAGCTGTACTGAATTCTCCCAACTTTCTTGTCTCAATAAATAACCTTCCGCCTGAAAGATAAGGACTCACCTTTGATCCTTGCTATGTCTCAACTCACTTGTCTAATCCAGCAACAGGGCCTGTGTGTTCCAACCTCAAAACTGATCCTGGACCATCTTCTTTCCTGCATCTTCACTTGTTGTTGTTGAGTACCATTGAGTTGGTTCCAACTCATAGCGACCCTGTATAGGACTTCTGAGGAGTGGCTAGTGAATTTGAACTGCCAAACTCGCAGTTAACAGTCCAGTGCTTATTGTACAGTGCAATACCAGGACTCTGCATCTCCATAACAGCAACCTAAACAACAACCTATCAACATTGTACTAGAACATTAGCTTCCTGGTTTCCTTGTTTCTTTGCTTACTCTGTTCCAAACTCTTTCCAAAAATGCAGTGAGAGGGATCATATATGAAAATAACAAAAGAGGGAATAAATCTTTACAGCAAGGATCAGTCCCACCCACTCCATAGACAGGGATGGGCAACTTGGACATTGGTGGTGGTTATGTGCCCTGGAGTCGGTTCCGACTCA
This sequence comes from Chrysochloris asiatica, assembly GCF_000296735.1. Lineage (NCBI taxonomy): Eukaryota > Metazoa > Chordata > Mammalia > Afrosoricida > Chrysochloridae > Chrysochloris > Chrysochloris asiatica. Next base: position 5,694,244 of record NW_006408695.1, on the reverse strand, counting down.
TAGCGACCCTGTACAGGGTTTCCAAGGCTGTAAATGTTTACGGGAGCAGAAAGCCTTATCTTTCTC
>NW_006408695.1:5683904-5693878 GCF_000296735.1 Chrysochloris asiatica | reverse complement strand
AGCAAGGAGGGGAGCGATTAACTTTTCAGTCTAGGAGCGGAGGTCCCTGGGACCATCAAGGGAGAAGAGTGGAGAGCGGGACCCTACCCAGAGAAGCGGTGACGCCAGAGATGGAGGCAGAGATGATGATGTGGAGAGATGGAGCAGCTGGGGACTTTAGACCCAGAGAGGGAGAGGGGCTGTGTGCTGATGACCGGGGGCAGGCTTGTAGTGCATACCCTTTGGTTGGTTGATGATGCATGGAGGGGATTGTAACCATGGCAATGAAACCATATACGATAGGATGAATGTAAAATGAATGTTCTCCCATGTAAACTATCACATAATTCATAATAAAACATTTAAAAATTTTTAAAGAAAATAAATCAAATTATGTACTCCCTTGCTTAAAGTCTACCAATAATTTTCCCACTGAATTTCCAATAAAATTCCAACTCCACGCCATGGCCTCACGATCCTACCTGATCTGGTCCCTACCCACCTATGACCCTATCTTAAACCTACACTTCCCCAGCCCCTCTTTTTCCAGTCTTCCCACTCTAGGTCTCTGAACTGTCCAAGCTCTTCCTTACCATCCGGCCTTCTATGCACAATCAATGCCTCCACCAGTTAGTGTTTCTCTTCACCCATACGCACTTGCTATGGCAGGCTCATTCTCATTCTTCAGATACCAGTTTAAATGTCACTTCCTCAGAGAAAGCCTCTCTGATTATCCTATCTAAAGTAGCTCTCCCTGTCTGGCCAGGTATTCCCCATTCCATCAGCCTATTAATGATCATGAATTTTGTTTACTTGTTTATGATTTGTGTCCTGCCTTCCCTCCCCTGCCCACACACAAAATATAAATTCCATGAGGGTTGTTGTTCAAAAAAACTCCAAACTCACTGTCATCAAGTCAATACTGACTCATAGCAACCCTATACAGAATTTCCAAAACTAAATCATTATAGGAGCAGATAGCTTTACCTTTCCCATTGGAGTGACTAGTGGTTTAAAACCATCAACATTTTGGGTAGCAACCCAACAATTGCTTATCCAACAGCATTGTCATTAACTTGATTTCAACTCATGTTGACCCCATGGACAGATATGAACTGCTCTGTAGGATTTTCTTGGCTGTAATCATTACAAAATCAGATTACTAAACCTTTGGTTCTGCAGTATGTTTGAGCCACAAACTGTATGTTTGAGCCACCAACCTTTAAGTTAACAGTTAAGTGTAAACCTTTTGTGACTTATTTTTGCTATACGTACTCCTGGTGTTGTTAAGTGCCATCGAGTCGATTCCGACCCATAATGACCCTGTATAGGGTTTCTAAGGAGCAGCTGGTGAGCTTGAACCACCAACCTTATGGTTCAAACAACTTTGCAATTCAGCGCATTATCCCACAGCATCACATCAGGACTCCATATGTACTCGTTGTTGTTGTTAGGTGCCATCAAGTCGGTACCAACTCATAGCAACCTTATGCACAGCAGAACAAAACACTGCCCAATCCTGGGCCAACCTCACTACTGTTGCCATGCTTGAGCCCATCAGTGCTGCCACTTGGCCAATCCATCTTGTTGGAGGTCTTCCTCTTTTTCTCTGACCCTCCACCTTACCAAACATGATATCCTTCTCGAGTGACTGGTCCCTCCTGACAATATGTCTAAAGTATAAGAGACAAAGTTTGGTCATCCTGACCTCCAAGGAGCACTCTGGCTGCACTTCTTCCAACACAGAACTGTTGGTTCTTTTGGCAGCCCACGGCACTTCCAATATTCTCCTCCAACACCAAAACTCAAAAGCATCAATTCTTCTACGTCTTCCTTATTCACTGTCCAGCTTTTGCATGCATATGAGGTTATTGAAAATACATATTTATTCATAGCATCAGATAAATATTTGTTAGATTAATGAATAAATTAATGAACATGCAAATGAATGAATGACAAAATAAGAGGGCAGGGGACAGATTTGACATTGAAATTCCTTCTGGCCCTAACATATTAGGAGTCTGTGAATTTAAAAATCTAATTTTAGACTTACTGATGTGTGTCCAGCTCTTAAGTAGAACAGAATGCAGAGAGAAGGGAGATAGAGGAGGGCTCTAGCAGTCAGAGGCCATTCCCTGGAGGAAGAGATCCATAAACTGGATTTTTCAGCCTCAGAAACTATTTGTACAAAATACATTGGTCATATTACATAAAGTTTCACCTTAGCCTTCATTTCAATTGCCAACCAAAATGTCATTTGTGTTTATAAAAACTTGATGGGCACACTTTTCAGGAACATCTAGCTTCTAAACTACAATCAATGTCCTCAAATGTCTCTGGGTGTTTGTCTATGCAGATTACCAGGTTTAATGTGATTCAGATAAAGAATGAACAGGATTTGCCTGGAGGCCCATGGACCTGGCCTTCTTGGCTAGCTAGATATCTAAAGGAAGGATCTATTCCACACCTCAGAGAAGACCCATTTAGGACAGGAAGTGACTCATCTGTGTTCCACAGAGGATCTGACACAGGTTGGACTATACTAAATGTGAAAGAAATTAAGCTAGAAGGAAATCATGACATATTTGTTCCCTTCCACACTGTGCAACATTTCATAACCTCTTGGTACTTTACCTTGAAACTTTCAAAGCTTGAGAGGACTTCAGAAATCACTTGTTGGACCCTTTTGTTCTAGAGAAGGAAACTAAGGTCCAGAGAAGGAGGATGCCTTGTCCACATTCACACAGTTTATTTAGATTAGTGTAGTGCTGTATGATCTGAGCTGGACTGCAAACCACAAGACAGGCAATTCAAACCCACTAGCTGCTCCTTAACAACCCTATACACGGTTGCTCTGAGTCAGAAATGACTTGACGGCACTTAACAACAGCAACAAGATTTAGAGCAGAAGCAAGATTAAATCCCTATCCAATGTCCCAGTAAATGTTCTATAGAACATATCATTTGATTTATAAGCCTTTTTCAAAAAAATATTTTTTTAAGGAAAGTTTTGATTTTTTGTTTGATCTTTATTAGTAACTTAATGAACTATTTTTGACTTGTTATTATTTGAAAATAAGATTTTTAGCAATTAACTTCTTCTGTGCTTAAAGCATTTAGCAGCTAACTGTAAGGTTGACAGTTTGAACCCACCAAAAGATAATGGCAGTCTGCTTCCATAAAAATCCAGCTTTGGAGACACTGTTGGGCATCTCTACTCTGTCCTACAGAGTTGTTATGAGTTACAATCAACGTGATAGTAATAGGTTTCATTTTGGATTCTTTTTTTCCATGACGCTAGTTTGAGGAAAAGGAGCTCTGGTAGCATAGTGGTTACAAATCTGGCTGCTAATCTCAGGGTCAGCAGTTCGAAACTACCAGCTGTTCCGTGGGAGAAAGATGAAGCTTTCTGCTACCATGAAGATTTACAGCCTCGGAAACCCCGTACAGGGTTTCTATGAGTCAGAAGCCACTCCACAGCACATAACCGCCACCACCACTTTGAGGAAATTTATTATACAACAATAGAACTGAAACACTGTCGTTCAATGTTTTCTTTATTTTTTTTTAACTTTTGATTGTGAATTAAGTGATGTTTTACAAAGCAGATCACCTGTAATACAATTCATTTAAACTCAATTGCAATCTCTTCCATATAATATTACATATTCTACTTCCTTCCTGTGTCTCTTGTTCCCATTCTTCCTTCTTTCCTAACCCTTCTGAAAGTTTTCCTTAGGTAAAACCTGCCCATTAGATCTCAGATGGTTTCCCATTCTATGGTATGTGTGCCTCACTAGTGTTGTCGTAGTCCCCTCATTTACTTATCTATCTATTGCTTGACTGAAATTCAGTTCCAGACCTGAGAGGTGATAAAGGGCCAAATTTTCAGTATTCCACCAGCACTATCAGTCCAGTAAGCTGGTCTTTTTTCATGATTTTCACTTTAGTTTCACATTTTCTCCCACGCTCTCCAGGACCTTCTAATAGGATCCCTTTCAGGGCAGTTGTAAGTGGTAGCCAGGCACCATCTAATTCTTCTGGTCTCCGAGTCATGGAGACTGGTGTTCTAATTTAAGTGTTTTTGTACCTTCTAAAGATATTGGGGTCGGAGGACATACCACAAAACTTAGTTTAAAATGTTGAAAAATGTCTTCACGTAATGAAATATAAAACAACATACACAAACTTATAATAAGAGGTAATTGTTATTTTAGCTATCAGTCATTAAAAAACTATCATTTTTAAAACAATAAAAAGAACTGGTTCTTTTTTTAATCTCTATTGCAAAAATTTTTGAAATGATCACGTCTTCATCAGCAATTTAAAGTTTCAAGTGGGAAAGCCATAGAAGGATGCATGTCAATCTGTTAAAATGTTAATATCATGAATTGGACACTGGAAAGAAACTATATGGAAAGAAACTATATTTCAAAAGGAGTCACATGACTTTTTTAATCTGTAAACTGGTCAGTCCAAATTTAGACTGCAACAGTGTTATAAAACGCAGATGCATTTAAACAGAAAGTGACTCGCAAGCAGAAATCATTTGTTGAACTCTGTTAAGACAAAATTCCTATTAGCTCAATAATAAAAATGTATTTGTTTACTTAGCATATGCAAATCAGGGTTTCGTTTTGACTAAAAACAAAGTAAAATACAAACAAATCCATCATCATCAAGTTGACTTCAACCCACAGTGGCCCTATAGAAGAGAGTAGAGTGGCCCTGTAGGATTTCACAGGCTGTAATAAGGAGCTCTGGTAGTGTAGTGGTTACGAATCGGGCTACAAACCACAAGGCCAGCAGTTCGAAACTACCAGCCATTCCGCGGGAGAAAGATGAGGCTTTCTGCTCCCGTAAAGATTTACAGCCTCGGAAACCCTGTACAGGGTCGCTATGGGTCGGAACCGACTCGACGACACTTAACAACAACAACAACAATCAATAACCTCATATGCATGTGAAAGTTCGACAGTGAATAAGGAAGACTGTAGAAGAATTGATGCATTTGAGTTATGGTGTTGGAGGAGAATATTGAAAGTGCCATGGGCTGCCAAAGGAAACAACAGATCTATGTTGGAAGACGTGCAGCCAGAGTGTTCCTTGGAGGCCAGGATGGCCAAACTTTGTCTGTCATACTTCGGACATATTGTCAGTCGCTGGAGAAGGATATCATGTTTGGTAAGGTGGAGGGTCAGAGATAAAGAGGAAGACCCTCAGCGAGATGGATTGGCAAAATGACAGCATCAGTGGGCTCAAGCATGGCAACAATTGTGAGGTTGGCCGAAGACCCAGCAGTGATTTGTTCTGCTGTGCATAGGGTCGCTATGAGTTGGTCCTGACTCGATGGCACCTAACAACAACAACAATCTTTATGGAGGCAGACTACCACATCGTTTTCCCATGGAGTTGCTGGTGGATTCAAACCACTGACTTTTTGGTTAGTAGCCAAGCACTTTAACAACAGAGCCACCAAGGCTCTTCATATTTTGACTGGAGTCCAAAATGTTTCAAGGAATTAAAACTGCTCACAGATTCTCATACGCCAGATTATTACTGTTGTTGGTAAATGCCATTGAGTAGATTAGGATTTATTGAGACCCTATATAGGATTTCCAAGAAGCGCTGATGGGTTTGAACCGGGGAACTTGTGGTTAGCAATCTAGCATTTATCCTATAGTATCACCACCATTAGTAATTATCTATTGCCATGGAAACAGGACCAGACAAGTGTTTACATAATAGCCATGGGCATTGTTCTTGAGGAACAATTCAGATAATTACTGACTTACCCTAAAACATAGCTCTAGTCTAATTTTTCGAATTTCTGTTATTTAAGCTGGACATAAATCATTATTTTAAAAGAGCACAACGTGAAGGCTTGACTATTGTTTGACTTAAACGTAGCTTTTAGGAAACCAGTTTTCTCAAGGCCCAAGGTTCAAAGGATGGTAGCTTGTGTGAGTCACCTTACCCCTAGATGCAATTCACAAATCTGTATTGTTTTCAATACCTCAATTCTGATTCATCTTATTGTTGTTACTGTTAGCTGCCAACAAGTAGGTCTGTGATTCATAGGAATCACAATCACAATGGAACGAAGCATTGCTTGGTCCTACACCAGTCCATGGCTGGTACAGATGATATTGTTGTGAGATAGGATTTCCAATGACTGATCTTTGGAAATAGATCACTTGGCCTTTCTTCCTAGTCTTAGTCTGCAAGTTCACTGATATCCGCTCATCATCACAACGACACACAAGCCTCTAGCAACAGACGGGTAGTAGCTGTGCATGGAGTGCATAGGCTGGGAAGTGAACCCAAGTCTCCCACACAGAAGGTGAAAAGTCTACCATCTACTGTTGTTGTTGTTAAGGATAGGGTTTCCAAAGAGCAGCTGGTGGGTTTGAGCTGCCGACCTTGTGGTTCACACTCCAGTGCTGTAGCACTACACCAGGAGTCTACTATCTACTGTTGTGTTGTTGTGAAGTGCCGTCAAATCAATTCTGACCCTAGCGACCCTCTAAAGGGTTTCCAAGGAGCTGCTGGTGAGCTTGAACCACCAGCCTTACAGTTCAAACAGCTTTGCAGTCTGGCACATTAACCCACAGCACCATACCAGGACTATCTACTAGTTGGATGTAAATGAAGCAGGAATTAAAACAGAAACAATACCTTTCTCCTCATATATCCCTAATTCAGCCTCCTGAATCTGACCTTCTCTAGTCATCAGTTCCCACATGTCTTTGGTGTGAAAGAGAGTGCTGAGTCTAGGGTTAGGAGACTTTGCCTAGAGAAGAGGTCATGCTTGTTAAAGTTGTTGTTGTTGTTAAGTGTTGTCAAGTCGATTCCAACCCATAGCAACCCTGTACAGGGTTTCCCAGGCTATAAATCTTTACAGGAGCAGAAAGCCTCATCTTTCTCCCATGGGACAGCTGGTAGTTTCGAACTGCTGACCTTGCGGTTCGCAGCCTGATTCATAACTAGAGGGTCGAAAAAAGGAGGAAGATCCTCAATGAGATGGATTGACACAGTGGTTGCAACAATGGAGTCAAAAACAGGAATGGTTGTGAGGATGGCCAAGACTAGGCGTTCTGTTTCATTCTGTTGAATACAGGTTTGCTATGAGTTGGAACCAACTCAATGGCACCTAACAACTGCTGTCAACCACAAACCAGTGTTGGAGCCTTAGACTAGTAATACTGAAACTTGGATGTATAGAAGAATAACCTTGAGCACTTGCTAGAGTACAGATACAGTTAGATGAGGGGACATTCTTAATAAAATCCTGTCAGTTTTAGGGACACTTTCCTTTCCCCGTCTGTGAAATAAAGACAATGATTTTTATGATTTAGGAATTGGCTGGGTTTAGCTTTCTCTTTGGTTGTGTTGATAGCCCCAAAAGGCCACAAGCTTACAGAATCCAGGAACTCAACTACAGACAATTCATTCACACGGAGCTCGGTGTGACCCAGGTCTGTTCAGGGCAGGGATGTCTAGGGAGTACCTGACTTCCTACACCCCATTCCTGCCTGAAAACTAGAGCTCATCACACCTGTCTCTTCAAGCCCACTTCACAAGATGAAGCTCAGGATTAACCAGATATAATCAGACATAGAAAAATAAAATCTGAAAAGAGTGAGCTTTTTAAAGCTAAGAGACTTTTCTTACCATTTTTCTCTTTCTTTCCTTGTTGCTGTATTTGTTGTTATGTGAAATTGAGTTGGTTCTGATTCAGTGACCTCGTGCACAGCAGAACAAAATGCAGCCCAGTCTTGTTCCATCCTCACAATTGTTGTTGTGTTTGATCCCATTTCTGCTGCCACTATGTCAATCCATCTTGTTTGTTGGCCGGGTGAGTGGGATCTTCGTATTTGTTGCTGGCCCTCCAATTTCCAAGCATGATGGCCTTCTCCAGGGAATGGTCCAAAGTATAAGAGACAAAGTCCTTCCATCCTGACTTCTAAGGAGAATCCTGACTGTACTTCTTCCAAGATAGATTTGTTTGTTCCTCTGGCAGTACATGTTACTTTCAATATTCTTCTCCAACACCATAACTCAAATGCATCGATTTTCTACAGTCTTCCTTATTCATTGTCCAACTTTCACATACATATGAGGTCATTGAAAATACCATGACTTGGGTCAGCCACACCTTAGTCCTCAAACTGACATCTTTACTCTCGCACACTTTAAAGAGGTCTTTTGCAGCATATTTACCTACTGCAATACATTGTTTGATTTCTTGACTGCGACTTTCATCAGTGCTGATAGTGGATTCAAGCAAAATGAATTCTTTGATATCTTCGATCTTTTCTCCATTTATCATGATGTTATTTATAGGTCCAGTTATGAGGATTTGTTACTTTCCTATGCTAATGATTACAGAGAAGCAATTATGAGATAGCTCTTTAACATTTAGATATCCTAGAAATTAGAGAGCTAGTTGAATCAAAGGAGATGCTGTTGTAGCTTCGCCCCTGAGGATCTCCTTCCCAGCATCTGCTTCCAGGTAAGGGTCTTCTGGTTTCTTCCAATGCCCACAGCTGCCTATTTACCTTCATCATGGCTTCTCCTTTTACAATCAGCAGTCATTCCCCTGACTCAGGTGTGCTCATCAGGCCACCCAAAAGTCAAAGTATTAACCACAAGTACCTAATAGCTTTTGTATTTTGAATCTGGACCCACCCCACCCTTTCTTAATTTCTTATTTTAAGTTCCAACAAGTTACTCAACTTCATCTCCCTCCAATACATGCATCCTTTACCACCATAAAGACTAACATCAGATCACAAAATGGATAGCAGTAAGAGAGGGACAAAACTGGTTGCTGTTTAGTTGACTCCAACACATGGTGACCCTATGCATGCCAGAATAGAACTATGTTCCACAGGAATTATTTTTCAGAAGTAGATTTCCAGGTTTGCTTTTCAGGTGCCTGAGGGTGGTCTTGAATCTTCAATCTTTCAGTTAGCAGTCAAGTATATTAGCCATTTACAGCATACAGGGAATCCAAAGGAAGGTCAGCAGAGGAATAAATACAAGGTGCCAAAGACTAATTTTCCAACGTGCATTCTGGATTGCTCATGGCTGAGTTTGCTTGCAGTGTTGGGTGGTGATGCTCATTTATTCAGCTCTTATTGCCTGAAACCATATACCAGCACTCATACTGTAAGTGGAACCATTCATGATACGACATGATATATCATAAATGTTATTGTTGTTGTTAGGTGTCATCGAGTTGGTACCAACTCATAGTGACCCTATATAGAACAGAATGCAACATAGCCTGGTCCTAGACCAACCTCACAATTGTTGCCTTGCTTGAGCCCATTGATACTGCCAATTGGCCAATCCATCTCGCTGGGGTCTTCCTCTTTTTCTCTGACTCTCCACCTTGCCAAACATGATATCCTTCTCCAGTGACTGGTCTCTCCTGACAATATGTCCTAAGTATGAGAGATGAAGTTTGGCCATCTTGGCCTCCAAGGAGCACTCTGGCTGCACTTCTTCCAACACAGATCTGTTGGTTCCTTTGGCTGACCATGGCACTTTCAATATTCTCCTCCAACACCATAACTCAAAAGCATCAGTTCTTCCACGGTCTTCTTTATTCACTGTCCAACTTTCGCATGCATATGAGGTTATTGAAAATACCATGGGTTGGATCAGGCATACCTTAGTCCTCAATATGACATCTTTGCTCTTCAACACTTTAAAAAGGTCTTGTATAGCTGATTTGCCTAATGCAATACGTTGTTTGATTTCTGGACTACTGCTTCCATGAGAGTTGATAGTTGATCCAAGAAAAATGAAGTCCTTGATAAATTCAATCTTTTCTCCGTTGATAATAGACATTGGTCCAGTGGTGAGGATTTTTGTTTTCTTTACTTTGAGATGCAATCCATACCAAAGGCTGTGCTCTTTGATCTTCATCAGTAAATATTTTAAGTCCTCTTCACATTCAGCAAGCAAGGTTGTATCATCTGCAT
>NW_006408695.1:5665238-5676234 GCF_000296735.1 Chrysochloris asiatica | reverse complement strand
CACACTCTATAAAACACCAAAACCCAGGCAAGAACCAATACCAATTGCCATATATCAGGGAGGCAGACAACACCTGTGAAAGTTACTCTGAGTAAAGCAATAAGAAGAGTGAAAAGGGAAGCACACATCCTGATCACATCTATCTGGAAGCAGTCAGCATGAAAAAATACCAAAACACATACTCAATTAAGTATTAAGTCCACAGATAAACACTAAACATGTCCAAGAAGCAAAAGCAGATGACCATATCAGCACATGTCCAGAAACAAGATAAAATGTCTGAGACAAATGACCTAGAGGTAGACCTGGACTACATTCTGGAAGGAGGGCAGACCTTGGAAATGCTTGAGAAGGAATTCAGGAAAATGATTATAAAATGTTTCAAAACACTTTACAATGGAATTGAGAAAAATAAGGAAGACATCAGGAAAGTGCTACAGGAACAATCAAATAAGATAGATGCAGCATTGGAAACAATTCATAACCTATAGAAAGAGGTCCAAATGATCAATAATAGAATATCAGAAATAGACAATACTCTGAAAGGGCAAAGGAGTAGAATAGAAGAGATGGAAGGCAGAACCAGTTAGCTGGAAGACAAATCTCTCAATACCACTAAGATAGAAGAGCAAACAGAAAAAAGTATACAAAAATCTGAACAAAGTCTAAGATTCATGTTGGACAACATGAATAGGAATAACTTAAGAATTATATGCATTCCAGAACAAGAAGGATCACACAATCCACAGAGGATATAGTTGAAGAACTTCTGGAAGAAAATTTCTCTAACATCCTGAAAAGTGAAAAGATAAACATTCAAGAAACTCAATGAACCCCAGGAAGGATAGACCCCAAAAGAAAATCACTGAGACATATCATAGTCAAGCTCTTCAAAATCAAGGATAAGGAGACACTCCTGGAAGCAGCTATGGAAAACACAAGTGTTACATACAAAGGAAAGCAAGTCAGATTAAGCTCGGATCTCTCAGCAGAAACCATGCAAGCAAGAAGGCAATGGGGAGACATATCTAAAATACTGAAAGAAAAAAACTGCCAACCAAGAATCCTTTATCCAGCAAAGCCATCAATCAAATAAGATTGGGTAATCAAAACATAACAGGGTAAACAGAAACTAAGGGATTTTGCCAAAGACAACCCTGCACTACAAAACATCCTAAAGGGAGTTCTGTGGACTGAGAACCAACAAGAAGAGACAATAACCAGAGATTGACATATGTGGCAGTACCTCCCAGAATAAAATCGACAGAAGGAAGAGTCAAGAACAGAACAAAACTATAAGAACAAATTCAGAGAATCTGGGAGGTCAGTCTATGATCAAAACAATTACAATGTAAAAGAAGGTAAACATGTAGGAATAGAGATCCAGATGGTGAGAAGGTCAGGTAGATTACAGGATAAAATAGACTGCACTAAATGGAGAGAAAAGTTAATGGACTGTAAGGCAACCTGTAAGAAAATTACACTTCACAACATACCAAGAAAATGAAAATCCAAGAAAAACATGGAAACATTAAAACTATGAGGAAACTCACAAGAAAGAACACAAGAAGCATGAACTCAACAAAGGAAAACACACAGAACAAAGAAAGAAGTGCAGCAAGAGTGCTCCTTGGAGGTCATGATGGCCAAACTTCATGTCTCATACTTCAGACATATTGTCAGGAGGGACCAGTCGCTGGAGAAGGATATCATGTTTGGTAAGGTGGAGGGTCAGAGAGAAAGAGGAAGATCCCTAACGAGATGGATTGGCCAAGTGGCAGCATCAACGGACTCAAGCATGGCAACAGTAGTGAGGTTGGCCCAAGATCAGACAGTGTTTTGTTCTGCTGTGCATAAAGGTCGCTATGAGTCGATACCGACTCAATAGCACCAAACAACAATATCTGGATAGAGTTCTGGATGGTGTTACCATGTATGTTAATCTCAGGTTGTTTTCTGCTATTGTTGATTCTTAGTTCAAAGAACACCCTTTAGCATTTTTTGTAAAGTCAATCTGGTCATTACACATTCCTTGAATTTCTGCTTATCAAGGAATGTCTTAATTTCCCTGTCATATGTAAGTGATAGCTTTATTGGGTATATAATTCTTGGTTGACATTTTTTTTTTCTTTTTTTGTAATTTCAGAGCTTTCTATATGTTATCCATTGTCTTCTTGCCTACATGACTTCTGCTGAAAAATCAGAACTCTGTCTTATTGCTTCTCCTTTATAGGGAAATTTTCATTTTTCCTGAGCTGCTCTCAGGATTCTTTCCTTATTTTTAATTTTGAAAAATGTGATTAAGATATGTCTTGGTGATTTTCTTTTGGGATCTGTCCTGTTTGGGTTTCTTTCAACTTCTTGTATGGTTATTTTCTTGTATTTAAAAATGTTTCTTCCCACAACTTTTTGACAGCTCTTTTCACTTTTTATTGTGTCTTCCTGTTCTGGAATTGCAATAACCCATAAGTTGTTCCTCTTCATGGGTCCCCAAAACCCTTAGGCATTCTTCAGATACTTCCATTCTTTTTTTTCTGATAGTTCTTCTAGCATACTTGTGTTGAAAGATCTATCTTCAAGTTCACTAATTCAGACTTCCATTACTTTACATCTTTTCCTTTGCCCTTTCCATGTATTGCCCATTTCTGATATTTTAGTATTAACCTTCTGGATTTTTAACTGCAAATTTTGTATCATTTCAAAATTTGCATTTATTTTATCTGCTTATTTGTGTAGTGTCCCTGAATTCTTCTAAAGTTTTTTCTGTGTTCTCCCTGATTTCCTTGATCTTTCAGTCAACCTTTTATAAGTACCTAAAAATCATTCTTTTGAATTCTTTTTCATTTTGTTTCATTACCTTTTCTTTTTCAAAATTGTTTTCTAGCTCTGCATCTTGATCATTTGTTTGAGTCATTCTCTCTTGTTACTTCATGTGAGCCAAAATTGTCTGTTTACTATAATTTGTAGTTAACAGACAATTTTTATTTAATTGATGATTTATGTTGATGTGTTCTGAGACTGTCACCAACTATTTCCTGCATGTTCAGTCACAGAATGGAATAGTATGCACCATTCTCCATTTATCACTCATACATCTCAGTTTAGGGTGCATTTGGGTAATGCTGACTTCTGTCTATCATTGATCAGGTGGTATAAAACTGGTATTGGCTTTTGCCCTGTGGGTGGAGCTATATAAGGTATGGGTGTGGCTAGGCTTTATGGACCCAGTTGTTGTTTCCCGTTAGATGGGAAAGAGGAGAAACACACACACACACAAGAAGACAAAACAGAATAAATAAACAAGCAACCAAAATGAAAAAAGAAAATAATAAAGGAGAGAAAAGAAATCAAACAGACAGCAATCAGAAAAAAAGAATATAATAACTAAAAGAGAAAAGAGAGACATGAAAATTGGGCTATAGCATAGAAAAATAAGAAAGAAAATAAAATGAAGAATTTTTTTTTTAATTTAATAACTTAGAAAACCCAGGGAGAGGGAAGATGAAAACAGAAGGAAAGTAGAGAGTAGTAAAGCAAGATCAAAAAGAAAAAAGAAGAAGAGGGGAGATGAGAAACAAGAAAAGAAGGAAAAACAAAAGCAGAGATAGAAAGGATAAAATTCAAGGGAAAGGAAAGAGAAAAAGAAGGAGAAGAAAAATTAAACAATGAAAAACAACAACAACAGTAATAAAGAGTACAGTGCAGCTGAGAGGAGAAAACTCTGGGTGGCTCCTGCCAGCCAAGGCACACATGAGGTGGGTGCAGGAGGGATGCACTAGTGGAGTTCCTGGCCCTAGATAAAGTTGCTATGTTATCTACATTGAGGACACTCAATCTGGAAGTAGTTCATGGATGATGCCCTTGATGGAGCTAGTTTCACTGTCTGTTCAGATCACAGGGCAGCTGGACACTGGGTGGCTGGTTATGAGTTTCTGCTAGTCTAATGCTGGTCTGGCAGCTCTGAAGCTTCTGTAGGTCTGGAGCCGAGCTTGCCTGAATGCAAACAATAAAGTGGAGCAGCCAGACATCACATTGGCGTGTCTAAAACCACATGACTCTGAATATCTAGAGAGCAGGGTCTGCACTGGGGGTGGATGAGGGTGGGAGCTGGCCACACCTCTGGTCACCAGGGGAGCATGGGAAAAGGAAGGACTTGATCTTTACCATAGCATTTGTGAATCTGCTCTGCCAGGCCACCTTCTGTTACCTAAACTGCTCATAAAAGTTCAAAATGGTCACGCCACCTTTGGCCAGCCACTTATCAGTCAGTCTCTCGTTTTCACCATCCCTGCTCAGCTTCTCCTCCCAGCAAACACTCAATCCACTTCTCTAACCTTTCCTCTGAAGTTAGGGTTCCAGGATTTTCATCTGTGTCAGATTTATTTGGTTTATGTATCTTAGTTGTAGAAAGTCCATGTAGTGTGTCTTCCTAGTCCATCTTGGTGGAAGTCCTCATAAATGTATATTTAATTCAAACTTCAATTTCTAATTATTCAGGTCTCTAATTTATCTACCACTTACCACATTGTTGTTGTCTTAGAAATGTGTAGAACACTTTCTCAGAATCTGTGGGAAACCAGAGGACACTGCCTGCCCCCACCACCTTAAGAGAAAATCACAGTTAATTGGTTAATTACCAGGCCCTATAGAGTGAGATAAGGTGTTATGAGTGTTTAGAGGAGAGACAGACAGCTTCTGGATAGGAATCTGGAAAAGTTTTGTAAAAAAATTTCATGATTAAATGAGTCATAGACAAACTAAAAACCAAACTCTCTCCATGGTTCAATATTTGGCTTATCAAGATCTGTACCAGTCCATTGTTATTTTGCTATCTGGTGCCTTTGAGAAGATTTCAGACTCATAGCCATCCCACGTGACAGAGGAGAATTGCCTTATAGGGTTTTCTTAGCTATAGTCTTTATAGAAGCAAATCATCAGGTCTCCCACTGAGCTCCTGGGTAGATTTAAACCATTAAGTTCTCAATTAGCAGCTGAGCATTTAACCATTGTACCACCAGATGAGGCTTCTTCTATACTTACATATATTTAAAAACCCAACCAATTGGCTTTGAATCAATTTTGACTCACAATAACTGCACGTGTGTCAGAAAAGAAGTGCTCTCCATCGGGTAGATCGCCAAGCCTTTCTTCTGAAGCACCCCTGGGTGAATTCAACCCTCCAGTCTTTCAGTTAGCAGCCAAGTGCATAAACCGTTTGCACCATATACAGAGAGATTTTATTTGAGGAATGTGCTTGCATAACTGGGAGGGCTGGCAA
Source organism: Chrysochloris asiatica (assembly GCF_000296735.1). Lineage (NCBI taxonomy): Eukaryota > Metazoa > Chordata > Mammalia > Afrosoricida > Chrysochloridae > Chrysochloris > Chrysochloris asiatica. Next base: position 5,670,956 of record NW_006408695.1, on the reverse strand, counting down.
GTGTGAGATGTAAAGGGCAGGCTACAGGCTGGAACTCAGTCAGGAGTTGGTGCTGCAGTCTTAAGGAGCCAATGCGAATGCAGGGTCAGGTACTGGAGAAGTAAGACTGCTGCTAGGAGTCCCCCAGGGGCTACAAATGTACAGTCTCACATGGGAACAGGAAGACAGGCCACTCAGAGATACATTGAGGCCATCATAAGATGAGGCCTAGAAACTCCTGGGATCATAAAACAGGAAGATATCATAGAATCATAAAATATCAAAGTTAGAGGGAACCTTGGGAATTAAGCAACTGGCTCATTTGATAGAGAAGAACCTGGAAACCTAAAGCAAGATTACTCTTGCAGAGCCATTCCTAACATCCAGAACTCTAGGGAGAGCCCTGAACCAAGACAGTTGATGCAAGTTACTCTCATTATTTTCATTCCATCTCAGCAGGAATGAGAGACAAATTCTGGAATTGTATTTTGATAGATGCTATCTTTTTATTTCCGATGGCTTCCTGCGATTTGCCTCGCCTTGTTTCAGTACATCTCTTGATTTTAAGATGATGATGAGCTCCATGCCTCTCCTGGGGCTGAGTCATGCAGGCCTGGAAGACTTGCATTGCTCATTGTCAGTAGACAGAAAGTCCCCACAAGAAAGCCCTTACTAGAGACCCACTCTTCCTTAAGCACCATGTGATCACCTGGTGAAATGTGGACCCTGCCATATTATGGCAATTCGGGATCTAGTCTGATGACTTGTCAGACTTCCTCCACAGACATTGTAGCATAGAAGTGAAGAAGTAATTATTCCCAATAGAAAAAGGAAGACAGAGCACACCTGAATCAGAAGACCTTTTCCCAAAGTGTGTGAAACCTCCTAAGGTAGAGGAGGGAAGGAGCCGCTCTGTTCCCTCATAAACTTCTCTTTCCTTGGTGCAGAACTTAGCATTCATACACATTTCATCTCACAATCTCAATTCTTGTGAAGCAGGCAAAACAAAGATTTATTATCCCCATTTTCAGGTAAAGTAATGAAGGCAAAGAAGGAAAGAGTATCTGCCATCACCTATCTCAGAATGGACAGAACTGGAAAATCAGAACCCAGTCTGTTGCACTGGTGGTGAACAGGGGTCACTTTGTCACATCCCAAGGGACTTTTGCCCTGTTGTCAGTCCTGAACCACCTCTAGGCTGAGGAAAGGAGAAAAGCCAGGGGTCTTTGAGGGAATGAAAAGGGAATGGAGACAGGCGTTTGCCTTCTCCTGTTTCATGAACTACACTTGACACTCATAAAAAAGTTAGTACTGATTAGAAGTGTAGTATAGTGGACCGCCATGCATCTGACAGTTTGTGGTGCTCAGATTGCTTGCATGTTGCTGCCATACTAGATGCTATCCCAGTGGTATTTCAAATACCACAGGGGACAGGCTTCAGCAGAACTTCTAGACTAAGACAGAGTAGGAAGCAAAGCCTTGTGATCTATGTCTGAAAACAGCCAGTGGAAACCCTATGGATCATAGCATAATGCTGTCCAATACAGCGCTGAAAGAGGAGCTCCCTAAGTAGAAAGGCACTCAAAATGAAGAGTGGCCACAACCATGCACTCAAGTACACTAGTGATCATGGAGATGATGCAGGACTGGGCCACATTTCACTCTGTGGTACCTGGGGTCCTCGTCAGTCAGTGTGACTCAATGGCAACAGACAATGGATGATGAATGAACAAAAGAGTGAATGAATTTGCTTCCACATTAATTTAGGTAGCAAGCATTGATCATGCTTAAGCTATAGCACTGAAGATGGACATGAGACCTTATCTACCGCCTTGTCTCAACGCTGGAGGAGTGCACCTTTTAATAGAAGGTGAAACAGACACCCAGACAAATAAATGAACCCACACCATTACTGGAGCCATAGTGCGGATAAGTATGATGAGCTCTGGAAGCCCAGAGGAGAAGGAGGATGTGACTAAGCCTCCTTTCCCTGTGATCAAGGCTGCAATTCTCACTGGGTTGTGAGTTTCCCAAGGGCAGCGGGGATCAGTATGACTCATCTTTCTCTCCTTATCAAACCTAAAGCTGGGAACATCGAAATCACCAGTTGGTGTTGGCTGAGTAAATTCTCCAAGAGATTTCATGGAAGGTTGTGCAGTACAAACAACCTAGCCCATGTGATTGAGTTTTTAAAGCCCCCAGAGGTACTTGTCCTAGGACAAGAACTGCAGCCACAAAAGCCTTTCCCAAGATTTATGTTCAGAATCAGCTGGGCCGGAGCCTCCCTCACCTGCCAGTTATCTTAAAAGGTGGCGTAAGATCAAGGCACTGGGAACATTGCAGTCACATAGCACTGCTCATCCATCAGAGCTTGAACACCTCACCTTGAACAAGGGAGATAAGAGAATAAAATAACGTCTGACATGGCCTTATCACCTGATAATACAACTTCAGTTTTTCCATTAAAATAACCGAGAGCCATAGCCCTGTACTTTGGCTGATAAAGAGATCACAGGAAACAAAGCTATTAATTTTTATCTCTGCTGTGCAATAGCACATTTGAGTGGATACAGTATATCCGAGGGGAAAAATACTTTTTCTAACAGTGGAAGTTAGATATTAATTTTTTTCATATCGACTTAACTTTATTTCCTCAAACCTTGTTCATCCACTAACCTCTAAGAATTTGTAATCTAAGACATGTTAAACCCAGCAGATCTGGCTTTGTTATCACCATCATGTAATATTGCAACTCTCTCTCCTTTTTCTACTTTCATCCCCACAAGACTTGATGATATTGATCGTTATAATAGAATTTAAGAGGTGTAGGCAAGTTGTTTACCTCTCTAGTCCTCAAAATTCCCATCTTTAGAAATGAGAGATTGGACTAGTACGTCTTTATGATCGCTTCCAGCTTCAATAGTCTAGAATCCCATGAAGGGAAAGCTGACCCGGTCAGTTTTGATAACAAGGGCAGTCTTTCTAAGTATGAGAGCTTTCAGATAACAGTAGAACTAGGCAGCTGCAACCCTTGCTCTAGGGCCCACACTTCAGGGGCCCCAGCTCTGGCCTTTCCCATTGGGGAAGTAGTCCATTGGGCCACATTTACCTGTGCACTTCAAGCTCACCTCCTTCAGACCAAACTCTATATTCCCTGTGCAAATAGCCTAAAGTCTGTTTGCAGGTCGTGTTTTATCTCCCCCAGTTGCTCATCCCAACAGCAGATCACAACCCTAGTAGACACTCCTAGGACTAGAAGTGGCTCAAGGTTGAAGGACATGATTGATGCTTCTTCCAAACCCCACTCTTCTCTGCCATTAGGAATAGTTTGATGGAAAAGTTTGAGAAATATTTGTCTTTGGGCAAATATGAGTGTGTGAGTCAGAAGTGGGGAGGGGTGGGGCTTACTCATATGCATCAATGCCAGGCCACCAATCTTGTGTAGCAGAGACAGGGAAGAGTAGAAGGTTTAGGGCCCAAAGTCTCCACCTGTACTATTATCTAGCCAGCAAATGCAGGGGGAACAAAAGGAAGCAGCTACCCTAGAACAGTCTAGGAAGAATCTTGCTGAGGGTGTGGTAAAAGGTCTGGTGCTCAGTGGTAATATTCTTCTTACAAAGAGGCAAGTCCAACTCATAGTGATACTATAAGACAAGATAGAATTGCCCCATAGGGGTTCCGAGGCTGTCATTTTTAAGGAAGCAGATGACCTCATTTTTCTACTACAGAGCTCTGGCAGGTACGAAAAACTACCTTTTCTGTTAGCAGTCAAGTGCTAATCCACCTCTCCACCAGCACTCCTTCTTCCTTTTCTGGAGCTGTCTACTTGGATTGTTGAAAGTCCCTGTAGGCAAACCCTGGCTTCTTCACAAGATAGCCTAAAATTCTTACACCTGAAGGAATCTGATTCTACTTTTTAAACATGAGTCTTAGCACTTCTTCTGTCTTGGTTCTGATTATAGCTAGCTCAGAACAATTAAGTGCCATGGAGTCAGTTCTGCCTCATTGTGGCCCTGTGGACAACAGAACAAAATACTTCCCTGTCCTGTGCCATCCTCACAGTTGTCGTTGTGCCTGAGCCCACTACTGTCACCACTGTGTCAATTCATCTCTTTGGGGGTCTCCTCTTTTTCATTGACCCTCCACTTTACCAAGCATGATGATGGCCTTTTCAAAGGACTGGTCCCTACTGATAATGACACCATGCCCAAAGAGAGAAGTCTCAACAACCTGGCTATTAAGGAGCACTCTGGCTTCACTTCATCCAAGACAGGTTAATGTGTTCTTCTGGTAGTCCATGGTATTTTTAATATTCTCCAATACAACTCAAATGCATCAATTCTTCTAGGGTCTTCCTTATTCATTGCCCAGCTTTCACATATATACAAGGCAATAGAAAATACCATGGCTTGGGTCAGGCGCACCTTAGTCCTCAAACTGCTCTTTATCACTTTAAGGAAGACTTGTGCAGAGGAATTGACCAATGCAATATGTCTTTTGATTTCTTACTGGTACTCCCATGAGTGTTGATTGCAACTTTAGTCTTTTCTCCATTTATGGAGAAAATAACATATACATGATGTTATTTATGGGCCCAGTTGTGAGGAATGTTGTTTTCTTGACATTTAGGTGCAATCCATACCAAAAGCTATAGTCTTTCATCTTCATCACCAAGTATTTTAAGTCCCCTTTGCTACCAGCAAATAAGTTATAACATCTGCATATCACAGATGTTGATGAGTCTTCCTTCAATCCTGATGCCACATTTTTCTTCATATAATCTAGCTTCTCAGATTATTGGTCTGCATACATACTGAATAAGTATAGTGAAAAGTCGTAACTTTGATGCACACTTTTCCTTATTTTAAAGCATTCACTGTCCTCTTGTTCTGTTCTAACAACTGCCTCTTGGTCTATGTACATGCTCTTCATGAACACAAGTACATGCACCCATTCGTCACAACATTATCCATAGTTTCTCATGATCCACAAAGTCAAGTCTTTGCTAGTCAATAAAGAACAAATAAACATTGTCCTCGTATTCTCTGCTTTTCAGCCAAGATCCATCTGACATCAGCAATGATATGCCTGGTTCCACATCCTCTTCTGAATTTAGCTTGAATTTCTGGCAGTTCCCTGTTGATGTGCTGTTGCAACTTTTAAAATTATCTTCAGCAAAATTTTATATGCATTTGATATTAATGAAGTTATTTCTGTATTCCATTAGGTCACGTCTCTTTGGAATGGGTACAAATATGGATCTCTTCCCATCAATTAACCAGATAGCTGTCTTCTAAATTTCTTGGAGTAAATGATGCACATCTCTAGTGCTTCATCAGTTTGTTGAGATTTCAATTTGTATTTCATCAATTCCTGGAGTTTTGTTCTTTGTCAATGCCTTCAGTGCTGCTCTGGCTTCTTCCTTCAGTATCATTGGCTACTGATCGTATGCTACCTCTTGCAATGGTGGAACATCATTCACTTCTTTTGGTACAATGACTCTGTATGTTCCTTCCATCTTATTTATTACTTTCTGCAACATTCAATATTTTGATCATGTTGTTGTTATTGTTGTTAAATGCCATCAAGTTGGTTCCAACCCATAGCGACCCTGTACAGGATTTCTGAGGAGCGGCTGGTGAGCTTGAACAACCAACCTTGCGAATCAAACCAACTTTGCAGTCCAGTGCATGAACTCACAGCAGCTCACCAGAGTTCCATTTTGGCCATAGAACACTT
>NW_006408695.1:5662365-5665113 GCF_000296735.1 Chrysochloris asiatica | reverse complement strand
TTTTTATCTAGCATATTTACCTCCTCATTTCTTCCATTCAGTTTATCATATCTGTGCTGGCGAAAAAATTTCAGAGTCTTTTCATATATCCATTTGGTCTTCTTAAGACCAAACTACCTACTCAAGGTCATATTTAAGCAATCATGGACTTGTAATTTTCTTCAGCTTTACCCTGAGCTTGCATACTAGCAAGCAATGGTCTGTTATCCAGTCTGCCCCTGGCCTTGTTTTGGCTGATGATATTGAGTTTTTCCCCTATCACTTTCCACAGATGTAGTCAATTTGATTTCTGTGTTGTTTTAAAAAGGTGGTATTAACTAGCCTTCCTTATAGGCCCATGGATATTATCCTACCCTGGACAGCATTGTATTTCAAGATAAATGTTGAAATGTTCTTTTTGACAATGAATATGACACCATTCCTCTTCAATGTCATTACTGGCATAGTAAACCATATGATTATCTGATTCAAAATGGCCAATATCAACCCGCTGCTCACTAATGTCTAGAATGTTGGTCTTTATGCATTCCATTTCATATTTGACAATTTTTCCTAGATTCATACTTCATACATTCCATGTTCTGGTTATTAAGGGATGTTTGCAAATGTTTCTCCTTATTTTGAGTTGGGCCCCATCACTAAATGAAGGTCTTGAGAACTTTGCTCCATTCATGTTATCATGGTCAACTCTACTTTGAGACGGCAACTTCTCAGTTGTATTTTGAGTGCCTTCTAAGCAGAGGAGCTCATCTTCCTGCACTATGTCTGATAATGTTCTTTTGCTATTCATAATGTCTTCAGTAGTTAAACATTCAGAAGCAGTCTGAGTCTCCTTCCTCCTACTTTGTCTTAGTCCAGAAACTCCACTGAAATCTTTCCACCATGGGTGATCCTACTGGTATTTAAAATGCTAATGTCCTATCTCTCATTGTCACAGTAACATGCAAGCCACCAAAGTACGACAATCAGACCAGTGGTAGAGCTCAGAATTGGTTTCTTTATCATTGATATTCGACCTATTTTAAAACTACATATATTTAAGAAGTCTTAGAGCAACAACTCCAGATGATTAAAATTACAGCCAGAGAAAAAACTCTGACACTGTATGAAAGAAAAGAGAGAATCATGCCAGGACATCAGATAGAGTTGTTACTAAATATAAGAATAAAACAGCATTGGGCATCCTGATTATCAAAGTAGAAATGGAAAAGTGATGAATCACCTGACTTTTATTATGCGATCAAAAGTACCAAAACCCATTCTTTAGAGGAGAAAATTTAACTAAGCATTTTATCACCTGAATTCTTATATAAGAGACACTAAGCAGTAAAAGAACCACATCTTCAACAGTGGTATTGCAAGCGATGCAGAATCATTCTCCACACTACCATTTATTAGAATGACATTTGAGAAAACCTGAGAGCATAATAAATTTATTAAGTATAATATCATCACTCTAGGTACCTGAATTAATACCATCTAAGTGACCAAAACTGATACAAGAATATAACTGAAAAACCAAAGGAATAAGTAAATACATTAGATAAACACTTTTCAAACTATTCCACTCAACTGTTTCCAATGGCTCATAATGGCAGAGAAAAGTGATATTCTCCACTGCGGAATTTGGACGTAAAGCATTAATCTTGCCCACTCCTCCTACCCACCCCACCCATCCCAGGGGCTAGGTGAAAATTATCTTTCAAGTTTTCTCTTTTAAAATTATTCAATTTTATCATGCCACATCATATTAAATTAATGTTTATTTTAATATAGAGAATTAATTTCCATGATGGCACTCCATTACAAATCAAAAGGTTGGTGGTTCTAGCCTACTCAGAGAAAGCTCAGAAGTCAGGCCAACTTCTGAATGATCACAGTATTAAAAATATTATTGTTGTATTGTTATTAAGTGCTGTCAAATTGATTCCAACTTACAGTGACCCTTTATAGGGTTTCTGAGGAGCAGCTGGGGGGTTTGACCTTGTGGCTCACAGTCCAGTGCTTATCTCACCACCCCACACCAGGAGTCCTAATGGAACAGTTTTATTCTGCACACATGGGCTCACCAGTGGTCAGAAAAGACTTAGCCATTAACAATATCAACATGCTACTTCATCATAAATCTGATTTTTTAATATACAATTAATTTCCTCAAAATCTTTGCTGAAGTTGATAGCCCAGAAACACTCTGGCATTGAGAATTTCCTGGCACTATCAATTATCCTGGATGTTTGAAAAACATGTTTTAAATTGTTTCTTATTTGCCCTTTTTAACAAAATGAATAGGTAAATATTAGCTATTTTCACAAATGGTGAACTTCAAGCACGAAAAAATTAGCAAATTTTCCCAAAAGGGTGTAAGACAAGAATAATTAATATTTGAATGTAATCCAAATATTGCCTACAAGACCAGTCCTTTATACGGCTCCTCTCATTCTGATAATTTTGTCACAGAAATAATCATGGAGTCAATTGTATGATCCAGTCAAGGTCTCTGATGTTGCCTTACTGAGGCAAAATGTCAACTGAGCCTAAGATAACCCCACCAAAGCCACTGCCATCAAGTTGATTCTGACGCATTTGTTGTTGTTAGGTGCCATTGAGTCAGTGACAACTCATAGCTACCCTATGCACAAAGGAACAAAGCACTGCCTGGTCCTTCACCATCCAAACAATTGTTATGCTTGAGTCCATTTTTGCTGCCACTGTGCCAATCTATCTCATTGGGTGTTCTCCTCTTTCTCA
>NW_006408695.1:5658407-5660625 GCF_000296735.1 Chrysochloris asiatica | reverse complement strand
ATTGTGAGGTTGGCCCAGGACTGGGCAGTGTTTTGTTCTACTGTGCATGGGGTCACTATGAGTCCGTACCGACTCAATGGCACCTAACAACAATAGCAATTCATGTTTTCATTTTCCAGCAGTATATCTGACCTTATTCTGCTGCTATTCATAAGGTTTTCAGTGATTAAGCATCCAGAACAGTCTGCCCTTCCTTCTTCCTAGTCTGTCTTAGTCTGGAAGCTCAGCTGAAACCTGTCTACCATGCGTGACTCTGCTGATATTTCAAATACCAGTGGCATACCTTCCAGCATCACAGTAACACACAGCCACCATGGTACAACAGACTGACAGATGAGTGGTAGATGCCAATTCATAGCAACCTTGAATAGGGGTTCCAGGGCTATAAATCATTATGGGAGCAGAAAGCCTCCTCTTTCTTCTGCGGAGCAGCTGGTGGATTTGAACGGCTGACCTTGTGGTTAGCAGACCAACACATAACCCATTATACCACCTGATCAGGCTTAATTAAGGACACAGCATTAGGCTTCCAATGTCCCTAAATATTGCACCCTGACATTTAAACTGTCTCCCAATTCTTTCTCAGCATCCTCCAAATAATAAATCACCCCATTCCGAATTTTTCCTTATAATCAGTTCATTCATCATCAACCTCCTCTTCATAGGGCAGGCTCCTAGGAATCTTCCCTCTTAGGGTCCCCAGAAATTGTCTGATCTTATTTATCAGTGATGGTTAACCTTCCTTTCTCCCTGAGACAGGTAATCAATCGATCCTGAATGTTGCATGATTCAATGGGCAGGCTGGGAGGATAAAAGTCTGGCCACATGAGTCCTGGTCCTGACTCCAACATAACACAGTGTGGGAAATCCACTTAACCCTTTAGTGAAGGGTGTGCCAGGGAATGATAATGATACCTGTCCTCAGCCACCCTCCAAAGACTACGATAAGAAACAGTGAGATACTATCTGTGAAACCCTTTGAGTTCCTCACAAGCAAGATGCTATATAACATAAGGTGTTATTATTTCCAATCCCACATCAGTCAAAAACACCACAGTTAAGGCTCCTACAGAAACCTCCTCTCTCCCTTTATTTGAATGTACTGACTGATCCGTCAGCTTCTCAACCAATTGAAGTTCCCAAGCTTTGAAGATTTGGAGCAAAGTTGATCACCTGGTTAAAGATTCAAAGTAATGTTGAAGCAAAGATAGGCCTTAAAATAGCAGACCCTCAGAGCTAAAAGAGATATTAGTACTCTAGCCCATGTTCTTTATCTAGAGAAGGGGAAAGTAGGTCCAGAAAATCTCATAAATAACTCACATTCCTCAAAAACTGGTGTTGTGAATTCATTGTGTCCCTTCAAAATATGTATGGAATTCCTGGTCCCTAGGGTACTATGGATGGAGCCCTGGTGTGGTGCTGTAGGATAAGCACTAGATTGCAAGATCAGTTTGAGCCACAAGATCAGTGGTTCAAACTTACCAGTAGCTCCTTAAAATTCCTATACAGAGTTGCTATGAGTCGGAACCAACTTATGGCACTTAACAACATCAACAACATTGCACTGTGGAGTCCTGGTGTGGAGCTGTAGGATAAGCACTGGATGGCTAACCACCACAACAACAATATGAAACTGTAGGATACATGTTGGGCTGTAAATCACAAAATTGTTGGTTCAAATCCACCAATAGCTCCACAGGAGAAAGATTTGCCATCTTGAAAACTCTATGTAAAATTGCTAAGTCTGAATAGACTCAATGGCAGTGGGTTTGGTTTGACGTGGGTTTTATTCCTGTGAATGTGATCTTGTTCAGAAATTAAGATTTCTTCTTTATGTTAATTAGGTCATCCTGAAATAGGGAGAATTCTAAATCAAATTACTTCTGACTTATAAAAAGAGCATGATGTAAAATACCAACTGAGAGGGAAGAAGTCTTCATCCTACCCCCTTTATATGCAGGGGTGATAAGGATGGGAAACTTAGACATTGTTGTTGTTGTTAGGTGCCATCAAGTCAGTACTGACTCATGGAGACCTTAAGCACAGAATGAAACACTACCCGATCCTGGCCAACCTCACTATCGTTGCCACACTTGAGCCCATTGATGCTGCCACTTTCCCAAACCATCTCTCTGGGGGTCTTCCTCTTTTTCTCTGACCCTCCACCCTACCAGATATGATATCCTTCTCCTGCGACTGGTCCCTCCTAACAATATGT
>NW_006408695.1:5641076-5658128 GCF_000296735.1 Chrysochloris asiatica | reverse complement strand
AGAAGAATGAAGTCCTTGACAACTTCAATCTTTTCTCCATTGATAAGAATGTTGTTTATTGGTCCAGTGGTGAGGATATTTGTTTTCTTTACATTAAGATGTAATCCATACTAAAGGTTGTGCTCTTTGATCTTCATCAGTAAATGTTTCAAGTCCTCTTCACTTTCAACAAACAAGGTTGCATCATCTGCATATTGCAGGTTGTTAATGAGTCTTCTTCCAATCCTTATGCCACATTTTTCTTCATAGAACCCAGCTGCTCGAATTATTTGCTCAGTATACAGGTTGAATAAGTATGGTGAAAGAATACAATCCTGTCACTCACCTTTCTTAATTTTAAACCATTCAGTGTTCCCGTGTTCAGTTTGAACAATTGCCTCTTAGACTTTGACTACCTAAAGCTGCGGATGGGGGATGGCTATAAAGTCATGATGTGACTGACTTACATGTTTCCAAGAGGGAGTTTGGTTTCAAAGTGTGAAGAGGAAGGTAAAATCACCACTGAATGGTTTTCATCTTGTCTAGACAGGACTAAAGAGCTCTGGTAGTGTAGTGGTTATGAATCGGGCTGCTAACTGCAAGGTCAGCAGTTCGAAACTACCAGCTTTTCCATGGGAGAAAGATGAGGCTTTCTGCTCCCGTAAGGATTTACAGCCTCAGAAACCCTGTACAGGGTCGTTATGAGTCAGAACCGACTTCATGGCACATAATCACCAATACAGGACTGGTGAAAGGAAATGGAGATAAGATTCTTATGATTCAATAGTGAATAATTGTTATCGTGACTAACTGCAACTGTCACAACAGTAAAGGTAGAAGTTTTATAATATAAAAGGGTGAGTAGTTAATCTTATATTCCAGGAACAGAGGACCCTAGGACCATCAAGGGAGAAGAGCATGAGCGGAATGTGGAACCCTATCCAGAGAAGCAACAACACCAGAGATGGAGGCAGAGGTGAGGACATAGACAGAGAGAGCAGCTGAGGACTCTAGTCTCATGGAAAGAGAAAAACTGAGTGCTGGTGGCCAGAAGGCAGGCTTGCAGCATATGCCCTTTGGTTGTTTAATGATTATATATTCCTGAGTGTTTTGATGTGCACCCACCCTCCAAAATTAAAAATTTTTTAAAGATCAGGATGGATACAGAGGTACACATGAGAGGGAATACTGATGCAATATGAGAATCCTCTACAAACCAAGGAACCAAGAAATGCCTGGGGCTACTGCTTATGAGAATCAAAGAGCACAGCCTTCGGTATGGATTCCATCTCAATGTCAAGAAAACAAAAATCCTCACCACTGGACCAATAAGCAACATTCTTATCAATGGAGAAAAGATTGAAGTTGTCAAGGACTTCATTCTTCTTGGATCAACTATCAACACTCGCGGAAGCAGCAGTCAAGAGATCAGACGATGTATTGCATTGGGCAAATCTGCTGCTCAGGAACTGTTTAAAGTATTGAAGAGCAGAGATGTCAGCTTGAGGACTAAGGTGCGCCTGACCCAGGCCATGGTGTTTTCAATAGTCTCATATGAATGCGAAAGCCGGACAGTGAATTAGGAAGATCAAAGAAGAATTGATGCCTTTGAGTTGTGGTGTTGGAGGAGAATACTGAAAGTGCCATGGACTGCCAAAAGAACCAATAAATCTGTTTTGGAAGAAGTGCAGCCAGAGTGCTCCTTGGAAGCCAGGATGGCTAAGCTTCGTCTTTCATACTTTGGACATATTGTCCGGAGGAAACAGTCGCTGGAGAAGGATGTCATGCTGGGTAAGGTGGAGGGTCAGAGAAAAAGAGGAAGACCCCCAACGAGATGGATTGGCCAGGTAGCATCATTGATGGACTCAAGTGTGGCAGCGGTAGTGAGGTTGGCCCAGGATCAGACATTGTTTCATTCTGCTGTGCATGGGGTCGCTATGAATCAGTTCTGACTCGATGGCACCTGACAACAACAACAACAACAACAACAACAACAACAACTACCAAGGAAGGAATCCACATGCTCAAAAACCAGATTTAGACTTCTAGCCTCCAGACTATGAGAAAATAAATGTCTGTCCTTTAAAGCCATTCATCTGTGGTATTGGTGTTATAGCAGAACTAAGAAACTAAGACAGCCTGTTATGCCTTAGCTGGGTGCTAGGGTAAGAGGATGACTGGGATCTGATGTCTGACTTCATAGCACTCTTCATCTAGAAGGGAAAACAAGCACACTCACAATTTGTGTACAATGTGACATGAGCATAAATGAAATCAAAACAGTGTCACTAGTTGCTGACAAAGACTGAACCGAAGTTTTCTGAAGCCTTGTGTGTGTCCTTGGCAAATCATCTCAACACTTTGAGGCTCAGAAAAACAGAAAGAACAGCAATGACATCACCATCCAATATTTTATCATATTTGACAGATCCCTAATCATTTCATAACTACTGGCTGATTCAATCCTTATAAAAAAAGCAGAGAAGGAAGCAATCTAAGTATCTCCTCCCTTTAGCGAGAAAAAATCTGAGGCTCTGAGAGATGGAGTCCCAGGCACGTGGCCCTGACTTTGGATCTATGAAACCAACATAGAGTTGAAGACTGTGGAGGACAAAGCAGCCTTTTGATACATAATGTGTTATGATCAGACAACTGTCAAAGGAGCCAGAATTTCTTCCTTCTAAAGTCAGCTACAAATAAAATATTTTTAGTTCAAATGACTGTAGAATATCATGTTTAAGAATATTATTCATTTAAATAAGAATGTCACATTCCTTTGTTCTTACATTTTAATGTTTTCAATTACATAAATAGGATTACATTTTGCTATTTTAAAAATATATATATATTTAAACAGTTAAAAGCAAACATCCCCAAGACTTCCCCCTCCTGATCTAATCCCCAAGGCTTCCTGTCTTTTCTCCCACCACTGTTATAGATTTGGGGTATCATTTAAGATTTTTCTTCATGCAATTAGTTATATGTGCTTATATGTACTTACAGAAATATCTCAATTTGTTTTTGCAGTTTTTATGGATATAAATAATCTAATCTTGCATATATTGTTCTATATTTTAAAACTTTAATTTGTTATGGAGATTGGGCCATGCTACCTGCTATAGATGCATTCATTTGAGTGGGCTGGGACCACAAACACACACACACACACCCGTACATACCGGTTAGCTATTCCACTATGATTGGGCATTTAAGCAGTCTCTTTTTACTCTATTACAAACAATGCCATAATGAACATTTGTGTATGTTCCTCCTTAGAAACCCAAATCATTGCTGCAGTTTTATTTCTGATAGATTGTTCCTAAACTCCACTCCAAAGATGTTGTACCACTTTATAGATCCATCAGTAGTGTACAAGAGGAGCTGTTTTCTTACACTCTTGCAAAATAAAAGTCTGAATCATTAGTCCTGTTAATTTCATTGCTAATCTGATGGTATAAAAAAAATTCATTGTTGATTTTTAATTTGCATTTCAAATATGATATTTCCGTTTGCACCAAGATGATGAACGTAGTTAATGTCACTGAATTGTACATGTAAAAAATGTTGAAATGGTAAATGTTTTGTCATATATATTTTTACCACAATAAAAAAAATTGATGTTTCCCTTTAAAATGGGAAATAATAAAATGTGTTAACACTTTAAAATGTGTTAGCTTTCTTGGGAGAAACTATGACATGTTGGAAAGATAAGTTTCTAGAGTCAAAGGACCTACATTGCTTCCCCAGATCTAACACAGGCAAGCTGAGCAGCCTCAGCTTGTTACTCAAGTTACTCAACCTCCCTCAGTCTCACTTTCCTGCCTGTAAAATGGGAATAAGGTGTATATTCTGCCTCCTCCAGATTCTGAGCTAATAGACATGAAACATTCTTCCTAAGTGGTTATCTTTGTCAAAGTATTAGTTGCTATCTGATTTAGAAAGTGAATAAATTGGTGTCCAGGAAAGGGGATTATATATTCCCAAGCACCAGTCTTCTCACAGAGTATCCCCAGTGTTCCATCAAAGTATGTTCAGATAAGTTTTCATAGCACTCTGAAAACTGTGTGCGGGTGGGGGGGTAGTATTCTTTTTTTCCTTTTCTGTCTGTTTTCTGTTGCTTATCTCTTTTTATTTAATGGGAACACATTCAGAACATAACCTGGGTTGACTGATCTACAGGTAGACATCATATTACCTAAACCCAGGACCTCCACCCAGGAAAATGCTCTGGTCTCTTCTGAGTTGATTTCTACTAACACAACTGTCTTATGTGCTAAAGGGCAAAGCTCTTCCTAATATGCAGAGAGGGAAGGTTTGTTAAACATAGACAATTAAATTTATCATCAAACTACTAGGGAGATGCAGAGGTCCTTTTCCACCTTTTGGCTACCAAGTAAGTATCCACTTCCCCACCTTAATAGCAGTCCACAGGGTCTGATCAGGGCCCACCCCTAGTCCTGGCATGGAGCCAATGACTCAGGCCTATGTCTGTCAATCAGCACACTGCAGTCCCCAACCCCAAGAGGACACATGATTCAAGCAGCCCCATCTTGGAATTTTAGCAGAGAAATATTGGGACCAAGAACTTTACTACTTTCCCATCACACATGATCTTGAAAGGAGTTAACCCTGGAAACAGCTGACAGACTTCTTGAAGGAAAATAAAATGTGTGAGAATGAGGCAATATAGAGGAAGACAGCTAAGATAAGGACAGAGTAAAATGAGATCCAAGGAACACTGCCATAAACTCAGTTACCTGAACTGAGTCTGGTGTTCCATCACTTGTAAGAGCTGACAACAGGCACACACACACATTGAGGCTCAATGTTTTGACGCATATCAGGAGGCTTCAGAAAGTTCATGGAAAAATCCTCTTATCTTCTAATTACATTTTTCCTTGAACTTTTTGAAGCTGCCTTCTATATGAAAGGCAGCATAAAGTCATGACAGAAGTTCTGGCCTGGAAGGTAGCCAATGTCAATGGCTTCTTGTGTGTGACCCTAGGATTGCTCTTTCGTCTCTTTGACCTCCAATCTCCTCAGGAGCTCTTGCAACATAAATGTTATGAGTCAGGCTGCTAGCCTCAAGGTCAGCAGTTCAAAACTACCAGATATTCCTCAGGAGAAAGTTGAGGCTTTCTGCTTCCATAAAGATATACAGCCTCGAAACCTCTATACAGGGTTGCTATGAATTGGAACCAACTCCCCAGCACAGAACCACTAGGATCACCACAAAGATGTTAGGAAGTTGAATTATAAATTCAAAGCACCTTTGTGCTCTACTACTCTTTGAATCAGTAAACCTGAAATTCTTGGTACTCCTGTGATCATTGAAAGCTAAGACCTTTGAATCACTTCATTCATTATGGTAGAAGGAAGGTTTAAGAGACCGCCAATGAAAGGACATGAAGAACAATTAGGTTCTCTGTAGTTCACCACAATTGGCTTCAGAAGAGAGCTAAGCTTTACAAACACACAGAATATTCTTCTTGGTAGGCTCCTTGGGAAAAGGTCTCAGCATTATGGAGGGCATCTCTGGCTATTTACAGCTTGCCAGTGGGAACAGCCAAGAAGGAGAAGAGGTCTCATGGCCAGTCCTGTTGCCAGTACAGAATGTTCTGTGCAGCTGACTGCTGGGCAGCAGGAATGAGGATTGCCTGATCCCCGACTGAGGCTTCCTATGGAAGGTAGGCCTGAGAGTTGCCAAAATACATTCTGCAGTAGTCTTTACAAAGGTCTCTATATAGTAGGATTCAGGTTCAACATCAATTGGTTGTTCCATCTAAATGAAAATTTTTTCCTTGCTTGTGATAGTGATGATATGCTAGGCATTCACATATGCATTATGAAATGCAAAGGATTCCTGGTGGCACAATGTTTTAGCACTTGGCTGCTAACTGATAAGTTAGTAATTTGAACCCACAGTAAGTAGCACCATAGAAGTAAAGACCAGGCGATCTGCTCCCATACAAATTGCAGCCTAGGAAACTCTATGGGAGCAGTTCTAGTTTGTCCCACAGGGTCACTATGAGTCCGAGTTGGCTCAGTGGCACAACAACATGAAGCAACAGCCATACCACCTCCAGTTTATAGTTGAAGAAAACGGGGATCAAAGAGGAGACATTGAAATCGCTTGCTCAGGGTCACACATCAACAGAAGCACAGTCAAATTCACCAAACGAGGACAATCTTAGGACTCAAATGGTTGGCTGTGCCTCACCTTCTCCACTGCATGCCACAAACATAGTCACAAGACATGCTTTCTCACTGCCCTTCTCACAGCTGCTTTGTAAACACTCTGGGACAGAATGTTCTAGCCATTTGTGTGCATGTCATTTTCCTTTCTAGAACTGATTGTGAGGTTTTGGACTTTGAGGCCTTGAGTGATCCAACTGTGAGTCTCTCAGAGTTCCTTGCATAAGAGGAATGAGAAAAGCAGTCCCTCTCTCTGGCCAGCCACCAACCTCCAGAGGAGGAATGGACTCTATCAAGGGTCACAGACTTATTGCATTTAGGGGCCAGGCAGGCAGTAGAAACATGAGACGCTCTGAGCCAGGTATGAGGCAGTAGGGAGTGGTAGGAGACTGAGGGAACAAACCGTGCAGAACACTCCTAAGACATTCAGGCCAAAGGTTTCACAAAGACACTGTAACCAAATAAAATAGGCAGACTGCACTGGCGTTCAGACCCAACAGGGCACAGCCCCCTCTATGACTCTACCATGATCACTCAGCTTAATATATAAGCATCCATCCTGCACAGTTACACCAGACCCCCAAGATGTGATCATGACAGTGTTCTTAACACAGTGTGTGGCAGACAGTTGTTGTTGTTGTTGTTGTTGTTAAGTAGTATCCAGAGGGTTCCAACTCATGGCAATCCTGTGTACAACAGAATGAAGTACTACATGATCCTCCCCTACCCTCACAATCATTTCATTGTTTTGAGTCCACTGTTGGCAGACACTGTCAATCCATCGTGTTAATGGTCTTACTATTTTTTGCTGACCCTCTACTTTACCAAAAATGATTTTATCCTTCACCAGGGAATGATCTCTCCTGACAGCATGAGTAAATACATGAGACACAGTCTTACCATCCTCTCTTCTAAGGAACATTCTAGCTGTATTTCTTCCAAGGTAGATTTGTTCATTCTTCTGGCAATTTCATGGCATGCTCAATATTCTTCACCAAAATCATAATTCAAAAAATGCATCAGTTTGGGGTTATTTTAGTCTTTTTAATTCATTGTCCAACTTTTACATGCATATGGTATTGTTGTTAAGTGCTGTCGAGTCGGTTCCGATCCATAACGACCGTGCACAGGGTTTCCGAGGCTGTAAATCTTTACGGGAGCAGAAAGCCTCATGTTTCTCCAGCAGAATTGCTGGTAGTTTCAAACTGCTGACCTTGAGATAGCAGCCTGATTCGTAACCACTATGCTACCAGAGCTCCCTATGAGGCTACTGAAAATGTCATGGTTGGGGTGAGGGACACCCTAGTCCTCAAACTGACATCTTTGGTCTTTAACACTCTAAAGAGGTCTTTTGCATCAGGTTTGCCCAATGTAATATATTGCTTGATTTCTTAACTGCTGCTTCCAAGGGCATTTATTGTGGAGCCAAGTAAAATGAAATCCTTGACAACTTCAATGTTTTCTCCATTAATCATTATGTTGTTTATTGGTTCTATTGTGAGGATTTTTGTTTTCCTTACATTGAGTTGTAATGCATACTGTAGTGTTTGATCTTTATCACAAAGTGGTTCAAGTCCTCTTCACTTTCAACAAGGAATGTTCTGCATATTAAAGGTTGTTAGGGGTTTTCCTCCAGTCCTGATGCCTCATACTCCCTCCTATAGGCTAACTTCTCAGATCATTCGAACAGCATACAGACTCAGTATGGTGAAAGAATACAACACTGGTACACAACTTTCCTGATTTTAAAACATGCAATAATCGTTGGTTCTGTTCTTATAACTGTCTTTCAGTCTAGGTACAGGTTCCTCATAAACACAATTAAGTGTCCTGAAATTATCATGTTCCATAATGTTATGACCATGTTCCATAGTTTGTTATGATTTGTGCAGCTGAATGCCTTTGCATAGTCAATAAAATGCAAGTAAACATCTTTCTGTAGTTTGTCCTTGCTTTCAGCCAAAATCTGGCATCAATAATGATATTCCTCATTCCACATCCTCTTTTGAATCTCGTTTGAATTTCTGGCAATTTCCTGTCAAAAAAAGTTCTGCAATCTACTTTTGAATTATCTTCACCAAAATTTTCCTTGTATGTGGTATTGATAATATTGCTTGATAATTTTTACATTCTGTTGGGTTACGTTTCTTTGGAAGGGGCACAAATATGAGTCTCTTCCAGCTAGTTGGCAAGGTAGCTGTCTTCCAGATTTTTTGACCTGTACTAGTGAGCACCTCCAGTGCTACATCCATTGGTTGAAACATTTCTATTGGTATCCTATCAATAGCAAAGAGATGATGGTAGAGAGACTCTATACCTAGTTTTCACTTAACAGTAGGCATTTTCATAAATGTTTTGTGGCAAAATTTCTTAAAATTAACTTAATGCTTACCCAGACCATTATAAGTTTCAGTACACAATATTCTTTAAAAGGAGGCTATTATCCACACCTTTGGAATGGTAAAATGATTTATTTAATAGTCTATCTACTTTAAAATAAGAATTCTATGCAGTTCATGATTTTGTAAGACGACCAATTATTCATTCACTCCACAATGATGGCACCAGGAACATAATGGGAAAAACAGACATCATGCCACTTTTTGTGGAGATTACAGTCCAGTGAGCTAGCTACCTAGACTTTCATCTGCTAATTGTGCAAAGAAATGCAAATTAAGTTGAGGCACATAGGACTGTGAAAGGCGTGGATGGATCAAGGAAATGATGCTTAAGCTGATCAAAGAGGGCATGGAAGAGACTCCATGAAGAGGGAAGAGCACATGCAAGATTCCTTCAAAAGAAGTGTGGCAACAAAGAGGGTGGGTACAACCAATGTGGTTGAGAAGAGGAAGAATATGATTTAAGAAATGGATAGAGGTCACCCAAGCTGGTAGGTATGGTCAGAATCCTTGTCTTTATCCAAGGAGCAACTTAGGTTGCCTATTGTGCTAATGAAGAATAATGGCTGAGTGTTGCTGTAGCTCTCCATTCCTCCAACTGCACCCTTTGCACAGGGGTATCCGTGTTGCCCACCTCCTGTCTGCAGAAGCTATGACAAGAAAGAAGAGTTTAAAACCTTTTGGGTGGAAAAGGTTATTGCCTTCTTAGAGTCTGCACTGCAAATGAGATTTCTCCTTCCAGCGTACCATGACATTGCCGGAGTAACACCATTAGACATCCCTCTGGCAGCAGGAGCTGAGTCCTAGTGTTCATGACTTCATGTCTAGCATCATGTAAGCTGGTGGGTTTTCATCTTTAGGATTATATGGATCGCACTTTAACCTGAAAAAGATCTGACCTCCCACCTGATACTAGTTATATTTTCATCTTTCAAATAACTGAAAAATCATATAACATGCACACATACACATACACTATAGCTTTCCTAACATAATTTCAAAAATTGTGTTTAGTCAATCACAGTATTATACACTTAAGAAATATAAAAACAGATGAGCAAAATATGCTATCTTTTTGCAGCTACAATCTTGAACATACATATGAATAGACAGCCCTTTGCAATAGATCCACAGGCTCACAAATTCAGAGTTTGGGAACCATTTCTGGGGCTTCAGAGACATTTCTTGAAGTAATGATTGAAGCACATTCCCTTGGAAGGCAAGAACACAAGTGGTACGTGAGTTTTGTCTATGTCAGATCTCCAACACAATTTCGGGAGATACTTAGACTATAATACTTTCCTTACTGCATAGAAGGGAGGATAAAGTGAGAGATTGTGTGTAAAAGCATCTAGCATACTGCCTGACACATAGTAGTTCCTCAGCAAGTATTAACCAAACCCAAACCTGGCATTGTAAAGGAGATCAATGTTCAGGTATTGAACTGGAACAGCTGACATTCAAGGCCTCTTCCATTTGGATCTGTGACTCGGGCTCTGCTTTCTTTTATTATGCCTTATGACATCATTTCTGCTTCTCTCAGGGTTGAAAGTGAAACTGGGTAAGGGAAAGAGCTGCAAATAGTAGTTGGAGAGAGCTTAGGATGACCCAAGATGACCCTATATCATCCGTTCTCCAATTTGCCCTCACATCATATTTTGTCATTTCCATCTAAAGCACAGAACCCAAAGACAAAATTTTGGTGGGATCCAAGACCACTCAGAGTTGCAGAAGAAACTAAAAGCTATCCTTTTCTCTCCACAGTGATGCAATCTCAAAATACATTTATATAGAAAGACATTCCAAAATTACAGTGTTCTGGTGGAATAGAAATGTTTATTTATTAAAGACAATAAGCTTTCACTACAGTTATCCATTCATAAGATTTATTTGTTCTGCTTCACTTATGTGCAGTGCTGAGTGCTTCTCCTTGTAACTTTAAGTACGGAAGGACTCAACAACTCACACCCTGCTCTGATGCTGGTCCCAGAGTTTCTGCAGCTTCCATTTGGGCAAATCACTGCCCCCTTTAATCCCAAACCACCCTCAAATGGTGAAGAACCAGAAAACAGAGTTCCATAAGACAAAATGAAAGAAGGCATGATGCTTGATTTCACCAATCTGATGGACCACTGTAGGGAAAAAAGATTAGATGTTTTTGGTTTGTTTGTTTGTTTGTTTTCCCAGTCTGGAGCCAGAAACCAGAATTACAAACCAGTTCTGAACGTTACAGAGAGACTTACGTCGTCTCAGTCAAAATAAAGGACTTTTTAATAATGAAAAGCTTCCAAAGATGTAATGAAATGTTGGCAGGGAGCCCTGGTGGTTCTGAGGGTTGAGCATTGAGCTGCTAACTATGAGGTTAGAGGTTCAAATCCACCATTCATTCCAAGAGAGAAAGATGAGGTTGTATGCTTTCATAGTCTTAGAAACCCTAGGGAACAATTCTCCTGTGTCCTATAATTCAGCACGAATTGGAATTGACTCCATGGCAGTCTGTTTGATTTGAGTTTGGTAGGTAGTGAATTCTTCATAATTAATTGTTCAAACAGGGGTTATATGATTAAAACAGGGAGATTGTGGATGAAACTCATTCAGCAAATAAAACCTGTGGAGTTGATCTTAGCAACTTTACTTCTCACTCCAAATCTGTTAATATGAACATTGTCTCTCTCTGCTGATTTCTGCATTACAGATCAGAACATATTCTACCTCACATTTGGATATCTGTGCATCATTGAGTTTACAAGGTACTTCCCTTTACATGATTTCATTAACTCCTCAGGACAACCTTTTGAGAAGAGTAATACAAGACTTAATTATCCTCATCTTATAGGTGAGGAATCTAAAGCAAGAAAAGACGGAAAAAGCAAATGAATTATAAAGCCAGAGGCAATGATCAGACTATAATGGGATTCCACTGCTCTTACTATGGAATCACAGACAAAGAGCATTCATCTCACAATACTTTCAGCATGAAGACAGGAAGAGTAGTTTCCAGACAAGGGCACTATGCTTTCAGAGGGCCAAGAAGTTGTCACTGACGTCC
Organism: Chrysochloris asiatica; assembly: GCF_000296735.1. Lineage (NCBI taxonomy): Eukaryota > Metazoa > Chordata > Mammalia > Afrosoricida > Chrysochloridae > Chrysochloris > Chrysochloris asiatica. The sequence goes on along the minus strand of NW_006408695.1, from coordinate 5,646,506 downwards.
AAGACTGGTCATGATTTTGCTCTTTAGCTCTAGCAGCAAGAAATACTAAGCCTTTGAAGTCAACAAATTTGCTGCTAATGGGCCATTTCATATCACTACAACATGCTTCAGGGTGAGCCTAGAAGGAATACTGACCAGGTGTAAAGAAGATAAGGTCAATGCCTCAAGAGTGAAATTTAAAAAAAAAAAAAAATTAAACAAGGAGAGAGGTCCAGGGATGATGCTGAACTGAAAAAAAGTTTAGAAAATCCCAGAGATCAAGAATAACTTCCTATAAGAATGTTTTGCAATGCAGTCCAGTGGGCACCAAAGAGTGTTCAAATTGAATAAGAAGAGAACTTCCCAAGTCTGATGAAGGGATTAATTCTTTTATAATAATCATGTTGTGTTCTTCTCCAAGGTCTTTCATCTATAGATCTCAGAAAGGTTTGCAAACATCAATTAAATGTTGCAACATGTCTTTGAAGTAAGTATTATTGTGCCCCTATTTCAGGTGAGAGAAGTGAAAGTCCAAGGGGCTTGCCTAGGGGCTACCCAACAAGACTTTAAGAGGGCCAGCATTGTAAACTTCAGTGTGCACGCAGCTCTAGGTCTTTCCAAGAGAAAAAGACAAGATAATCAGACAGCGCTATTCCCAGGCTCTGAGAAAGAAAGATTCCTGAAGAAAACATTTCCCACACTTGTCCACAGGCTCTGTAAGAACTTAATAGAACTTTTCCCTTATCAAAGAGTCTAAGCCCAAGAAACATAGGATCCAGAGATAGACTACATGAATCAGTCAACCCCCAGCCAAATGTCATGTTTTCTCTTCAAAGACATATCTGGTTTGGTGTCTGGTTTTCTTCCTAAAACATCAAGTAAGAATATCTTATATTGTCTGGAGTCCCAGTGTGGTGCTGTAGATTAAGCACTGGACCACAAGGTCAGTTTGAGCCACAAAGTCAGCAGTTCAAACCCACCAGCCATGCCTCAGAAATGCTATATAGGAAACAAGCACTTAACAACAGCAACCCACTATATGATCATGGTGGTGGTAGTGGTTATGCGCATGGAGTCGGTTCCAACTCATAGTGACCTTGTATGGATTTCTGAGGCCTTAAATCTTTGAAGGAGCAGAAAGCCTCATCTTTCTCCCGTGGTTGCTGATAGTTTCAAACTGCTGACCTTAAGATTTGCAGCCTAACTTTTAACCAGTACACTACCTGAGCTCCATCATCATAGGAGAATTTATTTTTATTTGATTTGAAATGAGACTGACAGAGTATCAGAATGCTTCTGCAATGGGCAAGAAACAAAGTTGCTAATGTGTGTCCTCCTCAGAAACAATAAGACCTGCCTGCCTGAAATCTATATTTTCATATTAATAAGTATTTCTGGGTTTATCAGCCACAACCTCCATTTTTATCCCAGGACCAAATGCAGTATTTCTTCAGTTGACACGTCCAAGTCTGGTCATAATCCAATGAAGAAGCTTGATGGGAAGCCAAGTGTATGCGTGATGAGTATATTTGCTAATAACAGACCTGTGAACATCACACTTTACAACCAGACAAAGCATTTTATAAGCACTCTCAAATTTGATTTTATTAAGACATCATGATGTGGACAATAGAAATGTCATTATCTTCTTTTATTGTTCATCAAAGTTAAATGACCTACCCTAGGCCACACAACTTTTTAATAGCTGTACTATGGACGAAACCAAAAACTTAGAAGAAAAGAATGACCACTTCCTGTATTCCGCAATCTCCTTTCTCTTTCTAACATCCCAAAGCTGAAGTCTTCCTTGTGCTGTGTTCTTTGTTCAGCTTTGTTGCTCACCATCTATAGGACCTACCCCAGTAGACTCTATGTGGAGCCACATTTTGTCCCACTGGGTCCTCATCACATTGTAAGCAGTACCTGTCTGTCTGGCAATGCAGACAGAGTTCATCTGATTTGATTTTCAGTGAAAAACTGGTGACAGATATAAATTTACTGGTTTGGGAACTGATTGAAAAAAGAAAGTCAGTACCCATGAGAGATGTCATTTGAAAATCCTTTTGAATACCTTTAGTTGTCCGATCCAAGGTGGAGAGATGAGAAACTTTGATTTTGCGCTCAGTGACATCGACTATCTGCAGGCCCTTGTTCTCATTCCACAGATATTTGATGGAGTCCTTGTGTGGCGCTGTGGGTTGATATGCCAGACTGCAAAGCCATTTGAACTGCAAGGTCAGCAATTCAAGTTCACCAACTGCTCCTTGGAAACCCGATATAGGGTCACGATGGGTCGGAATCAACTGGACGGCACTTAATAACAACAACTAATATCTACCTGCCTTAGTTAGTTAGTGTTGCTCTAATTGTTGTTGTTAGGTGTCATCAAGTCAGCTCTGACTCATAGTGATTCTATGCACCACAGAACTAAACACTACCTGATCCTGCACCATCTTTATACTTGTTATAGTTGAGCCCACTGATGCTGCCACTGTGTCAATCCATCACGTTGGAGGGCTTCCTCTTTTTCACTGACCCTCCACTTTACCAAGCATGCTGTCTTTCTCCAGGGACTTGTCATTCCTGATAATATGTTCAGAGTATGAGAGAGGAAGTCTGGCCATCCTGTCTTCTAAGGGGTATTCTAATAGTACTTCTTCCAAAATAGATTTGTTCGTTCTTCTGGCAGTCCATTGTACTTTTAATATTCTTCTCCAACACTGTAATTCAAATGCAGCAATTCTACTAGTTTCCTTATTCATTGTTCAACTTTCACATGCTTATGAAGCATTGAAAATACTGATGCCTTTGCTCTTAAACACTTTAAAGAGGTCTTGTGCAGCAGATTTGCCTAATGCAATACATCATTTGATTTCCTGACTGCTTTTTCCATGAGCGCTAACTGTGGATTCAATCAAAATGAAATCTTTGACAACTTCAGTCTTTTCACCATTTGTCATGGTATTATTTATTGGTCTAGTTTTGAAGATTTTTGTTTTATTTACATCCAGATACAACCCATATTGAAGGGTATGGTCTTTGATTTCATTAGTAAGTATTTTAAATTCTCTTCACTACCAGTAAACAAAGTTATATCATCTGCATATCCAAGGTTGTTATTGAGTCTTTCTCTGATCCTGATGCCATGTTCTTCTTCATATAATCTAGCTGTTCAGATTATTTGCCCAACATACAGATTGAATAAATATAGTGAAGGGATACAACCCTGGAACATACCTTTCTTTATTTGAAACCATTCAGCATACCCTTGTTCTGTTCTTACAACTGTCTCTAGGTCTATGTAAAGGTTCTTCACGAGCACAATTAAGTCTTCTGGAATACTCATTCTTCACAATATTATCCATAATACATCATGATCCACACAGTCAAAAGCCTTTGCATAGTCAATAAAGTGTAAGCAGACATTTTACTGGTATTCTCTACTTTCAGCCAAGATCCGTCTGACGTCAACAGTGATTTTCCCATATTGTCAGAAGGGAACAGTCGCTGGAGAAGGATGTCATGCTGGGTAAGATGGAGGGTCAGAGAAAAAGAGGAAGACCCCTAACGAGATGGATTGGCCAGGTGGCATCATTGATGGCATCAAGTGTGAGGTTGGCCCAGGATCGGACATTGTTTCGTTCTGCTGTGCATGGGGTCGCTATGAGTCGGTTCCTATTCTATGGCACCTGACAACAACAACAACAACAACATGTCCTCTTCTGAATCCAGCTTGAATTTTCAAAAGCTCCCAAGTGGTGAATGATTGCAACCATTTTTAAATTATCTTTAGCAAAATTTTATTTATTAATTTTTTAATATTAGTTATATTGTTAGATGATTTCTGCATTCCACTGGGTCACCTTTCTTGGAAACGGGCACAAGTATGGATCTCTTCTTACTCTGATAGTGGGTGTGTTTTAAAAACAGAAATTTATTTTCTTCCACAGGAGGTTAGAAGACTGAATTCAAGTGTGGCTCTTGGGGAAAGTCCTTCTTTGTCTATTTCAGTTTCTAGTGGTCATTATCTCTCGAGTTTCTAGGCTTGCAGACTCATCTGCCTGAATCATCATCAGATAGAGAATGTCTTCTCCCTAAGTCTTCATATTTATAATGTTGCTTTTTACATATAAAACTCAAAAGTGAATAGGTTTAGAATCCACCCTACAGTAACATTACCACAACTGATTGATTCGTTACATTACATTGTTGCTGGTACATGCCATAGAGTTGGTTCTGAATAGAGCGATTCTCTATAGTGTTTCTGAGGAGCAACTGGTAGATTGGAACCACTGACCTTGTCCAGTGCTTATCCTACAGCACAACATCAGCATGTGTTACATGTTATATAATTATAATCCATAGTCATTGACTCAATTCTGACTCATAGTAACCCTATTTGTTGTTATTAAGTGTCATCGATTCATTTCAGATTCATAGCAACCCTATATAGAGTTTCAGAGGAAAGGCTGGTGAGCTTGAACCACCGACCCTGTGGTTCACACCAACTTTTCAGTCCAGTGCATTAAGCCACAGCGCCACACCAGGACTCCCTATGTTGTTGTTGTTGTTAGGTGCCATCAAGTTGGTACCAACTCATAGCACAGCAGAACGAAACACTGACCGATCCTGGGCCAACCACACTACTGTTGCCACGCTTGAGTCCATCGATGCTGCCACTTGGCCAATCCATCTCGTTGGGGGTCTTCCTCTTTTTCTCTGACCCTCCACCTTACCAAACATGATATCCTTCTCCAGAGACTGGTCCCTCCTGACAATATGTCCAAAGTATGAGAGACGAAGTTTGGCCATCTTGGCCTGTAAGGAGCACTCTGGCTGCACTTCTTCCAAAACAGATCTATTGGTTCTTTTGGCAGTCCTTGGCACTTTTAATATTCTCCTCCAACACCGTAACTCAAATGTATCAATTCTTCTACAGTCTTCCTTATTCACTGTCCAGGTTTCACATGCATATGGGGTTATTGAAAACACCATGGTTTGGGTCAGGTGCACCTTATTCCTCAGGCTGACATCTTTGCTCTTCAACACTTTAAAAAGGTCTTGTGCAGCAGATTTGCCTAATGCAGTACATCATTTGATCTCTTGACTGCTGCTTCCATGAGTGTTGACAGTTGATCCAAGAAGAATGAAGTTCTTGACAACTTCAATCTTTTCTTCATTGATAAGAATGTTGTTTATTCATCCAGTGGTGAGGATTTTTGTTTTCTTTACATTGAGATGTAATCCATACCCAAGGCTATGCTCTTTGATCTTCATCAGTAACTGTTTTAAGTCCTCTTCACTTTCAGCAAGCAAGGTTGTATCATCTGCATATCACAGGTTGTCTTTCTCCAATTCTGGTGACACATTTTTCTTCATAGAACCCAGCTTCTCAGATTATTTGCTCAGCATACAGGTTGAATAAGTATGGTGAAAGAATACAATCTTGTC
>NW_006408695.1:5635556-5640481 GCF_000296735.1 Chrysochloris asiatica | reverse complement strand
GTTGAACATGAACCATTTCCTTTTGGTACAGTGACTCTGTGTATTCCTTCCGTCTCCTTCTGATGCTTTCTGCATCATTCAATAATTTGCCTAGAGAACCTTTCAATAATGAAAGTTGAGGCTTGAAGTTTTTCTTCAGTTCCCCCAGCTTGAGAAATGCTGACCGTGTTCTTCCTTTTTGGTTTTCTGATTCCAGATCTTCGCACATTTTATTATAATATTTGGCTTTATCTTCTCGACTCCCTATATATGTTGTTAAGTGCCGTCGAGTCGGTTCTGACCCATAGTGACCCTGTAGAGGGTTTCCAAAGAGTGACTGGTGAGCTTGAACCACCGACCTTGCAGTTCAAACAGCTTTGCAGTCTGGTACATTAACCCACAGTACAATAAGCCACAAATAGGACAGAGTAAAATTGTTCCTTAGGGTTTTCAAGGCTATGAATCTTTATTGAAGTAAACTGTCACATCTTTCCCCTTTGGAGTGGTGGTTGATGGACTCAAACTGGTGACCTTCTGGTTAGCAGTCAAGCATTTTAATCCCTGCACCACCAGGGCTCCTGCTATACAAATTGCTGTTGTTAAGTGCTGTTTGAGTCAGTTGCAACTCATAGTGACCCTGGGTAGGTTTTCCAGGGCTATACATAAATCTTTATAGGAGATGTCCTCATCTTTCTCTCAAGGATCGAGTGGTAGGCTTGAACTGCCAAATGTGGGAAGTCCAGGGCTTATCCTACAGAGCCACCATGCTCCTTGCAATGTAGATTGTTGTTGTTAAGCACCGCCGAGTGGGTTCCAACTCACAGCAATCCTGTATAGGGTTTCCAAAGAGAATCTGGTAGGTTTGAAATGTTGACTTTGTGGTTATCCATCTAGAGCTATTGTTGCAGTTGTTGTTGTTGTTAAGTGCCGTTGAGTCGATTCTGACTCATAGTGACCCTGTATAGGGTTTCCAAGGAACAACTGGTGAGTTTGAGCCACCGACCTTGTGGTTCAAACTGACCTTGTGGTCAGTCCTTTATCCCACCGTTTTCAGCTCATGGTGCCCCCATGTGAGCAGAGTCGAGCTGTTCCAAAGCTTTCAGAAGAAGAATGTCAGGTCCATCTGCTGAGGTGCCTATGGGTGGGTTTGAATCATCAATTTTTTGGCTAGTAGTCCAGTGCTTAACCATTTGCACCACTCAGAAACTTCATTATACACTGTATAATATGATGGTAGTGGTAATGTGCCATGGAATTGGTTCCAACTCATAGAGACCCCATATAGAGTTTCTGAGGCTGTAAATCTTTATGGGAGTAGAAAGCTTCATCTTCCTCCTACAGAGCAGCTGATAGAGTCGAACTACTGACCTTGCAGTTAGCAGCCCAACTAATAAACCACTATGCTACCAGAGCTCTTTATAATATATTATATTATACATTTATATTAAGTTGTTGCTGTTGTGAAGTGCCATTGAATCGGTTCCAACTCATAGCGACCCTGTATAGGGTTTCCGAGGAGCAGCTGGTGAGCTTGAACCACCGACCTTGCAAAGCAGTTCAAATGGTTTTGCAGTCTGTCACATTAACCCACAGTGCCACACTACATCCACAGTGATAGGGGTTAGGATTCCAATACACATTTGGGGGACACACAATTCAATTCAAAATAATATCAAATTCTGTGCTAGGCTCCAAGAGTCAAAATGAGTAAGATTTGTTTCTTGTCCCCAAGGGACTAATAGTATATTAGACAAGCCAGACAAACAAGCTGATAGAAACATTACATGAAAGGTGTGTTTTTATGAAGATGGAACACTGCTGTAGGATTCAAGTGGAGGAAGTATCTAGTATTTCCACAGGAGACAAAGTGTTAGCTCTTAAAACACAGGGTCCCAAAGGACTGCTCAATTCATATGACCGTGAAGCCAGCCCTGTCAACAAAGATATTATGTATTGGTTTTCTAGGGCTGTTCTAACAAATTACCACAAACTTAGTGTCTTAAAACATCAGAAATTTATTCTCAAAGTTCCAGAGGCCAGCATTTCAAAATCAAGATCCTTCTGAAGGTAGTAGGATGAATCCTTTCTTGCCACTTCCAGTTTCTGGTGGGTCCAGGGGTTCCTAGTCTTGTGGCAGCTTCCCACTGTCTTCACATGACTCTTTCTCCTGTGCTTCTGTATGTCCATTTGATATTCCCTTTCTCTTGTAAAGATAATTCACCTTTAAATTCATCTTGAAGGCTTTAACTAATTATATCTGCAATGAGTTTATTTCCAAATAAGTCACATTTTGAAGTTCTAGTATGCATGAATTGGGGGATGGACACTATTCAATCCACTATACTCTGTATTTAACTCCTGTGTGGCACTCTAGGATCAACACTGGATTTAAAACCACAAGTCCAGCAGTTCAAACCCACCTGCTGCTCCTCAGAAACCCTATACAGGATTCCTGTGGGTTCATGTGCTAGATTGCAAAGTCTAATTGAACCACAAGGTCGGTGTTTCAAGCTCACCAGCTGCTCCTTGGAAACCCTACACAGAATTACTATGGGTAAGAACTGATTCCATGGCACTTAACAACAAAAACATACTGTGTGTTGCAGAGTTTCTCTCTTGAGGGAAGTACAAGCACAAGTGGGGACAATAAAATGGTTCCAGATTTGAAAGATGTACAGAATTGTACCAGTGAGCTGAAGCCACCAGGCAGGAGAAGCCATAAGAGGCAGATGTCTTGAGAAAGCAGAAAAGTACAGTTCAGAGGTCAAGAACCAATGTAGGAAGAGGAATTGATGCTGAGACTAGCTGAGACATAAGAACACCAGCGTGACTTGATGAGCAGCAATGGGCCTCCACAGAAGAGTAGGTGGTCAGAGTAACTAACATTGTTTCCATGGCAGCTGTTGTTTCCAGGATGGCTGCAAACTTCTTTCCAATCGCTTAAGAGCTTCAAAGCCACAGAGGGTCATTATTCACTTTCCTAATTTCCCCATTACATTTTACTCCTACAACCTGAGGTAAATAGGACAAAACTCATAATAACATGTAAAAGTGCTTTACATAGTTGTAACACATCACACTTTAGGCAATGGAGCCCATCAGCTGAAAGTCTCCACAAGCAACAAAAACAAAGCCAAAATTAGTGCTACAGGTGGGTGAGGATGTGAGCATGGGCTACTCTTCACAGTGCTGTTTGCATCTTTCAGCAGTTTCCCAAAGAACACAATCACTGCACGCTCGAGCTTCTGCCTATTCCCCAGACGTTGCCTTCACTAAAACAGGAAGCACTGGCTACTCCATAAACGTATGGCAATAACCCAGGCTGACCAAACAGCACTCTTTGTTAGTCCACCATGACCTTTCTAGGCTGTCTTTGGTACATTCTGCTTTATTTTACTCGATTCATTAGCATCTCATCTTTAATTACAGATTGAATGTCATCAGTCTTTCCTCTAATAACCTGAATACTCAAGCTCTTTATGAAGATAATTAGCCTTCTTAAGTAACCTGAAATCCCAGGTGGATCCAATAGTCAAACACTCAACTACCAATTGGAATTTTGGTGGTTTGAACCCATTGAAGAGATGTCCCCACAAGGCAAGTCTACCTATCTTCTTCTGAAAGGTCACAGTCTTGAAACCTCCACTGAGCATTTCTACTCTGCACACAAGGGTCACTATGAGTCAGAATTAACTTGAGGGCAACTAACAGTAACAAAGTACCCTTTGAAGATTTACTCAACACAATAGACAATTGTCTTTGCTCTTATTGTTGTTGTTATTGTTATTAGGTGCTGTCAAGTCTACTCCAACTCATAGTGAGCCCATACACAGTAGAATGAAACACTGCCCAGTTCTGCCCCATCCTCACAATTATTGCTATATTTGAGCCTATTGACAATGTCACAATGTCAGTCCATCTCCTTGAAGGTCTTCCTCTTTTCTCCTGATCCTCTACTTTACCAGGCATGATGTTCTGCTCCAGGGACTGGTCTTTTCTGACATGTCCAATTGCCTTCATCCCCTTTTTCTTTGACTCCAGTATCAGTGCCCACGTTATAGTCCTCCTGTACAGGGCAATGATGGCTATACCCTTACAGGTCCTCAAATATTACATGGGAAGCATTATCTTCCCCAACATGCTTTCTCTTCTTTCTTTTTTATTTTTAACTTTTTATTGTGAATTGATGAAGACTACAGAGCAGATCAGTTTTCCATTCAACAGTTTTTGCAAATTTTCTTTCAGGTCATTGATTGCAGTCCCCACAATGTGACATCACTTATATCATTTCCTCCCTGTGTTTCCTGTTTTCATTCCTCCTTTCCTAAGGCTTCTGAAATTTGACCTTGGATAAACCCTGCCCTTTTGATCCCCAAAAGGTGTACATACCTCCTTAGTGTTATTGTTCCCTTAGTTCAATATTTGGCTAAAAATTGAATTATGGGGGTGAGTTCATTTCCAAACTTGAAGGGGGACTAAGGGCCATAGTTTTGGGGGTTCCTTCAGACTTGGTCTGACCAGTAAACCTGGTGTTTTTTATTATGATTTTGAGATTTGCTTCACGTTTCCTTCCACTCTGTTCAGGACCTTCTAATGTTATCCCTTTCAGAGCAATTGGCAGTGTAATATTGGTAGCTGGTCACCATCTAGTTCTTCCAGTCTCAGGGTCATGGAGACTGTTGCTCACCTGGTCCAGTAGTATATTGGATTAATTGTTTTCACCAAGCATGCTTTTCAAGGAAGTCCCTTTATTCTTGTACTTGGCAGTCAGTTCCAGAGATGTTCCATGCAACAAACTGCTAATAAGCCTCTAAGGGAGTTCAGATCTGCCTCTCCATTTTCCTGATGAGGAAAGAAAGAAAATTATCTGGTCAAGGTTTTGGAGCAAGGCAGATTCTCTCTCTTTACTCAAGTATCTGACTCACTCAACTAAACTCTCTCTCTCT
>NW_006408695.1:5618127-5634151 GCF_000296735.1 Chrysochloris asiatica | reverse complement strand
GGATGACCCTACTGATACTTAAAATATTGGTGGCATAGCTTCCAGTACCACAGTAACAGGAAAGCCAACACAGAACAACAAACTGACAGATGATTAGTGGAGATAGATAGATAGACAGACAGACAGACAGACAGATAGATAGATAGATAGATAGTTATTGTTAGATGCTGTCGAGTCAGTTCCTACTCACAATGACCTTATGCACAACAGAATGAAACACTGTCAAGTCCTGTGCCATCCTCAATGTTTTAGATCTTCTTTTTTTTTCACTGACCTTACCCTGAAGAAAGCATGATGCATGATGTACTTCTCATAATATTTTCCATCAAGTTGATTGTGACTCATGGCAATCCAATGTAGTACATAGAAGAACTGATCATAGGGTTTTATCAGCTGTAATCTTTAAGGAAGAGGTCACCCAGCTTTTCTTTCATGGCACTATGTTTGAACCACCAATCTTTAGGTATATACTCAAGCACAGACTGTTTGTGCAATGCAGGGAATTTCTTACTCATTCCCTTCACGACATTTGAAGAGTACCCACTGCATGTTGGCCCCCAAACAATCAAATATGAAGAAAGGCAAAGAAGACTAAAGCAAGTTCACAGGTCATGGCCTCATTCAGCCAACCATGTGACTAACCATGATTCTTTTGTCCATTCACTCAGGAGACCTCTAGCAGACATTCATAGAGAGCTCTTTGAGGATGTGCTTAAATTCCACCTTCTCTATGAGCTCACCTCCAACAGACCCCTGTATGGGAATTAAGCTCTCCTACAACAAAGAGTTCTTGCTTCTACAAGAGCTCATTCACATTCCTGCTTCTCATTAGAATTACTTGAATGCTGTAAGAATTGTTCTTCTTCAACTTTGTCTTCCCTGCATCATGCCCTGATGCAAAAGAGTTGCTTACTCAGTGCTTTTTGAGTTCAATGTATATGAGATGTAATGAGGCACCAAATAGGGGAGAGGTGGCAGCAGTATTAACTATGGTTGCTATAATGGTGAGAATGACAGGAACAACAACAAAAGTCATATTTCTGAATTTCTCATGGTGTCTCTCTGTATACCAAGACACAAGGCAGATAGATGTAGCCTTTTTTCTCCTGGAGGCTTGTTCATCCTTTCTATCACAAAGAGCTACTTGATCTGTTTTGCTTTCTGAACCCTCTTGCGAGCCAGAAAGGCAAGTACAGTAAGGATGCTCATCCTAATTTTGCCAAACTCAGATGAGTGATGCTTAAGATCCAAGAATTTATAAATGGGATAGCGTGAACTCAATTCTTTGTTTGATGTTCTTGGCACCGAACATGCCAACACACTGTCACAGATGATAATAATTAGACAAAGTCTAAAATGAACAGAATTGGATGACCTTGTTTTTACCTTCAGATATTTTTTTGGTAAGTCTCCTAATGTAGTTGATTTGTATAAATCTAAATTAGGTTATTTGTTAACAGTCTGTAATAAAAGATGCAGTTGTACCACCATGCAAAGAACACAGGTGAGAAAGGCTTTTTGAGGTTCATTTGCATTCAGTTATCAAAATAAAATATGAAAAGTCCCTCATGGGAGAAATCAGAACTTTTGAACACTGATATTTGACAGTTCAGTGATCCTTAATAATTCTGGAGATACTTATGCCTGCCCATAACTGTAACTGTTGATGATATACACATATTTAGTTGGAGAGGACGTTGATAGATAAATAAAAGCAAATTATAGCCCACACACAAAATTACTTCAGGCTTGCTCTCTTAACAGTTGAAAGACATTTTGTGGCCAAGTTTCTTTTATTGATCATGTCAAGACTCCAAAGAGGAACTTTGTTGCTCAGTTTTCTTTTATGCAAACAGAAAATTAACTAAAGCACTAGCCATGGAAACAGAGAAGCTGCAATATTTTTAATGAAATTCATACATAGTATTTATGTCTTTTTATAATAACCTGAAACCAGGAGCAAAGTTTGGATCCACATTCATTGATTCCCAGGAGAGTGTACTAAGATTGAGCTGCAATTATTACTATATGTGTGTTTTGTTCTCCTTCCTCTCTCATTCTCTATCTAGTTAGGTGGTGGTGGTGGTAATGGTAGTGTGCCGTGGAGTCAGTTCTGACTCATAATGACCCTGCGTAGGGTTTACAGGGCTGTAAATCTTTACAAGAGCAGAAAGCCTCATCTTTCTCCTACAGTGTTAACATCTGGTAGTTTCAAAATGCTGACCTTGAGGTTAGCAGCCTGACTATGCTACCAGAGCTCCTACTATCTAGTGTAGAGGAGTAGTGTTCCTGTGGGAATACTGATAACAAGACTATTATGGGCTTGAGTAAATTATCCTACCAGATATCTGTTAAGAAGGCAAGACCTCTTCCCTACATTCCATCCTGATGGACTGAGAAAGGAGTCACAAAGATAGCCAGAAATGATTTTTCTGATGGTAATTTGGAAGTAGGGCCCTGCCAGTATACCTTTCCTTCATCCTCGCCTTCTCTCTCCCAAGTCAGTCTCTCAACTGCTCTTGGTCCCATGTAAGCTTAACAATCAACAGCTTGTACACACTGGAGGCCTTTATTGGATCAGCACTGCTGGTGGCAGAGTAGGTAAGTGAATGTAATTCTGAGGTTCTGTATTAGGAAGACTACTTGCCTGAGACATAAACCACATTTCCAGAAGGGGTGTCACAATCATAGAATTTACTTAGGAGTGCAGCTATTTCCTCGTCAGACCTAAGTTCCTCCCAATGTCTACAATACTCTATATTCACTAGCACGTATCACAGGTCCTCGCATGTAATCAGCATTCATTATATGTACTAAATTAAAAGAACAAGAGTGTAGGAGGCAGGGCTTGATAGCGGATTAGGGAGAAGCTCACTGCAGACCTCTGACAGTAATAACACAGAATACCGGATGAAGCAGGTTCAGGGAACAGTCCCAGAACTCTGAACTACATATAAAGGAATATTTAGAAGGATCGAAGACTTACTGCTAGTGTGATTCATAACAGAAGCAAGAAAGATGGTGTTTTCTGATCTGTAGCTGCCAGCAAATGCCAGAGGAGCCATCTTGGGCATGACAGAGCAGGAGCAGGATTAGAGGAGTGCTCCCACCACATAGATCTGACCGATCATCAGAGATACAGGTGTGAACATTTTTTTTTTCTGTTCATTGGTCTGTCACTGTCTGCGCATCTCTACTCTAGTGATTAGAGGGGATGCTTGAGTGAGTAGACTCATAATAACAAGACTATTATGGGCTTGAGTAAATTTTCCTACCAGATATCTGTTAAGAAGAACCCTCCCTGAACTCTGGAGAGTTCTACTATACATGCACACAGATCTGCTCAGCAAAGACCACAGTGTGTAGAATCTAAGAAGGGGGAAGAGTCTACAGTAACTGCTTAAAACGGAATGATCTCCCAGAATGGCTCCAGCTGGCTGAGTGAGGTGCGTTAAAGGACTTTCTCAGTCCATACTCATATTTTTCTTTTGTGTGTGTGATTATAGATTGTAGTATCCAATCAATCTGTTTCTTTTTTTTTTTTTGAGGTTTTCTGTTGTTGGTTTATTTTTTTGTTCCCCTTTTACTATGAGAGACAATCTTTCTCTCCCTACGTTACCTAAGAAGAGGCAGAAATTGTGGTCATATGGCCAAAATACAATCACATCCTATAAAATCCCACCATCCAGGCAAGAGCCAATACCAGCTGCTATACACCACACAGACAGCCAACACCTGCTACAGTTACTCTGAGTTGAGTACTAAGAAAAGTGAAAAGGGAAGCCCATCTTCTGATCATCTCTACATGGAGGCAATCAGAAAGATCAACATACATTCATCTAATTATTGAAAACACATCTAATTATTGATGATGCACAAGAGACCATCAAAGATTTTGGCACATGTCCAGAAACTAGATTGAGTAACTGAAACAAATGAGCTGGATGTAGAGCTATACTTTCCATTGGAAGGAGGGCAGTCTTTGGAACTGCCTGAGAAGGAACTCGGGAGAACGATATTGAGGTGCGTCCAAATACTCCACAAAGGGGTAGAGAAAAATAAAGAAAACGTCATCAAAGCACTACAAGAACAAATGAGATAGAAATTGCATTGGAAACAATTCAAGATCTGCAGAAAAAGGTCCAAATGATTAATTATAAAATATCAGAAATAGACAATATGCTGAAAGGGCAAAAGAGTAGAATTGAAGAGATGGAAGTCAGAACCAATGAGCTGGAAGAGCAATCTGTCAATACTGCAAAGATAAAAGAGCAAGCAGGAAAAAAGTTTTAAAAAAATTCTGAAGGAAGTCTAAGATTCATGTGGGACAACATGAAGAGGAATAACTTGAGAATTATTAGCATTCTAGAGCAGGAAGAATCACAAAACATCACAGAGGAGATATTTGAAGAGCTGCTGGAAGAAAATTTCCCTACCATCTTGAAAAACAAAAAGATAAGCATTCAAGGAGCTCAATTAACCCCAGAAAGGATATACCCCCAAAGAAAATCACCAAGACATATCATAATCAAACTCTCCAAAATCAAAGATAAGGAAAGAATCCTGAAAGCAGCTAGGGAAAAGAGAAGTGTTACTTACAAAGGCAAGCAAATAAGATTTAATTCTGATCTTTCAGCTGAAACCATGCAGGCAAGAAGGCAATGGGGAAATATATATAAAACCCTGAAAGAAAAAAAAACTGCCAACTAAGAATCATCTACCCAGCAAAGCTGTCAATCAAATACAAAGGTGTAATCAAAACATTCCAAGGTAAACAGAAGCTAAGGGACTTTGCCAAAGCCAAGCAAGCACTTCAAACCTTCCTAAAGGGAGTTCTTTGGGCTAAGAATCAAGAAGAACAGGCAACAACAACTGTTGTTGTTGTTGTTAAGTGCCATTGAGTCAGTGGCAACCCATAGCGACCCTGTACAGGGTTTCCGAGAGAGTAAATCTTTACGGGAGTAGAAAGCCTCATCTTTCTCCCACAGAGCGGCTGGTAGTTTTGAACCACTGACCTTATGGTTCGCAGCCCGATTCGTAACCACTACGCTACCAGAGCTGCCAATCAAGCACTTCAAACCTTCCTAAAGGGAGTTCTTTGGGCTAAGAATCAAGAACAGGCAACAACAACTAGAGATTGGCATATGTGGCAACACCACCTAGAACTCAATCAACAAATGGAAGAATCCAGAACAGAACAGAACTACAAGAATGAATTCAGAGGATTTGGGATGTCAGTATATGATCAAAACAATTACAATGTAAAAGAAAGTTAAAATATAGTAACAGAGATCCAGGTGATGAGGAGTTCAGGTAGATTGCTGGGTAAAATAGACTGTTTTGAATGGAGGAAAAAGTTAATAGAATATAGGGTAACCTCAAAGAAAATGATACTTCACAACATACCAAGAAAATGAAAATCCAAGAAGAACATGGAAACATTAAAAATATGATGCTTAAGAAAAGATATCCATAGTAAAAGAAAGAAAAACATTTTCTTTGTTGGTTATCAGGAGTGGGAGGGAGGGGATGGTAGAGCACAAGTTAGGGTATAGACATATCATAGTTGGGTGTTGGTGAGGGCAATACACAAGAAGGGGGAAGGGGATAGGAGAACAAGGTAGATAGGGAGGTTTGCATAGGCTAAATGGGACAGAGGTAAATAGTAATGTATGCTAAACTTTGGAACAACAGGACTCTAAGATACAGGGATCAAGGCATAGTCTGAAAGGTTAAAGAGGGGAAATAATGTCAGAATGTTTGACTGTTTTATGAATGTTAGTTCCCTTGCCAGCTATTGTAAAACAGACACTTGAGTGGGATAGAAAGGAATATCAGGAAACATGATTGCAGAATATTTGTAAGCCCGTCTTCAACCTATAACTGATTGGAATACCTAAAAGGGGTTTTAGAACTTCCCAATGAAATAAGCTTCTTGCAGAGCCTTTGTAGGATATAGGACCTTAGGTGGAATACCGAGCCCCATCCAGAACCCTCTGAGGTGTGACATTCCCACTTGAAAGGACATGCAAACCAGCCTGGAGCAGGTAGAGGAACAGAAGATACTTGTTGATACTTTTACCAGCAGGAAAAATCGAAAACAAAAATGGCAGTCTGATTTGCTACTACAAGAACAAACAAGTTGTTCGCCAGGAAGCCATCAAGGCAAGTAATCAAGTCTCTTCAAGACAAACCCCCCTCCAAGACTGAAACTCAAAGGGAACATACAAGCCAGCATGTAAGCTCACTGGCGACCACATTGGTCTACATGTGAGTGGAAGTAGGGGAAAGACAGCAATGAAGATATGGGTTGAGTTTAACCATGTTCCATAGACTCCATTTGACTTGAAAATGAGAGAGAGAAGAGGAAGGGCTGGTTGGTCCAAAGAAATAGTGAGACCTGAGGACTCCTAAACCCATGTACAAGGACCTAGCCACAGAGGGCTAGAACTTAAAGTGAAGCATTCAGCTGATATGAAGTAAGGGGAGATGCACAAGAATGCCTAAACTTGCAGACAGTACCTATTTGACCTAGCTTCAATGGCTTGATGATCAGAATTTGAATAGAGGAAGGTAAAGAAATTTGCTAAAGGAAACAAATGTAAAATGCTACAATTTGATGAACTTGACCTATACTTATGGATGTAGTTGCTCAAAATACCAACCGAGAGGAAAGGAGTCTTCACATCAAGGATCAAATATACCCCCTCTGTGTATACGGTTGATAGGGATATGCAACTTAGACATTGGCTACCTAAAATGAGAGAGGGGGGCAATAAAGGCACAAAGTGACTGGTTTACAAGTTTTCAAGAATGAGTTTAGTTTCAGAGTGTGAGGGGGAAAGGTAGAATCCCCACCGAATAGTTTTCCTCTTGTCTGGTGAAAGGAATTGAGGATAGAATTCATTTGATTCAATAGTGAGTAATTGTTATCATGAGGAATTGCTGTTGTCACAACTGTAAAGGTAGAAGTTTTGTAACATAAAATGGGGAGTAGTTAATCTTACATTCCAGGAACAGAGGACCCTAAGTCCATCAAGTGAGAGTAGCATGAGCAGAATGTGGGACCCTATTCAGAGAAGCAGCAACACCAGAGATGGAGGCAAAGATGATGATATTGAGAGATAGAACAGCTGAGGACTCTAGACTCATGGAAAGAGAAAGGCTGTGTGCTGGTGGCCAGGATGAGCCCTTGGGTTGTTTAAATGGTTATATAGTCCTGAGTGGTTTTTTATATATCAAAAACCAAAAAAAAAAAAAAGGGAAATAGAAGCAAATACTGTTGACTAATGATGCACGAAGAGGATCGTAATCATTGCAATGATACGAAATACAATAGGATGAGTGCAAAACTATGTTATCCCATGTAAACTAACACTCAATGCACAATAAAAGCTTTAAAGAAAGAAAAAAACCAAGAGCTTATACTATGGTACTTCTCTGCCATCAGCAAACACTCCACAATGCCACCTTTGGCACAGTTTACACACAAGGCTTCTGGTTTATCTCATTCTGTAGTAGAAACCAGAATGCTTGGCATGGGAGTTATCTTTCCCACAAGATTTCTTTGCCCTCAGGGGATCTTTCATTTACCATCTCTTCCCTCCTTTCCCCTTCTTTCTCCCTTACCATTGAGGTAACTCATCTCAAGCAATTTCTCTTTTATATGTGCAAACACATCCTCTCTAGTCTGCTCCTTTCTTGTCACTTCACCAGCTCTCCCATGTACCACAGAATATGTTCTCTTCTTTCTTTCTCTCCCATCAATTCTGACATGAACCTGTTCTCTAGACTGACACTACTAGCTGTAGTGCTAATAATACCTCAAGCAAAAGGCAAAGAAGTCTTTAGATATTAGTGAAAATAGATGTTACAAAGAACAAATTTCATCAGTTCTTTAAAGTCCTTGAAAATGACCTAAAGTTACTTTGCTTTAAAATTCTGCCCAGGAAAAGTATCTAGCAATATTCTCTTCATCTGTTTTCCTCAAGTACCAATATGCCACCTAGAAACTCAAATAAAAATACTACCCTATATTCTAAATTACTAACGTATGCTTTACTATTTTTAACATACGCTTACCCTATTATATTTATATCATAGATGAAAGTTTACCATTTATCCAGGAAGCTTTGGCTAGAGTACAAACAACCAAGTCAAAGAACCCTGAACTCAGCCCACTGGTAATTTTTTGTAATTTGTGTTCCTTAGAAAATTTCTCAGGGAAATCTGTGGCTATAGTTTGAAGAACAGAAAAGTGCACGCTAATTATTTTCAACAATGCAGACTCTTCTAAAAAAAAAAAAAAAATTTGAGGTTTGCTTAATTCAACCAGTTTTGTTTGTTTGTTTATTTGTTTTTTCAAGAATGTAAAAGATTCTACTCATTCTGGAGGATTTTTATGTTTTCTCTATATTGTTGTTAAGTGCCATTGAGTCAGTTCCAACTCATAGCAACACTGAATATGGTTTAAGAGGAGTGACTGGTGAGTTTGAACCACCAACCTCGTGGTTCAAACCAATCTTGTGGTCCAGTACTTATCTTACGCCCAGACTCCATGTTTTCTCTGTAGGCACTCTGATGTTGGGTGCTCTCGGTTTTCTTGTTTGTACCTAGGATACATATGTCAAGCCTTCTGCTTGCCTGTTCTCCCATTTCTGTACTTTGACAAGCGTCACAATAAATTTGCACCCGTGGTTATTTTGCATGATGGGTTCCCTTGTTGTCACACCCGACATGCAATATACAACAGGGATGAGCACAGTATGAGTTATAGACAAGATTTTGGGGAAATTTTACAAAGCAAGGCTCAGCAGTAGAAGACATGTGGACCAATCTTTTACTTTTCCAAGGTAGACTATGCCCAAGCCAGAATATTTTACTGGATTCACTGTGGGTACATGTTCCCTTTTTAAAGGGCAAGCTTGAGAGCATACTTATGTGGGGAAACAAGTGGATTGCATGGGTGCCAGGCTGTCTGGCTTTTATACGTCAGTAAGTTTAGTTGTTTACAACAGTTATTTGACCATGCCAACTGTGTTGCACCTGCCAATCTTGGGTATCATAGGAAATTGGGAATAAGAATAGACCTTTCTACCTAGAAAAGTCATCCTGTTAGATGTTAATTTGAGTGTAGCTCCTCCTTATGAGAGAAGGGAGCGCTTCAGGACCCAATGAGCTAATTGTCCAGGTAATACAGAAAGAGCTCCTAAGGCCACTTTTAATATTGCAGCTGAGTTGGACACTGGAATTAGTTTCAAATGCATATGATGATAGAACAAAATTCAAAATCATAACAAAGACCAGACATAATCGCCTTAATTGTGATATAAATGAGAAATAAAATAGAGGCAGTTGACAATTTTTAAAAATGCATTTGATGATAATTCTAAATATTTTCCGGGTCTTGTGACTCCTCCCCTGAAGACACCCTTGAAAGTGATACATGATGCTCCAGTCACTATCTCAATTGTTCCCTAGGCTCTAGATCAGGGGCGCGGAACGTTTTTCTGCCAAAATTTATAACATCACTCACAGGCTATACAAAATTCTCAACTTAAAAATTAGCCTGCTCCATCTGGTCAAACATTTAATTAACTCAATCCTGAGGAGTCCTGGTGTGGCGCTGTGGGCTAATGCGTCAGACTACAAAGTCATTTGAACTGCAAGGTCGGTGGTTCAAGCTCACTAGCTGCTCCTTGGAAACTCTATACAGGGTTGCTTTGAGTCTAAACTGCTGCTGACTCGACGGCACTTAGCAACAACAAATGTGTTCTGGTGAGGCAATACAGGTTAATGCACTAGACTGCAAAGTCAGCTTGAACCGCAAGGGCAATGGTTCAAGCTCACCAGCCGCTCCTCCGAAACCCTATACTCGCTCACTATGAGTCAGAACCGACTTGATGGCACTTAATAACAGCAACAATGTGATGACTGGAACTGTGGTGAACGGCAAGGTCGGTTTGATCACCAGCCACTCCTCGGAAAGCCTATACTGGGTCGCTATGGGTCGGAACCGACTAGATGGCACTTAACAACAACAACAAATAAAGGTCGAGGGCCAGACATTCCCCACCCCTGCTCTAGATGAAAGAAAAAAGAGCTCTGGAGGGTCTCACACTAACAATTAAATTTCTTCTTGGAGCGGCGGCTATCACTGCTGCTCATATCTCATCGGTGAGAACAGGTCTGGTGACCCATTCATGGCCATGAAGTACAATCCTACCATGTGCCTGGAAAATGTACACCCAGAAATGTTCAGTGAAGATCTTTGAGAGTATTACTTTTCTCTTTCGCTTAAAAAACAAGCAGAGCAACAAACAAGCTGATAACCTCCCAGGTAAAAATGCCTTAGGCTTCAAGAATGTCCTATCTTCTCGTCTAATCTCAAATGATTAAAGCAGCAGTGTCTCCCACTCTTTAAATCAGATTTCAACAAGATCATTCCACTCATATTTATCTACCACATTCACCTATGCATTGCTGCCCCTCACCCCACCCCTTTGCTCTTCCTGCTTCCACCTCACCTCGGAGTCCTAGGCATTTTCCCAGGCTAAATTCAAATGCCATCCTTTCCATGAAGTCTTCTCCAATTCCCCCAACTAGAAAGAAGAAAACGAAGAAGAAACCTCTTCTCTATACTTTTATAATGATCCAATAGGTGCATTTTTATGATACATACAGCGACTTACCTTCTTTTACAATGACATATAATTTAGTCATAAGGTTAAAGGGGACTTAAGAGATCATCTGTTTCTTAAATCTTCCATACATATCACTGCCAAGTCTTCCTTCATCTATTTGACATTGTAGTTTCAAGGAACTCACTACCTGCCAGGCAGCCAATTCTATCTTTCCAAACATGAACTGCTCTGTTCATTTAAAAGTGAGGATAGTAATGCATTTTAAAGCTCCTCTTTGCATAAAACCAGTACCTATGTGCCCCTTTGCCAAACAAGGAAACCAAAGAACCGTGTGAGAATAAGATACTTTTCCTCTTAAGTAGCAAGTAGCCAAGGAAAGTTCTGACTTAATTTATCTCACTCTGTTGCTCAGAGGCTGAACTGCTTCTGGATTGTGATGTGGATAATCTCCTAAGAGACTGAGAGGGATGGAAAGACACCAAGGCAACCACCCTGCCTTGTTTACCGGAGAACTCAAGGGTGCCTTCCGCACAGCTGTGCTGAGTGGAAGTGTTTAGGCAGTAGGCTGTGTGGTCCTGGACAGATGGGGCTGTTCCATGACTCACTGTCAGACTGTCAACCTGAACGGCTGGGAACACCATACAATGTGCTCTGGGTGGCCCCTGAACAGAGCAGCGGAGGAAGCCTACAAAAGATAGCCTCTCTTTACAAAGCAAAAACAAGAACAAAAGCATGGCCAAACTGGATTCTAATGCCAAATTATACACCCTCTATCCAGAACGTTCTGGTAGCGTAGTGGTTATGAATCTGGTTGCTAATCTCATGTTGGAAACTACCAGGAGCTGCTCTGGGGAGAGAGATGAGGCTCCCGTAAAGATTTACAGCCTCAGAAACCCTGTACAGGAACCAACTCCACAGCAACTAACAATCCAGAAAGTAGGAGTCCTGGTGTGGCGCTGTGGAGTAATGCTCCAGACTGCAAAGCCGTTTGAACTGCAAGGTTGGCGGTTCAAGCTCACCAGCTGCTCCTTGGAAACCCTATACAGGGTCACTAAGGGTTGGAATCAACTCAATGGCACTTAACAACAGCAACAACAATTCAGAAAGTGCCCTGTGCATTTTCTGGTACCATCTGTAGTTTTTGAAATCTTTTATTCACTGTTTATTCACTGTTCGACTAGACAAGGCACCTCACGTTCATTTCCTTATCTGGAAAATAGGATACGTAGTATCTACTTTTTCAGCCTGTGATAACGGTCAAATGATAAACAAGAAGTGTCCTAGTCTTGCCTCTCTACCAGAGCAATCTGGGTTCCTGGCCCGGAACGTAAGCTTCCTCTATTTGGAAGTAACTTCCACCATCAGTGATAACAGTGGCATGGCTCTGGCTCTGGTGAGGGATTCATTGTCCCCTTGTACCTCGTTACAAGTGTGGGATTGGCCCCTTCCCTTCATTCATCACAGCAGAGCATAGATCATGGATTTGTTTTTGTTTGTTCTTAACATAGGTTATATTATTTTAAGATCATTGCATCTTTTTTATTTTAAATGAGTGAAATTCACATAACAAATTAGTCATTTTAAGTGTACAATTCAGTGAAATTTAGTACATTCACAATACTGTATATCCACCAAACTCTATGTGGTCCCAAAACATTTTCATTACTCAGGAAAAATACCCCTATGTCCTTTTAGAAGTCAACATGCTCGCTTACCCACAGCCCCTTGCAACCGCTCATCTGCTTTCTGTTTCTATCAGTCTCTTTCTGCATGTATTTTCATATATGTAGAATCATACAACATGTGACCTTTTATGTCTGACTTTTTTTCATTTAGCAAAATGTTTTCAAGGGTGATTTACATTATGTTGCTGATATTGTTGGGTGCCAACAAGTCTATTCCAACTCAGCCACTCTATATGACAAAGTAGAACTGCCCCATAGGATTTCTTCATTGGAGCAGATCGCCAGATCTTTCCTCTCACGGAGCAGCTGGGTAAGTTTGACCCATTGGCCTTTTTGTTTAGCAGCCAAGTGCTTAAGCATTGTGCCAACAGGACATCCACATTATAACATATATCAATATTTCACTGTTTTTTATGGCTGAATAATATTCCATTGGTTGATGAAAAAGGTTAATTATTTGACTACTAAATGAAAGGTTGATCATTCAAATACTTGTCATTGTCTGAATTTTTGTTGTTGTATGGTTGTTTTCTTTTGTTATGTTGTTGTTGTTAAGTGCCGTCGAGTCGGTTCCAACCCATAGCAGCCCCGTATAGGGTTTCCAAGGAGCGACTGGTGAGCTTGAACCCTTGCAGTTCAACTGGCTTTGCATTCTGGCACATTAACCCACAGTGCCAGACATTTTATTATAACCATCCTTAAAGGATCTCTGGTAATGCAGTGGTTACGAATCGGGCTGCTAACCTCAGGGTCAGCAGTTCGAAACTACCAGCTGTTCCGCGGGAGAAAGATGAAGCTTTCTGCTCCTGTAAAGATTTACAGCCTCAGAAACCCTGTACAGGGTCGCTATGAGTTGGAACTGACTCCACGGCACATAACAACAACAATGTGATACTGGAAACTATGCCACTGATATTTCAAATATCAGCAGGGTCATCCGTGGTGGACAGGTTTTAACATCTTTGAAACTAAGGAAGAAAGGACTGGCAATCTACTTAAACAATGAAAACTTTATGAATCCCAGAAGAATAGTGTCTGATATAGTGCTGGAAGATGAACACCCTATGTAGAAAGTTATTCAATATACCCAGTGGTCTCAACAACGGTCAAGCGTATGCCAATATACGAGTGTGTGTCTGTCTGTCTTGTCCGTGTAGAGTGAGCTGGATCTCAAATTTGCAGGCTGCTATTGGACTGCTAGGAATGAGACATATGCACCCACTGACATCAATCATTCTAAGGCTGCTTCTTTCATCTGTGATGGATGTAGACGCACGAGCCACTCACACAATGTTGGCAAAGTGAAACCCACTATTACTATTACAGAAAGTGATGGTTAACAATAACAACAGATTTCCAAAGGAGCAATGCTTACCCTTCTCTCATATCCATTCTTACAGTGATTCTGTGGCTCAGGACAGATGCTGTGTTCATGTCACTGTTGCCTCCAGCTACCATCACACTGCTTGAGGCTTCTGCTTTGCTGCTGGACCTCTCTGGAGCTTGCCAGTGGGAAGACCCCTGCATAGGATCTCATGAGCCTTCTATCCTCTAGTGCCAGATCCTGTCACACTACCCAGGCCTCTCTTGTTGCCATGCTAGTTGGCTCCCTGCTGCCAGGGTTGGGGAGGGCATGCAACCTCTGCATGGGGCACACTCAGACCTTGGTAGCTCTGCACAAGCATTACAGTTCTTTGAGCTTCATTGGCAAGCCTTCTGCCCAGAGACATTCAGCCCTGCCCTGCTCTGGAAGACCCCTGTCCAGGATCCTCCAAGGCAACCCCTGCACAGGACACACTCAGGTCTCTTGCCCTGCATGGGCCCGTGTTACAGCTCTTTTAGCTCTGCTGGCAAGTCTCCTGTCTGATGACACCCAGTTCTTGCTCCAAGTGCTGGTAACCCCACCACAGCTATCTCTCTCTGTCTCCTGCCATCTTCAGTGTTACAGCTCTTTCTTACAAGTCCTGCAAATTCTCAGCACAGGAACTCTGGGAACTTGATCCAAAAGACATGCTCCACTTCAGGCTTTTCTTGATGGTAGTGAGTCTCCCAGGCCCCTGCACTTCTGTGGGATTAGCCCTTTTATATATAAGACTGTTGTTGTTGTTGTTATATGCCGTGGAGTCAGTTCCAACTCATAGCCACCCTGTACAGGGTTTCCAAGGCTGTAAATCTTTACGGGAGCAGAAAGCCTCATCTTTCTCCCATGGAACCACTGGTAGTTTCAAACTACTGACTGTGAGATTAGCAGCCCAATTCATAACCACTATGTTACCAGAGCTCCTTACATGTAAGACTACTCCTTGTCAATTTGAAGGCATGATCCTCCCAGCAGGACCACAAACTGACCAATCCCTTCGGTAGACTATAAGTCACTCAATTTGCATTGTCCCAGCCAATAATCTTGTGGGAGTTACAAGATCATAACTAAAAAGGCCGTATAAAAATGATTCATTGTAATATGAACAAGGATTGAGTATATGGCACAAGACCAGGAAACATTTCATTCTCTTGTATATAGGTTCACCATGAGTCAGAGTCAACTCTACAGCAACTAGCAAAAGTGGGCATAAAGTGAGATTTCATTGTAATTTTGATTCGTATTTCTTTAATGACTAATGATGCTGAGAATCTTCTCATGTGTTGATTGGCCATTTGTGTATCTTCTTTGAAGAAATGTCAGGGATATTTTTAATGAAGCAACTACCATTCTGAGAATAACAGCCAGGAAGTAAAGCTAAGACCAGCTGAAAATACTAACACTCAGGACATTCTTGGGATCATTAGTAGAGTCAGTTCCTTATCTTGATCCTAACCTTCATTGAGCTCTCCACTAGCAGAATCACATCAAGCATCTCCAGGCCTTAGAGTTTAGGCCAACTTCACACCACTGACTACACATTACACACTGTACACTCCCCCCAGAGCCACATATATGTAAACACATCTTGTTTTTATATTTGGCCCTACAATTAAATAGCAGCAGACACTTGGAATCCCTTTATGAAACAACCCCAATTTTTGATATATAGTCTGGTCCAGGGTTCCAATAAACAAATATGGGAATGTGGGAGTACATTTCAGAGATGTCAAAGACTGAACTACTAAGGGTTAAGAAAGCAAGAAGCAGGCACAGCCCATGAAGGTGGGCTGCTCCAGGCTCAGGCCTGCACCTTTTTAATCTCATCTCTCAGAGCTTCCAATAGAGAAAGGAGCCATAGAGAGACAAAAGACCAGAGTCCCTTTTCTGGCCACTTACTACAGAGGGAAACTCGGGAGGAGTGGGCAGAGCAAGTCAGACACCGTTCTGGAGCTCCTTTCCTTCAGTTCCAAGACTTTGGACGTAAAGACAATACTTTAATACGAATGTTTAGACATTCTTATGCCAACACCACCAATTCAGGACATGACTTAAGTCAGGTTCTGTTTATTATTTGTCTTGATTTTCCCATCCACAAAATGAGACTCTCAATAATTATCTCTTTCTTTCCCCCTGGGAAAACTCCGAACGATACTTGTAGGTAAATATGAGTGTATATATTTATGGCTGTGGGATAATGTGCTGGACTGCAAAGTTGGTTTAGAGTCCTGGTGTGGTGCTATAGGATAAGCACTGGACCGTAAGGTCAGTTTGAACCTCAAGGTTGGCGGTTTAAATCCACCAGCTGCTCCTTAGAAACCCTATACAGGGTTTCT
>NW_006408695.1:5610005-5617677 GCF_000296735.1 Chrysochloris asiatica | reverse complement strand
AGACCCCCAACAAGATGGATCAGCCAGGTGTCATCATTGATGGACTCAAGTGTGGCAGCGGTAGTGAGGTTGGCCCAGGATCGGACATTGTTTCGTTCTGTTGTGCATGGGGTCGCTATGAGTCGGTTCTGACTCGATGGCACCTGACAACAACAACAATTGTTCTTGTTAAGTGACATGTATATATATATACGTATACATATACACAGAGAGAGAGAGAGAGTATTGGTGTGGCACTGTAGGATAAGCACCGAACCTCAAGGTCGATTTGAACTGCAAGGTTGACAGTTCAAACTCACCAGCCTCTTCTTGGAGGTTGCACATCTTTGTGGGAGCAGAAATCCTCATCTTTCTCCCATGGCATGGCTGGTGGAGTGGAACCTCCAATCTTGTGGTTCACAGTGCAGTGCTTATTATATAGAGCCACAGTGCTCCATATATATTTTTATTTATTTATTTTTTTCATATATATGCTTTGTGCTCACTGGAAGGCAGGAGCTATATAAATATATGTGTATGTTTGTACTTACACTTTTTTTCTTCATGACCTAGTTGAGGTGGAAAACCATTTTGGGACTAGGTGAAAATGGCACATACTAATTCTACCGTTTCTTCCTGCGTGGTCTAGTCTGACATTCCCAGGTAAAATGAGTCCACTTACTTCTAAAAAACGGAAATAGATTCTGTTCTGTGATGTGTAGTCAAGCCACAGGAGGTGTGAGGCCACAGCCACAAGTCTACATTTGGGACTAGGTCTATGTTGGTGACAGTGAAATTTGGGGAGAAAGCAAACTGGTGGCCTTCCAAGAGCCCAGGACTGGCAACTAGAGACCAGGATCAGGACTCAAGGATCCATGGGGCCCCCAACAGCTGGGTCTCCATTTTCCATCAACAAAATGAAAGAATTGGACTGAACTAACAGAATCCAAATTAAAAAAAAAAAAAAAAAAAAAACTAACTAAAAAAACAGCAAAAAAAAAAAACCTTTAAAAACGAAATCTCATGCAGATCTCCAATGTAATAACAGCAGATAAAAATGGAACTAACCATTCTGATTAAAGGGCCTCTCCCCCTTCTCACTTGGAACTATTTGTTCAACCTCCTGTTCACTGGAGTGAAACTCTTCTAATGAAAATATTCTATGGTTGTATGCCATGGGAGGAGTTCTGGGGTGGAGCTCTAGGGTAACCACAGGACCACAAGGTTGGCTTGAACCTCAAGGTTGGCAGTTCAAACTCAACAGCTGCTCGTTGGAAACCCTATTTTTCCTCAGAAATTCTTTTTGTTTTGTTTTGTTTTTCCCCCAAGATTTAACTAGTTCCTCTTATGGCATGTTGTTGTTTTTGTTAAGTGCCTTCAAATCAGTTCCGACTCATAGCAACCCTGTATAAGGTTTCTAAGAAGCGATTGGTGAGTTTGATTAGCTGACGTTGCGGTTCAAACTGACGTTGCGGTCTAGTGCTTATAAGATAGGTTAATTAGGGTGGCAGGGTGGCAGAGGTGGGTACCTGGGGAGATGAAAGAAGGGACAGATGGGAAATAGTGAGAAATACTCTGACCAAAGCCTAATTCAGATTCTATGACTGACCACTGATCACTAGAATAGGCAAAGCTTTTAGCCAACAGCCTGTTGGTGTGAAGTGCCGTCGAGTCGATTCCAACCCATAGTGACCTATATAGGTTTCCAAGGAGCAGCTGGTGAACTTGAACCACCGACCTTGTAGTTCAAACGACTTTGTAGTCTGACGCATTAGCGCATAGTGCCACACCAGGACTCACCAGCCTGTAGTCCACCTCAAATCCTCAAATCCCAGAGAGGAAACGAAGGCACAGACTGTTAAAATAACTTTGTAACTTTTTGACCCAGGAAGTTTTGAGAATCATAATAAGGAAATGATTATAGAGTGCTCTGAGCTCTTCAGAGACAAGCAGTATTTAAATACATGTTACTAGTATCTTAATAGGTCTCTCTTTTGATTACCACTG
Organism: Chrysochloris asiatica; assembly: GCF_000296735.1. NCBI lineage: Eukaryota > Metazoa > Chordata > Mammalia > Afrosoricida > Chrysochloridae > Chrysochloris > Chrysochloris asiatica. The sequence goes on along the minus strand of NW_006408695.1, from coordinate 5,615,691 downwards.
TGCTTGCAAAAGTGGGTAGACCACTTTTATTTTTCAAAACTCAGGTGTTTAATTATAAAAAAAAAAAAAAAAAAAAAAAAAAAAAAGCACATGCATAATACCTATACTTGTCCCCCCTTATAAGCTAATTCTGAGCTTCCATATCACTGGATAATTTAAATGTTTAAAGAGACATTATACTGGCGTTACCAGCTAAATTTGCAGCACCTCTATTAAAGATATCTCTCCATCCTAGCTCACCCTCTCTTCCAATAATTTGAAGGACTGTTAAATGAACAGTAAAAACAATATTATATTTGGAATTTGAAATGTCATTCCAGCTATCATTCAACAGATGCACTTGGTAAAGACTTAGTTCTAAGAGACTAAATAAATCAGGGTAGCTGTAATTGGTTCCTGGATATAGGGTCTGTAGTGGAGTCTCAGAAGTCACCCAAAATTCAGTGTTTGCTTCTTTCAGAACTGTGGATTTTGAACACTCAGCTTATCTTGAAAAAAAGCACAGGACTCAAAGTTTAAAGATACAGTTCAAGTCCAACTTTTGCTGTGCTTTTGACTAGTTAATCTTGGCAAAATCTTTCACTTCTCTGGTCATCAAGCTTTCTTTTCCTAAACTGTGATAATCTCTCTGCTCTGCCTACTTCACAGTATTACTCTGAGGCTCAAAATGTAGGGATGAAGGAAGCCTTACATGACGATGTATAAGTGGAGGTTAAGAACACGGACCATAATGGAATCAAATAAGCCTTGGTCAAGCCCTGCTTGTGCTATATACTATCTGTGTGACCTTGAACAGTTTGCTTATCTGCTCCGAACCTCTGGTTTCTTATCCCAGAAAGGAGGCTATTAATAGAAGCTTTCCCATAGGGTTGTTTTAAGTCGACAAAGCACGAGGCCTGGCCCATAGTAAAGGCTCAATTGGTTGGCACTTATTAAAAAGCTTTAACACTCCAGGTACCCAAGGGATTACTGTTGTTTCTTCGTAGTTCTGCTTTCAGTACACAGCAGACCTAAAGATAACCATGCATCTATTGTCTCTGAACCGCCTGGGTGCGCTTACTCGAACGAAAGGAAAAAGGAAATACATTGTGGCCCAGAATGGGGCTCCAGAGAAATCCAAAATGAGCTGTGGTCTAAAAGCGACTTCTCTCCAAGCCTATTTTTAACTGACTGTGAACTTCTCTAATACGCAGAGAGTGATGCTGAGCTCCCTGAATAGCTCCACTGACGAGCTGCTGCCCGCTTCTGCTACTATGTGAATTTATGGAGTTCTGCTCTCCCACTTCATTAAAGAAATATACGACGGTGCTGAGACAGGGGGCCAGACACTTATAACTCTTGCCCCACTCTCTCAGTTATAAATCTTAGTACCTTGTTCACTGAGTGAAGAGGAATAACTGAAGAGATGTTGTCAACTGCTCCTTAGTGGTGGGTTCTTCCTTTAAGCTATTTGTGACAGATAGCTATACTTAAGGGATCACCAAACCAAAAGCCTGAGCCAAAGCACACTCACGAATTGGTCAAAAATTAATTTCAGTTGCAAGTAACAGATAACTTAAGTGGTCATCTTAGTTATCTAGTGCTGCTACACCAGAAATACTACAAATGGGTGGTTTTAACAAACTGAAATTTATTTTATCATAGTTTGAGAGACCGAAAGTCCAAATTCAGGGTGCTCACTCCGGAGAAATGTCTTTGTTGCGTTTCAGCTTCAGTTCATGGTGATCTTCATATGGCATGGCCTCTAGCATTCCCCATCTGTTTTCTTGCTTGGTTGTTTTCTCAATATATTCTTTGATATCTCAAAAGAGATTGATTTAAGACATCCTCCATTAATAATTTCACATTAACAAAACAAAGAATGCCCATTCCCAAATGGGATTTTGTTGTTAAAGTATTTTGTTGTTAAGCGCTATTCAGTCAGTTCTGACTTGTAGCAACCATGTATAGGGTTTCTGAAGAGCGGTTGATGGGTTTAAACTATAGACCTTGTGGTTCAAACCGACCTTGCTGTCCAATGTTTATCCTACAGTGCCACACTAGGACTCTTAACCACAGGTATAGGTGTTAGGATTTACAACACATATTTTTGAGGGACACAATTCAAGGACAATTCACTAACAAGTGGCATCTATATTGTTGTGTTGTTGTTGTTAAGTGCCGTCGAGTCGGTTCCTACCCATAGTGACCTTGTACAGGGTTTCTGAGGCTGTAACTCTTTACGGGAGCAGAAAGCCTCATCTTTCTCCCGCAGAGTGGCTGGTAGTTTCAAACTGCTGACAGTTTGAATCGGGTTCACAGCCCAATTCGTAACCACTACATTACCAGAGCTCCTATATTGTTGTAGTTGTTTTAAGTGCCATTGAGTCATTTCCATCCATATAAAGTTTCTAAAGAGTGATTGGTGGATATGAATCACTGACCTTGTGGTTAGTAATCCAGTGCTTATCCTACAGTACCATACCAGAATGCTGGCATCTGTATTAGTAAACAAAAATATTTCTGAAGATCCTATAACTATTTTACCCTTTTACATTATTGGCTAGAACTGGACCAAATGGCCATCCTTATTTGGAAGGTGAATAGGTCTACAAGAGTTGGAAAAGTTGAATCAGCCAAGAGTATCTGCCACAGCTCTCAGTAAAAGTCTGTTTCAACAGCTGAGTACTGGTGCAACAAACGATACCTAGATCAATGGAGCAGAATTTAGAACCCAGAATTAAATCCATGCACATACAGCCAACTGATCTTTGACAAAGGGCTAAAACACATTAAATGGGGGAAGAGATAGTCTCTTCAAACAATGGTGATGCTGGTGGTAGTGTGCCGTGGAGTTGGTTCCGACTCATAGTAACCCTGTATAGGGTTTCTGAGGCTGTAAATCTTTATGGCATCAGAAAGCCTCATCTTTCTCCCACAGAATGGCTGGTAGTTTCAGACTACTGACCTTACGGTTAGCAGACCAACTTGTAATCACTACGCTTATCAAATAGTGCTTACAAAATTGGAGATCCATTTGCAGAAGAATGAAACAAAACCCATATCTCACACCACATACAAAAACAAAGTCAGCATGGATTAAAGATATAAATGTGAAACTAGAACTATAAAGATCAATGAAAATATAGGGACAAACAGGGACTCTAATACATAGCATAAATACTCTGTCAGACATTACTAAAAACACACAACCAGCTAAAGACAGAAGAGACAGCTTCTTGTCAAGTGCCATCAAGTTGGTTCCAACCAATAATGACCCTGTATAGAGTTTCTGAGGAGTGGCTGATGAGTTTGAACTGCTGACCTTGTGGTTCAAACTGACCTTACAGTCCAGCACATTATCCTGCAGTGCTACACCAAATGACTGGGACCTCCTAAAAATTAGACACTTATGTGAATCAAAAGATTTTTCCAAGAGTAAAAAGGAAGCCAACAAACAAAATAAAATTTTTTTGCAACGCTATCAGACAAGGGACTAATCTCTAAAATTAATTTAAAAACTGCAATATTGCTACAAGAAAAAGACAAACAACCCAATTAAAAATGGGCACAGGACATGAACAGACACTTAATCAAATAAGATATTCAGATAGACAACAAATATATGAAGAAATGTTCGCAATCATTAGCCATTGTTGTTGTTTGTTGTTAAGTGCCGTCAAGTCGATTCCAACCCATAGCAACCCTGTATAGTGTTTCCAAGGAGCAGCTGGTAAGCTTGAACCACCAATCTTGCCGTTCAAATGACGCATTAGCCCACAGCACCACACCAGGACTCCAATGTTGTTGTTGTTAAGTACTGTGGAGTCGGTTCTGACTCATAGTGACCTTGTACAGGGTTTCCGAGGCTATAAATCTTTATGGCAGCAGAAAGCCTCATCTTTTTCCCTTGGAACAGCTGGTAGTTTCGAACTGCTGACCAGGTTAGCAGCCCGATTCATAACCACTATGCTATCAGAGCTCCTTAGGACTCCAACTTTCTGGGGAAGTTCTAACCTGTTTGCCAAAGTGAGTGAACTATTTTACAGTCCCACCAGCAATGTAGGAGGAGCCTACTCTCTCCACACTCTCCCAAGAATTTACTGTTTCCGCTTTTTTAAAAATTTTTTTTTTTAACTTTGCTATTAATGTTGTTGCAAGATGCTATGTCATTGTTGTTTTGATTTACATCTCTCTAATGGAGTCAGGTCAGAGGTTCGAAACTACCAGCTGCTCCGCCGGAGAAAGATGAGGCTTTCTACTCCCGTAAAGATTTACACCCTCGGAAACCCTGTACAGGGTCGCTATGGGTGGAAACCGACTCGACGGCACTTAACAACAACAACAATGGAGTCCTTGGTTGTTGTTAGGTGCCATCGAGAACATTTCCTCGTATGTTTGTTGGCTGCCCGGATCTCTTCCTTGGTGAAGTGTCTCTGTTCATGTTCTGTGCCCATTTTTTAATTGGGTTATTTGTCTTTTTCTTGTAGAAGTGTTGTAGTTTCTATATGTTTCAGAAATGGGTCCCTTGTGTGATTTGTCATTGCAAAAGATTTTTTCCCATTCTGTGGGTCCCCTTTTTACTCTTCTGGTGAAGTCTTTTGATGCACATAAATTTTTAATTTTTTAATATGACTCAATCATCTATTTTGTCTACTTTTGTTTGTTTAGTTTTCAAAATGTTTGGTAGTCTGTGTAGTCCCTGGATTAGTGCCCTCACATTTGTCCCTATTTTTCCATTGATGGCCTTCATAATTTTGGGATTCACATTTAGGTCTTTAATCCATGCTGAGTTGGTTTTTGTATAAAGCATGAGGTAAAGGTCTTGTTTCAATATTTTGCATATTGCTTTCCAGTTCTGCCAGCACCATATGTTGATAAGACTATCCCCTCCCTATGCGATATGTTAAGGTACTTTGTCAAAAATCAGTTGGCTGTATGTGGATGGGTTAATTTCTGGATTCTCAATTCTGTTCCATTGATCAATGTATCTTTCATTGAAAAAAAAAAAGTTGTTTTGTTTTTTTTAAAGTGTGCTTCAAGAAGTAAAAAAAAAATACTAACTGATGACTAAGAAAGCAACATATGAACGAATGTTTGACACAGAGACCTATTCTTAGACTGATTCAGTTCAGCTTTCTTCTAATTCCCTATCCAAATGCTACACATTCCATAGTCAACCAAAATGTAGCACAATTTACCTCTTGTATTTGATTTCCTACTCATTTGTTTATATCCTTAATTAGTATTTAAGTCTATTTGATGGCAAAGAGTATGTCTTACTCACCACTATATTTTATGTGCCTAGCACAGTGCTGTGACTCAATAGAATTAACACTGGACTGCTAACCACAAAGTCAGTGGTTCAAATCCACCAGCTACTCCTAAGATACCCTAGACAGGGTCACTGTGAGTTGGAATCAACTCAAGGGCACTTAACAACAGCAGCTCAGTGCTTGGAATATACTGGTTAACCCATAAATAATTGTCGTCATATTTGTTTAGTGTAGTTTCAAGGAAAACACCAGAAAATATCAGTGACTTACTACCCAAAGCACACACAAACATATGGGTATACATGTATATATGTAGATGTTAGGTGCTGTAGAGTCATTTCCAACCCATAGCAACCCTATGTATACGCTTGAGTTGATTGCTGCTGCTACTGTGCCAATCCATCTTGTTGGGGTCTTCCTCTTTTTCTCTG